>NW_022987313.1:13295564-13871433 GCF_902827165.1 Trematomus bernacchii | reverse complement strand
TTAGGGCGTGGTCAACATTCTTCAAAAGCATCATTGTAGAATTATTGACAATTTGCTTATTTATTCAATAAAACAACAGTTTTAAAGGATGGCACAGTAGTTCCTCTGAATGTCGCACAATGATAACAGTTCTTGTCCCGCCTTGTTCTTTAAATGTCTGTTGTGTTCTTACACGTTCTGTTCTTCTTTCCTGCTTTGGATATCAATGTTCTTATCTTGTGTCTTTTGTTCACTCTTTTTTTTCAAGTAGCAAGGTTCATTTGTTATGAAACGGAACAGTGACCAGTTAAAGGCACTGAATTTGACAAATCCTGTTTTTGATATGAAGCTTAATTGTTTTGAAGGAACTGTTCACTGTTACAATGCGTGTACTGGGATGTTATAACATCAAATGTGAAGATGGATTTTAATAAAAGAGTTATGATTTGGTGCTACATCGTGTTGTTCCTGAACTGAACTATGACCAAATTATTTAGTGCTTTCATTTATTAGCTTGAGTTAAACGGTATGTAAGCACATTTCTGTCACTGAAAAAATATATGTATATAAGAACAATCCCAAAATAATGACATGGGATATAAAAATAGTAAGAAAGTATATTTTTGTTCTGAAGTCAGCCATTTTGGCTTCATGCCCACTGAACAAAGGATTAGAAGGTGTCGCTATCAATGGTTTCTTACCTTAATAGTTGGCATTTTTCCTACATAGCTAAATGGATGGGCTGTAAAACAATAGACAAAATGGCGCTTGAGCCGGATAGAAGATATTGGGTTATTATATCTGTCAGAATGTTTTATTGTGGTGTCTGTTGCTGAATACCAACTGCTATCCCTAGCTAACGTTGAGCTAGTGATTTGCTGCTGCAATTATTCAAGCCCTCCGACGACGCATCAAAAGATCATTCCACAAATGTCCATTATAAATACGACCTTATTACTCAGTAAATTATATTAAGTAATAAGGAATTCAAAATAAGAGGTTGGCAAGGTGAGATACTAAGTCAAAAAATGGTGGTAATTCATAATAATGACATAGTAAAAAAAGTCAAACCAATGAGTGGTCCTTTTTTTTAAGATGTTATGTCATACATTTTAAAGAGTCATAATTACGTACAATTTTTTCTTCCTCGTGTCAGAAATGGGCTTCCATATGCCATACCATTTGGCTTAGTGTCAGAGAAATTTTGGAAAAAATTGAATAATATTTGGAGTTGAGTGACTAGTCTGTACTGATCCATCTTAAGATGTTCTTAGAAGATGACATTCAGACTTGTGGCCTCAATGTAAATGCTGTTTTGTTTTCCTTTTCTCTTTGAGGCGCAGAGATGGGGACAGACAGGGAAATCGAAATTCTGTTTATCAATATCCCAAAAAAAAAAAAATAGATTATCGGGACAGTGATTAGCCAATGCGTCTGCATGCGCCGCCTTCTTGGGATCACCAAATATATATCAAAAATATGAGGAAAAAAACGACATAATATAGCTAGTCTGTCAAGAATCTGAGAAAAAATTGCGTAGAATAGTCTGTCGAATTATAAAAAAAAAATACAAAGTATATATATTAGAAGACTCATTAATTAATTAAAAGAATTTCTTCAACTTTAATATTCCAATATCTATCAGAGAATTAGGTTGTAATGTTGAGAATAAATTAAACTACTACCCCTTATGATTTTCCATCCTACACCACATATAGCCTACTTAGGCCTTTATCAGGACGGCAGACCTGCAACAAACAAAACTGGGAGTGTTTGTCCACCTGAAGATCCCACCTGATGAGTCAGCTGGATATCACAATGTGCCAGCGTAATTCTTGGTAATACAGTATGATGCGTTTGTGGACTGGTGGCCCTCAGACATCAATAAATGAAATCTTAGCGTGGAGCTTTCCCTGAAATGAAACACTGCTTTCTGGGATATTTCCGCCTGCTACGGCTGAGTCAGGGAGTTTGAAAGAGACATTGTGTTATTTAATCACAACAAATGACTTCTTCTTAGTTTGCAAAGACAACTGAGAGCATTTAATAAACTGCACTGCACAGTAAGTTCATCAGTGTTTCTTCATCACATGAAATGCTATAATACGAGCCCCCAACCAAGCCCCATATGATACCCTACGGCAGGGATGTCCAAACTTTTTTAGGGCCACATACATAAAAACATACGAAGGGCTGGGCCACTCACTCGTTAAGTTAGCAAAATCAATCAAACGTATAGGTACATTATTATAATTGAAAATGCTTTAAGAAAAAAACAGCTTTCAATTAACAGGGGTTTTATTATTTTCATTTTGTTACAAAAAGTGTTTTCAGCTCATCCCTTAAAATAGAAGCCTCAGATTGCTTATAATAAGGGGAAATAGGAAGGGTACATTTCAAGCTTGTTATGCAAATAAGTTATTGGGCTTTTTTTGATCAACTAAGATTCTTAGAAAATTACAATATAAGTCAAGCATACTCGTTTGGGCCATGTTCCATTATACTTTTAGAAATAACTGAGGGCCATTTCATAATGGACAGGAGGACGCAATTGGCCCCCAGGCCGTAGTTTGGACACCCCTGCCTATACACACTCCTCTGATCCGTATTGTGTGTTATTGAGTACATGCAGCTGTAACCTGACGTACAGATTGATCTTCTACCCTTCTTTCCTGAGTCAATCATTGACTATTGGATAAATCATCTCGGCCAATTTGTTCATTGTGAGTGAATATGATTGTGCTGAGTAAGCAATTCAAATTAAATTGATTTGAGTCTTGTGAAGCCACTGTGAAACTAGCAAAGCATTAAATGGCTACAAATAGGCTAATCATCATGAAACATATTGAAACAACAGCAAACTGCTAGAAACAAGTGTTCCGGTTGAGGCCGCACAATGTTTTGGTCGGATCTTCCTTTTAGAGCATCAAACACTTATTGAAGTCTTTCCCATGATATATTTAGGGAATACTATACTGTGACATTTTCAGAGTTGTATTAACATACTTTAAAATAATTTTTTATAATTTTTGAATAACAAACTATGACATACTGTATGATGCAAATGCTTTTCATGACTGTGCTAAGATTTGTTCGTTAAGGACTTTTGAATGGTTTATTTATTGTGATTTTTTTTATCGACATTTATGCCATACTATAATATGACTACACTATCACTTTTTTTCTTTGACTTCTCTAATTATGTTTTTCAAAATACTATACTGAGTGGTTAAAAATCATAGTAGGGAAGGGTAAGTGAACTATTGGGGGGGGGGGGGGGTCCCTAGGCTTCTAACAGCACACTTTCTATATGTTCCCGTGTAGAAGACACCTGGCTGTCCTTGACCACGGATATTGCTGACGGAGACGTTCACTTATAAAGAATGAAGCAATGAACTAAATCAGAGTGCAATACTGTTTGACTTTGTGCCTGAAAGAAGGACGGAGGAGGAGGTACCCAGGCTTAAAAGGTGACGGTACCCCTGAGTGCTGACAGGATTCTTTTCAAAAGGGCTGAAGCTACTTATCAATTTTCTGACAGCTGCAAAACATTATCATTTTGTAATCATCAGCGGGCAGTAGAGATAATCTCACTAAAGATCAGTTGGATTGAGATGAAGGTTTCTAAAGTTTTGACACTGTGGAGGGCAATTTGTACATTTGGTCTGTTTTTATTGACTGACCCATTCTTATCTGTGGAAGAGGCATCAGATAAAACACAGATCCATATGTAATGCCGATGAAGGTAACTGCGGCAAAAAGCAGCGCATCAGACCACAGCACCATGCATTCAACAAAAATGTTAAATATAACAGCTGCACAGAAGAAATACAAACCCAAGCAAATAACTTTATTGACCTTTTTATTTTTTTCATTGCTCATCATGGGATGAATTGTGAATTCAGCAACTTGAAAGGATTTTTATTGACATATACATTGATTAAGAACTAATTACACTGATGACTCAGCAAAAGAGAAGCCTCTTGTTGGATTATGCAATCATGCAATTAAAACTAAATACAACAGAGACAAGAACAAGACACATGGATCAATAGCAGATGAGAACTGAAATGGAGACAGGCATTTATGGACAAAGGACTTGAACAACTACAGAATGCTGCATCATGTCTTTTTTGTGCGCACACAATCAGAGTTTTGTAAACTCGCCGTAAATACAAGAATGTGACATAGACTATTTGAGAGTATGGACAATTTAACCCAAATGCAATGCAAAGTTTAAAGCCATTAAATGCATTATCAAATTGTAACGGACTAAGACTATGTCAGATGATTAGATTGATACAACTCCCCTTTCTGACAATAACTGTGTACATAGCTGGAGCTAGCACCCTGTTAGCTTTGCTTAGCTCAGCCAGGAGCTAGCCAGCATCCGGCAAAAATATTTAGCCACATTAACCTATAAAGTTTACTAACTGACATGTTGTATTTTATTTGTTTAAACTTAATAGATTTTATTAATCTGATCTACTACTATGCTGATTAACAGGGGAAATGTGCCAGACTATTTCCTGGCACAGTTACTACCTGGAGTGTCCGCTGGCCAAGAAATATGCTGGTAGTTGGATTTCTTACGTTTGGACAAAGCTTCAGCCATTTTCACCTGTTTCTAATCTTATTAGGCTTAAAATAGGGTGACAGGCTAGTGGTCAGATCAGTTCCTTTGATGAGACTGTCCATTTTTTTTTGGTTTGATGCCTGAAATAAGCTCTGTAGTTTTAACACAAGCTTAAGGTATTTTACAATTTTTTCCTACAATAGAAATACCTTGAATAAATAACCCCCCCTCCCACCCTTTTTTGCTATCAAGTGCGAAATATGGCTTTTAAACCTCACCACACTGAACACTATAGTTCACATTAGGCTTAAAAGCAATGACACAATGTCATGTGACTGTGGTGTCATTTGTGAAGATTATCAGGCTGAACAGCACGTGTACGTTTTATTAACTTTGTTTACTAGAGAGCTCACAATATTGCAAAAATCCAATGGAAAATTCCAATGTTTTTTCAGGGAGGGAACTAGTGTGATGCTAATCTCCTGGGTTGGCCTAATAAAAAATGTCATCTCTTATTTACTGTACATGGTTGGGAAGTTCAAATATTGTATCAATCTTTTTATTTAACTGAAAACAAGAAAATGATTAAGCAAAAATCCCAAAATGTCAAAAACGTCCTTAGTCCATGAAGATATTTGCCACTACACAAGAAAAACACTTGCTTGACCTAAGCCATTTATCACAGTAAAATCCCTCTGCTAATCTCTTTTCCTTGGCCAAACCTATGGGCCAAACGTATTAACGGACCCCTGACTGAGTGCCACAGACCCAACTTAAGACTCACTGCTTGGTAACACTCCTGTACTTGCTGTAGAGGGTTCAGCTTTAGCTTCTATCAGTTTTTGCCTCTCATAGAACTTGGAGAATTTATTGAAGATGTTGGTAATGGGCAGAGCCACGATCAGCAGCCCACAGAGGATGCACACGGATCCTACCAGCTTCCCAGTTGGTGTAACAGGGAAAGTGTCCCCGTAGCCCACTGTAGTCATGCTAATGGTGGCCCACCACCAGCCAATAGGCATAGTCTGCAGCTCTGACTCTTGAGATTCATTCTCCACATAGTAAATGAGAGCAGAAAACATTGAAATGCCCACAGACAAGAAAAGCACCAGCTGCCCTACTTCACTGGAGCTGTTTCGCAGTGTAGCGCCGAGAGAGCGAAGGCCCGATGAGTGGCGAGCCAGTTTTAGGATGCGAAACACTCGCATCAACCTCAAGATCTGCACCACTTTTCCAACATTCTCGAGGTCTGTGTTCTCACTATCAGCCAGTAAATCACAAGCTAAAGTAAAATAGAAGGGCATAATTGACATTAGGTCGATGATATTGAGAGGGCTGCACAAGAACTTCCTGGCTGACGGTGCAACAGCCAGACGAAGAAGAAAACTCTCCAGAGAAGAACAGAACACAGAGGTTCTCAAAGAAATTCAGAACGGGGTTTTCAATCTCCCTCTCATTGTGATCCACTTGATTGAAGTCTGGCATGCTGTGGACGCACATGGCAACAATTGAGACAATGACCGCACTCAGGGATGCTACAGCCATCACTTTGGCTGAAATAGAGTAGGCTGGATCCTCAAGTCGAATCCAGATATTCCTGCGAACATCAGCACACCAGGAGCCTTCAAACATTTCTATGTCATCCTTCAAAACTGACAGCTCCTCAATAGATGAGCCTGAACTTTGCAACTCATCACTTCTCTGATCCCAGCTCTTATCTTCAGCAAGCTGCATCAGTTCATAGAATTTGTTGCTGCAGCAGTAGTCCAGGTGGCGCTCCTTGATGCCCCAATACTCAATCTCTTGGACGAACGACACCACGCACAACCCTTCCACCAGATGGATTTTGCCTGTGAGGTAAAAGTTGATAACATAGCAGAAGAAACGCGGATTGCGGTCAAAGTAGTACTCCATTTCCGAGGGAGTGAAGTCATCGCAGAGCTCCAGGACTGCTTCTTTGGAGGTGCAACACAGGAGGCGACCCAAACGTGTCTGTGGGAATCGATTCAGAACGCCGTGCTCCATTCGCTGTTTGAAACCACCAACATTGACATTAATAAAGCAACCATCGGGGCTGTTCGGATGAAGGATTTGTCCGTACATCCTGATCAAGATGTTAGGTGGCAGTCGGCTATTCTCGGTGACAATCTCAGGGGCTTAGCTGCCGGAAGACGAAGACAGTGTAACTAGAGAACCTTACACTTTCTTCTATGTCATTTGATCACATTGACGTATTACAGCAGAGCGTCAAGCATCAAGTTGCATCTGGGTTTCTGTTGCACCCTGTAATGGAAGGTTAAACATCACTTGGCATTTGAGTTACAAAAGATTAAAAGTTTCCAAAAAATAAAATACACTAGTTATACTTAAGTAGCATGACTTTATATGAAACCTTTTTGCAAGCAATGATCAACATTTATTCAACTTTTTACGTTAGTTGTGTAAAAATGCATAGAGTATAACTTAAAGGTGGGGTAGGTAAGTTTGAGAAACCGGCTCGAGATACACTTTTTGTTATATTCCATGGAATGCTCTTAACATCCCGATAGCAATGAATATCTTAAGTGCTTTGACAAAAAATCCATACAAAAATGTAATCTGTGGAAGCCGTAATACTGTAAAAAGCACGACCAATCATTTTAGCCGGCCCGGCTAAAATAACTGGATGGCCTACCTGCCTGTCAGCCTTCCATTGGGGCACAAACTTATCTCGTGCCCTCATTGGTCATGTGCGCGTTCGTGTGTGTTGGAGGAGGGGCTCTGTAAGGAAGTGGCAGATTTTCTCCGGTTGTGTATTTTCAAATTCAAGCGCACTCGAGCTGGTTTCTCCAAAATTACCTACCCCACCTTTAACATAATAATTGGTGAGTTCACTTATATGTTTTTTTTTTAATGGCCCAGAATACACTGTTGACCATATTTGAACATCACTACGTCAACATCTTACATAACGTCAAATTGGTATCCGTCAACAGTCATTCCTGCTTGCAGCCCTTAAGCCAGGGGTAGGCAAGTAAGTTTGGCCAATTTTTTGCTGAGCCACAAGATGGCGGGCCAGAACATAATCAAAGTCTAATTCAAGGAATTGATTTTGGTAAGAGGGCGCAGCGCCCCTGTTCCCCGGTTCAGAAAAAACTCTGATATCGCTGATAACCCTCCCCATCAACACTCTGATGCGCAGTCAGATCCGCTGATTGGTTCACTGATGATATAGGCGCCCAATCCAGAGCCTCTGGATAGACCCGCCCAAAGGGAGGCTCGTCGTCTCTAGCCCCATTTCAGTCCCATGTTAAAAGTCAGGGCTATTATCTGTATCACATTTGAGAGGCTTGAGGGGCAACAGAGGACGCATGGACAACTGGAAT
Source organism: Trematomus bernacchii (assembly GCF_902827165.1). NCBI lineage: Eukaryota > Metazoa > Chordata > Actinopteri > Perciformes > Nototheniidae > Trematomus > Trematomus bernacchii. The sequence goes on along the minus strand of NW_022987313.1, from coordinate 13,863,513 downwards.
CCTTTTTCCTTTTCTTTATTTCAACTTTCCAAGGACACATTAGGATTCTTTCAGGTTGAAAACCTTTAAAAAAATACAAAATAAATAAATTACAGCATGTTTTGCTTTGCAATTTATTTAATATATTATAACCTAAATTAATCAGTAACCAAGTATTTTACTCAAACTCAATGTATTTAATACTTAAAGGGGACCTATCATGCAAAATGCACTTTTGTACGTCTTTTATACATGAATATGTGTCCCCGGTGTTCCAGGGAACTTACCAAGTGTCAGAAAACACAACCCTCTCTATTTTCCTCCATACCCAAATCTCTAAAAAAGGGGCTGCAACGGATCTGATAAAAACTGATCCAGATTTGAACACTGTCCTGACGTCAGGACGGTGGCGCTACGGCTATTGGGCCAACTCTCCACCTATCAGGGGAATGTGGGGTTGGGCCACGGCCGGCCATTGCCGCTCGAAAGCGCTGGAGACGCTGTAGTACATATGCCAGGCCTGTAAGTGGCGCTGTAGTCTGCCACAAAAGCAGCGAAGAAGACTTCCCGCGCATGGTTGCCATGGTTACCCTTCTGTTTATTTACCGCTGTGGCTTTTGTTCTCCCTCCCCGAGGCAAGCACTGTAATTCTCTCCGGTTAGTCCACCAGCAGATGACAAACACCCACCTCTCTGCCTCTTCCAAGGAACGAGGGGACCGTGCGGCAGAGTTTCAGTTAGGTTTTCTTTCGCCGGTCAAGATGTCCGTTAAAGTTTAAATCTTCCGGACAAAATTAGAAAAGTGCCGGTCAAAGGTCTTCTTTGTTATTTATTGAGCTTTAAAACAAATGAATAACGACTCTATATAATAATATAAGAATAAAACACGGAGGACGGAGATCTCTTTTTCTCCCCCTCTTCTGACTTGATCAGAGCACGCTCCCCTCTCCTGCAGGGGGGCGTGGTCAGCTGCAGCTCACAGAATCAGCCCCTGCAAAAACAGGGCTGGAGAACAGCAAATAGAGTGAAATGAGGCATGGCTAAAATGCATGATCTGTTTGGTATTTTGAAAACAGAAACGTATAACTATACCTTATATAGGTATGGCCCTACAATATATCATTTAAATATAGCATGATAGGTGTCCTTTAAATAAGTACTTTAATTGACGTCAGTGCACCCCGCTGCCTGATTGTGCCTGTGCTGTATGTCATTCATTCTCAACATAGATAAAAGTACAATAAGAATTCTTCAGGTGTAGGTAGATTCTCTATTCGGACATTATAGCCTATATGTGAGACTGTCGGTCTGATGTTGTTAAAAAAAAAAAAAAAAAAAAAGAAATCTCAAAATATATATATTTTTTTATTCTCAAAATTACGGGCCAAATATCATTGCTGGCGGGCCAACAATGGCCCGCGGGCCGCCTGTTGCCGACCCATGCCTTAAGCCAATATCACTTTTGTGTTGTGTTACGAACGATAGCTTCAAATTGCAGTGAAATGGCAAACCAAGGTCAGATTTGGCGTTTCTGCAGCATTAAAAGTAGTTTCTAGACTCTAGAGAAAAAAAAAAATCAACGGAGAGACATGAAAAGTTAAATAGTAAAGTGAAATAAAACTGGAAAGAAATTCAAGGAAATTGAATTTTACGCACAAAATAATAAAAAACGGTGCACAATAAAATACAAATAATGTCAACGGTTAAACAAGGGAGTTATTTAAAGTGTTTAACATCTCTGCACAAACTTAAAACTGGAGGAAATATAACAGCATCTCACCTGTCATGAGTTCTGATGCTGTCCTGCGGCTGCTTCACTTGGAGTCCGGTGTGACCGTGTTGTTCTCCGCCGTGTTGTGGTGGAGAGTACAGCGCAGAGCAGAAACGGGACATCGATCACAGCTGGCACATTATTCCTCACCATCAGGCTGTTTTACACTACTTGAAACTTTAATGTGTCATGTACTACCGGAATCCAGGGCGCGTCTGCTCATTTAAGGTGTGCCACATTTATCACTGTTAATATTTTATGATTATTTTGGCCGAGTGCTCACTTCATTCTTTGAGGGCTACCTCGTTTGTTTTCATTTTGTTGTGAATAGTTTCTAGGACATTTGGGGTTTGCTGTGCTGTGACATTTTGTCTTAAAAAATTTGACACTTTTTTGTAAAATAAATGTAAAACTATTAGTTAACATCCGAGGCAGTACATTAATGGCAGTACATTCGATTTTTGCAAATCTAATGTGCAAAAGAAACAATCCCCACAGAGTAGCACTGTTTAGCACTTGTTTGCACTTTTGTTAGCACGTCTTCATGGCCTTCACCATTTGTCAGATAATTCATTTGAATATGTAAAATACATATACAAGTTGTACAATGTAAGAAAATTGCTCAAACTAATAAGAAAACCCCCATAAAACATTTGTCGTAACATTTCAAATGCTAGGGATAAAACAGTAACGCAAGTGTCATTTAAAAAATCATTGGGGCCCACACAAGATTGAGTGTTTATTACATTATTATACTGTATGTCAGCAATAAGATCCTCTTCTGCGAGGCACTCCAAATAAAGGAAATCATCTTAAATTTAGTTGAACAGAGGACGGAGTCAGATGAGAATAATTCAACCTTAAACAAGTACTGCTTTATGAAGTCTCGGCCTGCTACTCACTAATGCCGTTTGCTGACAGTAGATGGCAGAAGGAGATTGTATCAGAGGCAGGTCACCATGGGTCACTGACATCATGATACCTGACAGAAAGAGCCACTTCAGTGCAGTTCACACTGATGGAGCCATGGTTTTACATCAAATTCAGTAATTTTCTCTGATTTTAAGAACATTTTGCCTATGTAGACGTTTTTACCCCTTTTGTGCTAGTTAAAACAATTAATCTTCACGCTAAGAAATCATAATTGGACTGTTTTAAAGTAAATCGGACCTTTAGAACTATTTTGAAATTCATTCTGAAACAACCTTTTTTGTACCTTCTTCCATATGAAAAATATACTTTATTTACTATTTCGAAAAAAGTATTGCTACACAGCCTGCTATACAACTACTTGCTGAATGAGAAGATATGTTCAGTACTTACCTAGTGCAAAAAAGCAATTATTGTTGTGAAACCTAAACATCTGTTGCCCTTTTGCGTCACAGCCAGGACAAAATTGATGCAAGACAACAGATACAAATCGGCCATCGCTGAATGTCACCTTCTTTGCCGATAGGCTGATGGCCGTCAACAAGGAGAATATAGGTCAATAAATCAGAGCATCCCTTATGATTACCATGCAATCAATGTCCAGGTCAAATATTTAAAAAAACATTTGAATGTAAGACTAAAAACTTGCACACTGGCAAATGGCTTTTCCTTTTAAACCATGTGCTCATTATCTACCATACTGACCTCTGAAGAATGAAGGGCATATCCCACTTAAAGTAGTGAAACTAGTTTAAGTGGTCTTAACTAGTTTCCAATTGGACTAGTTAGTTTCACTGGTTTGAAAGTGTTTTGTCCTTTGCGTTACAACCTTTACATCGTCATGTACAGTGATCAAGAACGCAACATGACGTAAAAAAGGTGAGCAAAATGAAATCCAAGGAACATTTTGAGTTGTATGAATGTGACAGTTTATTCACAGTACTTTCGTATAAAAAAGTAAACAATGTAGGTTTGTTCATTTAAGTATTTTACATAATTTAAGATAGAAGAAATACATCTGAGTGGATTATAAAAGATGTAGTGAAGCTCACTTAACATAAAACACATTTTGCTCTGCTTTAACTGTGAACATGTGTCAGTTTCAGCATTTAGTTGAGACCAAGTGAAGCTGTTACCAAAAGTAAATACAGTTGGTTCACGTGCTCTCCCTCAAAGATACAGTATCATATATGCAGGCTAGATTACAATGCTTTCTCTCCTCAGTTGGAGCTTCACGCTGTAGCACTGTGACACAGGGGGCAGCAGTTATACTTGGTGATCTCCTGCCCTTGAGCGCAGTGTTTACACACACTGCACATCCAGAACTGGTACTCCTGGATCGGGAGCCCCGTCACAATGCAGGTGGGTAATTTTCCATCCGCCCTGAAAGAGGAAAAGAATAGAATGAGTCAGGAAATACTGTGATGTAAGGCAAAGAGAAGTCAGTAGAAATGCTCAAGGAAGACAAACAGCTCTATTCAAACCTAAAGTGCATTTAGGGATTGTCCAACTTTGTTGTTTAACGGCAGATCATTGTAATGTGCAAAGGTCAAAGTGGTTGTATTTAGGCTCTTAATTATTCATAGGTATATTTTTGGCAATCCTGAATATGGTCCTTGGCTTCTTCCGTCTCAGAGACGTCTCCATTTCACTGCATGTAAGCAAATGCACTACAACCCGTTTTAACTTTAGCTTATCCAAAACAAGCTATTATGCCTCTATTAACCTCCAGTAAGCTCAATGTGGAACATAATGATGCATAGAAGTGTCTTCTGAGGGAAATAGTGGTATTAAAGGGGCTTGAAATGTAACCTGTAAGAAATGTAATCCTCAAGTATTGCTAACAGATGCTTTAAGGAGGAGGGTTAGGTTTTTAAATAAAGTGAAAGATTCATCGCAATGCTCCTAAGCACCAAAGACCTTTAGAGAGTGAAACACTATTCATATATGAATCCTCTCAGAGAGAAACTCATTTATACAAAGTTCTCTATAATTAGAAGAAGCTATAGTCAAATGTCTTTCAAAAATAAATTAGAAAGAGGTTCAATTAAGTCTGCAAATAAAGACAAAATAAAAAAAACATTAGAAGTTAAAGTGGACCTATCATGCTATATTTGAAAATATATATTCTAGGGCCATACCTATATAAAACATGTCTGTGAAGTTTTTTTTTCAAAATACCAAACAGATCATGCATTTTAGCGATGCCTCATTTCGCTCTATTTGCTCTTTTCCAGCCCTGTTTTTGCAGGGGCTGATTCTGTGAGAAGTCTTCTTCGCTGCTTTTGTGGCAGACTACAGCGCCACTTACAGGCCTGGCATATGTACTACAGCGTCTCCAGCGCTCTTGAGCGGTCTCTCATTCCCCTGATAGGTGGAGAGTTGCCCATATAGGCGGAGCACCCCTTTTCTGATGTCAGAAAAATTCAAATAATAATCAGCTCCGTTGCAGCCCCGTTTTTAGAGATTTGGGTATGGAGGAAAAGAGAGAGGGTTGTGTTTTCTGACACTTGGTGAGTTCCCTGACACACCGGGGACACATATCCATGTATAAAAGACGTACAAAAGTGCATTTTGCATGATAGGTCCCCTTTAAAGGAAACCTATCATGCTATATTTAAATGATATATTGTAGGGCCATACCTATATAAGGTATATTTATACGTTTCTGTTTTCGAAATACCAAACAGATCATGCATTTTAGCCATGCCTCATTTCGCTCTATGTGTTGTTTGCTGTCTACGGGTCTGATTTTGTGAGCTGCAGCTGACCACGCCCCCCTGCAGGAGAGGGGAGACGTGCTCTGATCAGCTGCTGGGCTGTCAGAAGAGGGGGAGAAAAAGAGATCTCCGTCCTCCGTGTTATTATAGGCCTATAGAGTCGTTATTCATTTGTTTTAAAGCTCAATAAATAACAAAGAAGACCTTTGACCGGCACTTTTCTAATTTTGTCCGGAAGATTGAAACTTTAACGGACATCTTGACCGGCGAAAGAAACTGAAACTCTGCCGCACGGTCCCCTCGTTCCTTGGAAGAGGCGGAGAGGTGGGTGTTTGTCATCTGCTGGTGGACTAACCGGAGAGAATTACAGTGCTTGCCTGGACGGGGAGGGATTGCATTGAATTAAAGCAGCGGGAGCAAACGCTTGCCTCGGGGAGGGAGAAAGAAAGCCACAGCGGAGAATAAACAGAAGGGTAACCATGGTAACCAAGTCTTCTTCGCTGCTTTTGTGGCAGACTACAGCGCCACTTACAGGCCTGGCATATGTACTACAGCGTCTCCAGCGCTTTCGAACGGCAATGGCCGTGGCTGTCTCCTCCTGATTGGTGGAGTTGGCCCAATAGCCGTAGCGCCACCGTCCTGACGTCAGGACAGTGTTCAAATCTGGATCAGTTTTTATCAGATCCGTTGCAGCCCCTTTTTTAGAGATTTGGGTATGGAGGAAAATAGAGAGGGTTGTGTTTTCTGACACTTGGTGAGTTCCCTGGAACACCGGGGACACATATTCATGTATAAAAGACGTACAAAAGTGCATTTTGCATGATAGGTCCCCTTTAAAGTAAAATGTCTAATAAAAATTGGACAATGTAAATAAAATAATTATAAAATAGATTTAAGATATGTGTATATATATATATATATATATATATATATATATATATATATATATATATATATATATATATATATATATATATAAAAGAAGCTAGAGTAAGAATGTGCAATAAAATAAAAATGTAATTATAAAATACAATGAGAATATGTATATTAATATAAGAAGTAAATGGAAAATGTCCAATCAAAATAAAATAAATGTTTATATAAATAAAAGAAGCTAGAGTAAGAATGTGCATAAATTATAAAACAAAACAGAATAAAAGTTAAATGTCCCCAAAAAATAAAAATGTAATAGTATTCATATATACCGTATACTGTGTATATATATATATATAAACCTGAGCAATTATAATAAGAATGTACACTAATACATAATAAACAAAGAAGAAAATTATTAAAATATTCATATAAACAATAAGAAGTTTAAATTATGAATGTGCACTACTAGATATAATAAACCAAAAATTATTATATTATTAGAATATTTATGAGTTGCAGCTACAGTATTTTAAATCTGACGTTATGATGCAGCCCTGCACTGTAGGAAGCTGGTCAGTCTGCTGTGGCCTTGGCCCCTCACCCCTCGGAGGATGGAAACAGCTCCGCCCCGCTGCTGTTGTGCTTGGTGAAGATCTCCAGGGCCAGGTCCTCGTACTGCTGCCGCTGCGCGGGGCCCAGGCTCTCCAGGGACTCCAGCTTGATGAAGGCCTGCGAGCACTGTCCGAAGCTCCGGTTGGCCGTGCAGCAAATGGCCAGCAGCGAGTAGATCTCCACCGCCGGGATGATGTCCTCATACTCACGCAGATGAAGGGCTTCCAACACAGAGAAACAGATTCAACTTACAATCATATTACAGGTTATATCTGTTATGTAAGCAATTCCCAATATGAAGTTTTATAACCTTTAACAAGTGCAAGATTCAAATGGCAGTTGAATGAAGTGTTGTAGAGCTGCAGAGATGGGCCTACACATTATTCTACAGACATAACAAAATATATTTGTTAGGTACAGATGCTCTATAATCACACTTTAATCATTTAATGTTTATTTCAATGCTTACAAGAATTATGATAGAAAAGCCCTCCAGTATCGTAGTCATATTGGTATTGCAAAATCAGTAAAAATAATCACAATTAGTCATTTTTTCCAAATTGTGCAGCGCTATGCCACCAGGGGTCTCTAAAATCAAAACAATAACCAAGGAGGAAGAAGTAGTCACTGTGATCTTTGGAGTGAGCTGAAAATCATTGGCAGAGTTCTCCTCCTCTTCAAATCAAACACAACAGTGATTCAAACTGGCAAAACCCTGACTTTATTATGATGAACTAATTGGGGTGGCAGTAGCTTAGTCTGTAGGGACTTGGCTAGGGAACTTCCCCGGCTCTAATCCTGATCAGACTAAAATACCAGTTCACCTCCTGGGCCCTGCCGAGGCGCCCTTGAGCAAGGCGCCTAACCCCCAACTGCTCCCTGGTGCAAGTCGACAGCCCTTCGCTCTGCCAACTCTCCGTTACTGCATGTTTGTGTATGTGTATATCAACTATGTGTGTCATGTAAATAACACCAGAGCGAACCCTGAATTTCCAATCAGGGATTCATAAAAGTCTGTCTTTCTGTTTTAAAGAAATATTGGAGGGGCTGCGAGCAGAGTTGCAACACATTTTTTGCCAATCTTTTTCTCTGATTACTTTAGAACCAGGAGTTAAGAACTTTTTTTACCGATGGCCGATTTATTCGTATAATATTGCAGATTCACTTGACGTAAAGTATTTATTAGACATTGTAAGGAATGCCACTTAGGTTTGCTCAGTTGGTTTCTCTGATCAACTCTCTGATACCTGATGACTACATATCTTTATCTTGTATAAGATATAGAAGCTGTATGGTAAAAATGTGCCATAGAATTGGATAAAAGGTTTTTTTATGACAGCTTCACTGACACAAGCTCAATGGCGATACAACACTATTACAGGTGATTACAAATTTGGAATCATTTGGGATTATATAAGTACACAACTCAAGAAAATATATACATCGTTCTACTGAAAAAAAAATAGTATGAGGAGAAAAAATGTATGACTTTGTGTTATAATCAAAGCCAATCAGATTCTTACTCAAATTCTAAAAGGAGGAAATGCACTATGCAAACTAAATAATAGCTCAATGAACTTGTCTTGTTATTGTGAACACGGGAATATTATGAGGATATTATTTTGGTACCTGTGGTCATGGCGTTGGGCAGGTAGCCGTCGTAGAGCTGCCTCTGAGCGAGCAGGAAGAAGTGGTAGGCCTCGGCTCCGCGCCACGCATTGTCCACGATACGATTATCTGAAGAGGAGGCATCTTCCTCAAGCAGCCCGGCAAGTGCAGTTGTTGCCTAAATACAGTTTTAAAATCTTTCATTAGGAGAAAAATAGGCAACATATCAATTTCTAGAATATATGTATTAGTAGTGATAGATTACCTCAGACTTCTTCCCTTTGGCTTTGCTCTGCTGGGACGTCTTCACCTGCTCGTGGTAACTCTCTACGAGATGCGCTGCGAGCACGTAGAGCTTCTTCACCCGCAGGGGGCGCGTCCCTTTCTTCGCCTCCTCGTCTGCTATCTGTGAGGGGAGCAACAGTCAGATTCAGAGCTGGGAAGTAACTAAGTAGATTTACTCAAGTACTGTACTTAAGTCAACTTTTGAGATACATTTGATTCTACTTTGTACTTCTACTTCACTACAATTCAGAGGTAAATCGAGTACTTTTACTTCACTACATTTATTTTGTACATTTCGTTACTTTACAGATTTGGATTAATGATATGAAATATAGTCAACACTTAAATCAGACTTTAGTTCCACCTGGAATAAATTCACAAGCTACCCTGCAGTATACAGTCATTCAAACTAGCTGCACCTTTACCAGCTTTGAGAACACTTTAATGATCAATCATTATAAAACATATCTGAAATGGGCAAACCTGCAGAATGAGTACTTCACTTTTGGTACTTTAAGTATATTTTGACACTCATACTTGTGTACTTTTACTTGAGTAACATTCTGAATGCAGGACCGTTACTTGTGACAGAGTGCACTCTGGTACTGGTACTTTTACTCAATTACAAGATCTGAGTACTTCTCCCACCTCTGGTCAGATGAAATCAAATTGATTAGCTAAATATACATGCAAAACACAGCTGCTGGTATCTTCTTGCCATAAGGTAAAACGTGGCCTTAAAATACTAATCTAAAGGTGCTGATGGAAGCTGAAAACACAAGGTAATTTAAGCTACATTTTGTTTGATTATTATTATTTTTATAGTAATGTAGAGACCACATACTTAAACTAAAAGTATATATATATATTTATTTAGTATCTATATACATATAATATTGTAGAAGTTGTGAGAAAACAGACTTCCGTCTTAAGACTAGACAACTTGTGTGTCGTTTATTTACACAGCTTAAAGTTTAACAAGAAAACTGTTGTAAACAGTTACTCTCAACATTCTATGTTTCCATGGTAACACACTGACAATGTCCAACAGTTACTATGTTAGTGTGAAGGGAAAATATCCCAGAAAAGGCACAGACAATGGTGATCTATGTATATGTCATACAGTTTCAGGGGCTTCTACATCAAATTAAGGTCTGTAAAAAGACATATTTTCTTTTTTAAATGAAGCTACTTAAAGGTGGGGTAGGTCATTTTGGAGAAACCAGCTCGAGTGCGCTAGAATTTGAAAATGTACAGCCGGAAAAAATCTGCCACTTCCTTACAGAGCCCCTCCTCCAACACACACACGAACGCGCACATGACCAATGAGGGCACGAGATAAGTTTGTGCACAGATGGAAGGCTGACAGGCAGGTAGGCCATCCAGTTATTTTAGCCGGGCCGGCTAAAATGATTGGTCGTGCTTTTTACAGTATTACGGCTTCCACAGATGACATTTTTTTATGGATTTTTTGTCAAAGCACTTAAGATATTCATTGCTATCGGGATGTTAAGAGCATTCCATGGAATATAACAAAAAGTGTATCTCGAGCCGGTTTCTCAAACTTACCTACCCTACCTTTAAAAGTAGCTTCAAACATGAGCCTACCTTAAACATGAGTTTGGCTGCATCGAGAAAATAGTGGGCTTTCCGATAGAGCTCCACCACCTCTAAAGTTTTACTCTTCTCCAGAAGATGTGAAGCGTACTTGGAGAGAAGAGATTTGATCTCCTTCATGTTGTGAGTCCTGGCCAGTTCCACTGCTTCGTTCCACTGTAAGAAAATGAAACAATCATTAAAAAACTAAATCCAGAAACCATTACTTTTTCCTTTTAGCTTTTCTGGCTTTCATTAAAAATCTTTTTTTGAAATAAAAATCACTCTCTGGCTTCCCTTTCTCAAACCTTCCTTAAAATGACCCTTGGTATGAAAACCCACAATATGTTTCAGGATTTCTAGGGGTTAAACCAACAGGAAAGTCAATGAAATAGGAAAAGTAACAGCCTATTCATTTCATTTCCAAAAACACAGCATTAACACAGCAGTAGAGAGATGGTAAGGACTGCTACTAACGTCACCTTCTTCATTGAAAAAGGGTCAAATACAGCCCAAATCAAACATAACTCAATGGTGATTGGTCCATTTTAATATTCTGCGCACTGCTCTTTTTCTCTAGCATAACGTTGCTAAGGACGATGATCTGATCAAGGGACGATGATCTGATCAAGGGACTATGTGCACTCATATCCATCCGCAGAAAGAAGTCCGGTCAATTGAACGTCAGCGGTGGCCAAAAAAACTCCATTAGTTTTCCTCTGTCAGAAAACAAAGTGGAAAACGTTTTTAATATTCATTGTGTATATATGTGTAGAGTTGGTATGCAGTGGAAGGGACTACTTATTCTAAGCGGGAGCAATACGATAATTTCTTCAATTAATGTGAGTCAAGTTGTTGGTTTATTTAGAAGGTAGTCGTGTAATAAGCTCGATAATGTGTAACGACCCAGTCAATAAAAAACATCATTGGGATCCCGTAGAGAGGCGGGGTCAAAACCTGAGCAGAGGACAGTGAAACATCCATCTTGAGTCAAGTGTGAAACTTGACATTGGAAGAGCAAAGCTAGAGAGCAGCGTTCACACTTCCTGGCTAAATATCTCTGGGGGACAGCGGGTGCCACGGCGACTGTTGCGGTACAAAGCAAGTGTGACGCCGCGCCGGGAATGCTCTATGTGTTCAGGCTGTCCCTTAGAAACCGCGGCGCCGCAGGATCTCTGTCCGTCTGTCACCTGGTTCAGATGGACGCAGGTGTCCACGGCAGCTTTGGGCTGGCTGCACTTCAGGTAAGCCTTCACAGCCTGCTCACACATGCCCACAGTGGCAAACATCTGTCCGATTTCCTGAAACACACACATGGGGATAATAAAGGAGCCATTGATGTGTGGACAATTGCAGGTAATAAAGCAGATGTCAAAGAGTTATTTGGGGTCGGATTTGAATGTTTTTGGCTCACGGGTAATAGCTTGTGGTTCTCTGGCAGCAGAGTGCTCAGCTTCTCTAGGCCCTGATACTCCTCCAGCATGTAGTAGCACTCTGCCAGCCTCTCCTGGTTACGACCCTGAAGGTAGTACTGCACCGCGTTGACCCTTGAAATAAAAATGATTTATATTGAGGCAATGTTTCCTTTGTCCAAAAACAATACTCACATGGCTATAACTAAACTGAAAGGGATGTAGGTTGCCTTAGTTACTATAACTGTACACCCTTGCTGTGGGGAATGCTGTTACAAACGTGATGAGGGACAGAACTGTGCAAGAATGCCAACTTATGTTTAGAAAAAGCATATATGAGGTTTCAGTATTTTGAAGTTGGAAAACTCCATTGATATATTATTAAGGAGTTTAGAGGCGTTTTGTAAAAAATCCACTCTTTTTGATAATCCTTAACAGCTTGGCATGGAATATAGCACTCAAATGACTGTACCTTGGTAATATACCCACTTGATCTCACAATGACTATTATCTTCAGCTGATGGTCAGAATGCATCCCGTCATCACTTAAAGTGGACTCGGGTAAGGAAGAGATAACCTCATTGGTTAAGGTAGGTATCAATTTATCAATCTGTATTGATTGAGCAACCTTTACTATCAAAAGAGCCATTTTGGCCTCTCAAGTTTTATCTGGAGCCGCAACACATATTTGCTAACACAGCTTATAAAGTTTTATATTATAGTTATACCATATAAACTTGTTTGTTTGTAAAGATATATGCCTAAGGTCTATTGCTGTTTTTCCCTTAACATGATAAATGAGAAGCAGCAAATGCTGTGTGCTTGTTCTGGAAATGCCTTTCAAGATAGCATTTTCTGTGGTTTGATAATTTCTCACAATATATCAAGCAAACAGGTAAGCTAGCATTTGTCTCTATCTGCAGAAATAAAATAATAATAACTACCGGTAATCATTTCCTATGTGACTTTTTTTAATTTTGATTTATCCCTGTTTAGTTTTCCAAGTCCTATGGTCTTAAACTCAGGATTAACCACACCCAGGAATATGCGTCAGGCCGTAGACATAGAAGAATGTGACGCAAATATAAGTTGACAAAACATTAAAGCATTTGATGCTGCAGAATTAACCGAGTATAAATCGCAATCACAATTTTAGAATCCTGCAATTTAATGAACTTGACAGAGTGCGATATCGATGTTTAGAATCAGTCCAAAGAAGCTTGAGAAAAGATGAATTGGGATAAATTATGTAAATGTCAACATTTATCAAAATGCAGCCCTTAAGAATATTAAATCATACCTATGACATGTGTATTCACTGCTTCTGTACTAAATCCACTAATACATTAAACGACAAGAAAAACAAAGGGAAAACTTAATTTAAATACCACTTCTGTCTGTCAGCAAAGTAGTCCCCGATAGCATTGTACGCCTGCTCCAGCAGAGCGTCGTCACAGTCCCCGGAGCCCGATTTGAGCAGCTGGAGCACCCGGAACCAGTCCCCCAGCTTCATCCTCAGGCTGATCGCAAGGTCCCTACAGACAGGAAACACCACCGATCAAACATAAAGCTCCAGTGAAACAGGTTTTGTGACATTTTACAAGAAAACGCAAAAAATAACTAAATGAATATGTACCATGGGTGGTTCCACGGGTACATTTAAAAGGACATGGCAACTATTTCTAACATAAATGAAAACTCAACGACTGTGTATTCTTTTAAAATCAAATGAGGATATAGAGCCGTTATAGACAGCTGTGACTAACACATACCTCTACATTTTTACGTGCATTTAGTTCATGTCAAGATGTATTTTGGAAAGTGAGTTTGAAAAGACAGTTATTGTTTGTTATAATTAGTTTGTGTGTACTGTTATTTATGAATTTTATTATTATGAATTTCGGTTTTATGTGGTGTTTTTACTCTTCATTTCATTGTCTTTTTTTACTGTTGTTTTGTATATGTTTTATTTTTTCAAGGAAGAGGAGTGTAAAAAATGGACATCAAGCACACTTCTGTATTTTGTATGATGCAATGAACGGCTTGCAAAGCTGCTATGTTGCCAATAAAGAGGGAAAATACAAAAGAAAAAGGTACCTGCGATCCATATCCAGATACATGCGCTCGGCTTCCTCGAACCTGCTGAAGTAGGCGGCCACCTCGGCCTGTTTCATGGGCTCGCTCTGCAGGTTGCCCAGCCGTTTGACGAACTCGATGCCCTGGAAGTCTTTGCAGCGGACAAAGGCCTGCTCAGCCGTCTTCAGATCCAGCTTCTGGAGGGCCGCCTCCGCCAGAAGACGCCTGGAAGGTTCATCACAGGGAGGGTGGAGAGGTTCATCGTAAATCTAAATCTATGTGTTTGTCTGTAATCAATGAAACTGTATCAATAGGATTCTATGATTATAACTCAATGAGAGGAGTACTCCTTAAAGGGATAGTTCAGATTGTTTTAAGTGGGGTTGTATGAGGTGTGGATCCATAGCTAGTATATACAGGACATGCCCCCAGTTTGGTGTAACAGACAGGAGTTTAGGAACAGAAGATAAGGAATGAACTGATTTGCACATAAAACAATATCAGCTCATGTTAATGCCGTTAACACTCTTATCTGCTCCTGCTAAGACACCAGCCATTGAAAAATAGTGCTTTTACCTTGCAGAACATAGAGCTGGCCAATCACTGTCTCTATTGGTTAATTTATTGTGTGACTTTGGTGAATTTGAACTAACTAAAGTCACACAATTACTCCAATAAATGAACCAATCTAAGCAGCGGTAGACCAGCACCACTGTGATTCTATAGGTTGAAATAAAAGTGGACTCTGGTGCATTTGACAAGGGCAGTTTAAAGGGCCGTCTCAAAACGAGTTAAAGAGGCCAAGCTTTTCCTAATACAGCGTGCACTGAAACTGTATATTAAGGTAGATAAAACAAGTTTTGCTGCACCCCCTGTCCCGAAGCAGTTCACTGTCTAGCCTCAGTGCTGGTGATCCTGTCTGTTTCTCCAAACCTTTGGGCGTACCATGTATGGACAAGTACCTCGTATAACCCTACTTCCAAACATTTGAACTATACGTTTAAGTCACAGACTGGAAATGACTCAAACAACTCCCATTTTATTTGATGTGGCCAGAGTTTGAGGGAAGATGCAAGAATTGACACACTAGCCAGAGAAAACACATGAGCTCCAGAGTCACACAGCTGCTTAAAAAGACTTACCATAAATCTCCTATACTCTGCATTAATCCTCCCACAACAGCACAGATTATATGACCTGACAACAAAGTTCAAATATCTTTTGAACAGACAATTGAGGAATAGATTTTAAGAGTCAATGTTGTTGCTTCTTATCACTTTTTCCATGTTTAGATTCAAATTACATTTAAAGGGCATGGCAACGCACACCCCTACACACATCAGGAGTGTCCATTAAAACTATCCTATCCTATCCTATATCCTGCCTTTTTTATGAGAGACATCAGATAATCAAAACTCATCCATTTTGTGCGCCAACTTATTTTGTTATTTTTTTAATTCAGAATGTGTTTATAACTCAACCTTTTAATCTACTTCCACACTTTGCAGTGCTGCTCATACATGAACTAAAATGTCACGTGTGCTTCGAGGCAGACCATTTTTCTGTTAAGTTTGCATGATTGAAAAGGGATGAAAAAAATATGAAATTCAATTCAGTTCATTTACCAGAGTCTTGGGTGAGGATTGTCTTCAATGAACTGCGAGGCATCTTCTATCCCGACTTTCTCTATCAAGGCACGACTGTCCCTCAGGGAGCGGATTTCAAAGTTGATGAGGTTGTCTTTGTTTGGTCTCTCTGGATCCTGTGGAGCAAAACCCCAGAACAAAGCAATTTAATGAAAATCAAGTCAACAATAAGCAAGGAAAACTATTTAAAAAAAACACCTTCTTTATGAGGCAAAAAAGAGAAGAAACTCACATACAATGAGAAAAAATATCTTGAAATTTGATTATATTCACCTTCATAATTTCATCCAGCAGGACCGATTTAATCTCCAGGTCTTCAAAGTTGCAGATGTATCCAGATGTTTGGATGGGTTCCTGTTTTAAGTTAGAAATAAAATACATGAAGGTAAACGTTGCTATATGTTTATTAAAGAGGCTTGTGGGGGTTCTCCGTCTCCTGTAGTGTGTTATATAGGATTTAGTGCATGTAAATGGTCTGCAAAGGCGAAGGGTTACATCCATAACATAGTGACATCACTATGTAACACTCGTGCTTCTATGGCTAGCGCTCCAACACATTGTACGTGATAGGCTAAGAGACAGGACATATCTAAACGGTTGACCAATCACAACAGAGCTGGCCAGCTAACCAATCAGAGCAGACTGGGCTCTGGTTTCAGACAGAGGGTGAAAAGAGGTGCTGCAGCACAGGCAGTATGAGAAAAATAAAGAGTTTTTTGAACATTAAAGCAAGGAGACATGTCCCAGTAGAGGAACAAAATACAAATAAGAACCTGAAAATGAGCAGAATAGGGCCCCTTTAAGTAACAATAAGGCGATGCAGCGGACCATCACACAAACATCTTAGCACTCACCTCTGGGTCTAGATTTCTGAAGACGTACATCCTGGTCTTCTCCATCATGGCAAACAGGTCAGGGTTATCCTTCGCCCACTTCATGTCCCAAACATCCTTACGCTCAAACTTGGACGGGTCTCCTGCGGACGCCTGGTTCCCCGAGCCGTCGTCCCCAGAGGCCCGAACATCCAGGTCCAACAGAGTCAGAACGCCTGCAATGTCGATTATGGCCAGACGACTGGAGAAAATAATGATTAAAACTTTATAAAACATTCAACAGCTTTCAGATTTGAGTGTGCCGAGCTGGTTAATAATAGATATGAAGAGCAACAAGTTGAATCTGCATAAAAACGTTCAAGGCTTGCCTGGAGTTGCAGTTCAAAGACAGGTAGTAGGCTCTGTTGTTCAGAGTGTATTTGTGGAGAAGAACAACATTTGGGAGGCTGTATCTGTGGATGGTGCCAGACTCACGGCCCTGTAAACGTACACACAAACACACTCATTTTAATTTATTTTCATTGAATGATAAAAAATGTGTATAATCAAAACAGATATGTACATACCACAATCAGAGTCCTATCTGTTGCTGTAATAGAACAAATGGGATCGCGAGTTGCCTGAAACAAAACAGAAACATTATTTATTTTTTAAACGCAAATGTATTTGATCCCAAAATGTAACATTTCCAATGTACGGAAGAGGATTAGTGCCACATGCATAATTCTTTTTTGGAAATGACCAAAAGTAAAAAACAATGTTGAGTTCTGAGATTAAAGTCAGAATTATGTGGAAAACAAGTCAGAATTCCGAGATTAACGTAAGAATTTAGACTTTTTTTCTCTCTCAGAATTCTGACTTAATCTCAGATTTTAAAAGGAAAATCTATTTTGGTCAGATCTCAACAAAATGATTTACATGTGGTCCTAATCCTCTTCCCTACAAATGTGAGGCTTGAGATCGTGCGTGATGATGTTTAGTAGTATACTGTTCTAAAAATGGAAGGAATGTATGGTCTTTGTAGAGTTCTTTAATTGCCTTTGTGCTAGTACTCTGATGTTACAAAACCTGTGCAACTGGAAAAATGTAATCTTCCTTACTGTGAAAGCTTTTGCAAAGTCTGGACTGCCCTCATTGGCTCCTGAAGGATTGCTGTCAATGTGGTAAACCCTGGAGGAGACAGAGAGTTAGAACAAATGAGGATGAGTAACAGACAGACCTGTGCACCGAGGTGAACTGCTGTCCAGGTGCTAGCATAGCTCTGGCAGAACACCATGTCACACCCAGGCTGCCTGGAAACTCAGAGGCATTTGATTCAGATGAATGAATCCTTTACATTCATCTGAATCAAAGGTCACAACCCTACACGGAAACACTGAGCCAATAAACCCAAGGTGTCATCCATTGATTCACAGACCTTGTGGTTATCTTGCCTCCCTGTAACTTTCCACAATCTGCATTTTGAGTACTGTATGTTATAATGTTGGTACGAGCGTCCAGATAAACTAGTATCGGGGGCCATTATTTATTGAGTGATGCTGTTTTGCCATTATTTCTTCTCACAAAGTCTACTGAAAGATGTCTAGCCTGTTATGTGGAGCAAACCCTGTGCCAGAAATGTTAAATGATTACATTTCAATAACTGGTCATCATCTGGTCATATGATCATTTAGGAAGCACTGGCAGTGATCTTATTTATGTTGATGCGAAGACTGGATATTGAAAAATGAATCTCATTAACAATAACATTTAAAAAAAAATTACCAATAAATATTTTAAGTGATTTTAAAGTGTTACATTTGGGAATGGACTTTGGTGTGGTGGTACAATGATTGCATAATTATGTTGTATTTATTTAAAAAAGAACCTTGTGAACCGATTCTGCACTTAGTTGAATTGTGATAAGAATATAAAAATGTACATCCTAAATATCACCCCTCCAACACACACACGCAGCTTGACTTAAACTTGAGCCCCCCTTTCCAAGCCTCAAGGATCCTTCTTAGGATATTCTGCCACCAACACCATCACTTCATTTTATTATATAGTATATATATTTTTTTAATACATCAGATATTTGAATGAGCCCAAGCTCAAAGAACAAACCACTCAGCACTTTTATTAAGACTGCCACTGTGGGTGGTGAGTGTTGTTTTATTTGCCAGTGCAAAAGACAAATTCCCATTATATGTACATTTAATGGAAAATAATGTATTCTGAATCTGAAATATTATCAGATACTAATATTATTCATTTGAAACGTTGTTGAATCAATAAATAAAATCAGCTTGGATGCAGGCTTCTTTCAATTATCAAGTATAAATGTTGATTTATTTTATTAGTCTAAAGCACTATGTGTGCTATGTAAAACTATTTTATCAGGAAAAATCTAGTTTTACATCGGAAATAGATAACGGTAGATGCTCAGTATTCAATGACTTGGATTGGGATCGGGGTAAAATAAACTTGATGGTGAAACTTAGACATGGGCGATCTATTTTGTGCCTATCCACTTCCTGGTTTGATGAAATACACGTCTTATTACATCAGGCTTAGACTGAGCTCCGTTGAATAGTAAATGTCAGGAAACAGCTCACCTCTCTCTCCCCTCCTTCTTGGTTCTGGTCACCTGGTTGATCTCCAGCGCGGTCAGTTTCTTTGCCACTCTGTACTGCCACAGGTAGAACGCCTCTTTGGATGCAGCGATCACATGAGTCTTGGTCATGGTGACAAATAGTGGATCTGACCCAGGAGACACACATAGTTAGAACAATATATGTAGGAATCAATTAACAGGATTTTTTGGTTTTGGTTTTTGGTTTCATTGTTTATAAATAATTAGCAATTAGGTATTCACATGATATTTCAGAATCTATAATACTTTATTGACAACCCTGGGAAAAGTTGGGTTATATTATGGTTGATCGCATTCTGGGATGAACAAAAAAACTAAGAAGGGTCGGTGTGTAGCAGGCTGCAGCAGGCAGCAGCAGTCTGCACTCTGCGCAGCCTGCGCTGCTGGCTTCCTCCAAGTTTACAGTAAAACAAACTGGTGGTGTGACCAATGGCCATTTACGATTATTAATACTATTACTATTATTAGCATTAGTCTATATTTTGGTTGAAACTAAGCCAGGAAAAAAAAGAAAAACATAAATAATAATAAAAAAAATATATAAATAAAATCGAATTTTAAAAATAATTTTCGATTATGGAGACAGTAACGAATATTCGAAAAATCGAATAATCGCTGGCATCCCTAATAAGTATATGTAAAATGGTTTACATAATACTACAATATATTAGAAGAATAAATGTGGAAATAATAGAAATAAGCATATTTTAAAAACAATAATTATACATCAAAAGAATACATAAATAATAATAAAAAAGACAATTATAATATTAATAATAACTTGCAAGGTTAAAAAATAAAATGAATTCTCTTGCAGTTACTTGTACCAAACTGCTTTAAAATAAATCAATGTAAATCTTTATTTTCTGTTTTCTGTAACTTTTTAAAGAGGAACAACTCTTCTGTGTGGATAAATCATGCAGATTCCCTTTGACTATCCATCATGAGCGCAAATGAGGAGAAATCTCCAGAAGACAGACACTTGAACTCACCGTCTGAAACCCACTCAGACCCACTGAGCCGTTCAAATCTGCTGACTCTGAACGCTTTTGGCCGTCACTTCTCAACAAACATTCAGCCTCGTAAAGCAGAGACAGAATGCTAAATATTTTGAAGCCGTAAAGATGCTAACTGTCTGTTTGCTATAGGATACTGGCCCATGAAAAACGTATCTGTGGGCGGCAGGTGGAAGAACGCCAAGCACCTTCTCTCTATACGCTGGGTGTGATGTCTCACATTGAAGCAATACACCAGCCTTATGGTAAATAAGGACTTTGATCAACCCTCTGTCGTCCCATCAGAAGATTAGTATGAGTCCCTTCTGTCAGGACACTGCATGCAAGCTTATATAGCTCCTGACTAAGATGGACAAATATAACTCACATTTTTATGATGTTGAAAAAAATTAAGAGACCACAGACCGAGCTGTTGATATAAATATTCAAATGTCACTTTCTATAATCTCTCTAATTCATTTTAAAGATACTTTAATCTGCTTATAGCACTGTATCATTATAGAGTTTTGTACTCATAAGTATTCATTATGCTTTCTCTTAGTTTCGTTTATTTATTTACATTTGAGATATTTTTTAAATGTTGTTTTTAAATATATTTCATTATAAGGTATAATTTTACTAGCTTGTTTACACATACAAATGAATTGTTCTAGTAATTATAATGAAGTATGGAAATATAATATAATGTAAGACAACTATGGGAATTATAATACATTATCGTCATTGGAAACAAAGAGCCAATGAGTGAACAGCAGTTATAATGTATTAGATACTTTACCTTACAAGACATTATAAATATGCATTTTAAATGTTATTATTATTGTTATGAAGCATTGTGCATATGAGAGATAATACTTGTACTTCAACAGTGCTATAAGCAGATTACAACACATTTTATGTTTATGATGTATAATAGACATTAGACATTATATAGGAACTCACCAATGTCGATGTATTTGGAGTCCAGTGGAGTCCCAATGGAGTTGCACAGAATCAGGACGTACTGAAAGACAAAGTATTTTGACGTTATTCTACATAATTCTTTATCAAAACAAATACTACTTCTTTGAGTGTGTTTTATTTGTACATTACCCTGGCATGACTCCCAGACTCTAACTCAGCATCCTCCTGTGTGGCAGCGAATCAGAAAACAGGAAGCAAGACAATGGATAGGCTCTAATAGAGCATGCTACTAGTGTATTTACCAACCTGAAATGTTTTATGGCTCATTAAAAGTCATTTTTTTTACATTTTTTACTCTCCGGTCTTTACCTGAGGCTGGGTGTCATCCGCTTTGCTGGCCAGGATGCAGAAGTCCCCGGAAGTTGTGATGGACATCAAGCTCTTGACATATTTGACAAACTTCTCGTTGTTTTTGGTGTCCCAGAACACCACACAGTACTCCTGCCGCTCTGGCTTTGTGTAGGCGTACACCACTGTGCTGCAACAGTAGCCCCACTGTAAGAGACATACAGGTGAAGAAGTGAGAAATAGGAAAGAGATATGATCAAACACGAGAAATGTTCCTTCAAACAACCCTGTCATTAGCAGTAGTCATTACCCCCATGTATTTGTTTTTCAGGAAGTGAAGTAATAACCTGTACTTCTTATTCAAAATGTGGAAGCATGGCGTTATACTATCAATGCCAAACCGTAGCTTTAACAGACGATAGAGAATAATCATAATCATAATGCTTTATAGGCCAACTGATTACATATTAATACTCTACTATGACAAATTTCACCCCATTTATAAAAAAAAAAGAATACACCGCATGGTCCTTTTCAATGAGAATAGAAAGGAAAAGCTTTGTGACAGGGTGTTGTTGTTGCAGTAACGTTTTATTGGACATACACTCTCCATGTAAAAAGAGAAAATCAATGGTCAATGTATGTCTAATAAAGGAGCTGTTTTGCCACAGAAAGGCTCAGTTTGTTATTATATGTGTCAGACAATAATACCCTACCCTACAGAGGAATAAAAGGTGACGTAAACCTTCGCTTGATCCAATCTGTTTGTCATGTAACTTGTTTGCCAGAAGATAGTCAAAGTCTTTGAGACTTCTTGAAGACGTACTAACAGACAGTATTAAGCAAAAGGCAAAGAAAAACATTTTGTTTCGCTGTATGTTCCTTTCAATAATGTTTTCCGACATTTAGAATCATGACAATCTGAGCCTGTAATTTACTGAATTTATATATAATAAATGAATACTTTATTGACTTGAGCACGTGTCACTTCATTATTGTCACTGTCTGTATTTGTGAATGTCACTATTTGTGGAAAATAGTGACATACAAAATGGACGTATATTGAAGTTGGAGAATGTCCCAAACAATGACATTAGTCGATTAGACACCAAAATATTGAAAACAAGGTCACCTTATCTGACTTGATAAATGCTGTGCAAATGGCCAGCGTTTTAACCACACCCATCCCAGATTAGGTATTTTATTATAAGTTCTCGTAGTCTATCTATGAGAACGTTTTTTACCATAATATAATAAGTTTAGAAAAAATGAATAAAAAGCAAGCCGAAAGTGTTGCCATGTACCTTGTAGTCTGGTCTAATGTTGGCAAAGTAGATGTAGGAGTCCACAGCCAAGCCGATCCGCAGCCCTCCTCCTTCCCAGCCAACTCCCGTCATCTGCTTCCCCGGCACTTTGAGGGTTCTCAGATGCTGTTCAAAAAAGAAAAGTGCGAAATCTCAACAAAATAAACCCTCACAGCATGTTTTATATCTTCCAGTCTTGGGGTTAAGGTTAATGCAAGGAATTACAATATCAATGAACGAAGAACTGTCTCTAGTATTTGGAATTGGGAACACTGTATGTAAATGACATTGCATTGTATTTGTACTGCATTATGTCATGTATTAAACTCTGTAAGGTGTCAGTAAGGGAACAGAGTGATCACCCTCACCTCTCCAAACGGGGTGTAGAACTGCACAACATTGAACTCTTTGTCCTGATTTGCGGCTCTGAGAGAACCCGCCACTGCCAGCACACTGCCACAATGATTCCACTGGATACTGACCACATTCATCAGGGTGTCAATACACACGGGGTCTGAGGAGAAGAGACTCATCACCATTGGTAAACATTTCATTCAAGTGTAAGCCGGAGAATATACTGCAGTCTTTGAGGGTTTTTGTCTCCCTTACTTTCATCGTTCTCGTAGCGCATGATCTGGCATCTCCCATTGTCAAAACAGATGGCGAGACAGGGACAGTCGGGTTCAACGTAACCCCCGGTGCCTGAATACCAGTGGATACCTGCTATACTGATCGCTCCGGTCGCATTGCTGAGGCAGATGATGGTCATTTTCACCTGAATCATAATGTCAAATTATTATTTTGTATTCATTTTATGTAGATACACCAAGCACATGTAGTTAGAAGCAAGCAATGGAGTTTGTGGTGTGCTATGCAGATCAAGTCTTTTTGATATAACTAGGAGTCCCTTAGACAAAGTCCTACACCAAGGGGGCTTTAAACAACATTTTATGGAACTTTATTAGGATAATTTCCTTTAATATAAACTTTGAAGCACAATATGTAATGTTCTGCCACTATTGGTTTCTCAATAAAAACAATAACAAAGGCAAAGTTTGGTGGTGTAGTGAAGTAGAGCTGGATCAGAGGAGTTTTTGTTGTAGTTAGCTTCACTCTGTAAGGATTCCGTCAATTATTTATAAGAGATCTTCGCCTTCCCAAAACAAATGACTCAATTCATTAAAACCCAGAATAAAGCAGTCTCACGTTAAATATCTGTGTTTTTCCAATTTAGTTCGGCGGACATAGGATGATAGCTCCAAGCTAACTGCTAACATTTGCTCAGCGTTTTCTCTGTTAACATGGGCATTCTATGACAAGAGTCTTTCATCCAGTTGAAATATAGCTAAGATCAACATTATCTGAAAAAAGTGGCATAAAACTGGATAAAATGTTAGTTAATGACATCTTCTGGCACACAACGCCGAAGAACATGCTACCTTGACTATAATTAAGGATATTTCTAGGTTTTAAAATTGTAAGAAGCATTTAGGATAATGCAAGTACACAACAAAAATTAGCCCTCTGATACTGTATGCTAGTAGACTCTTCCTAAACATGCAGATATGTTCCTGGATTTATGGTCAGACAATTAGCATCCTATGAGTCAGGAAGCCAGGTACTTCTACATGGGTTAATGCTAAAATGTCTTATTTACTTAAGCTCATGCACTCACTATGAAGTTTCCTTGATTGTCATAGATTTGCACTTCCCCGTTGGCCATGCCGAACAGGAGGATCTTGCTGTCTGGGGACCATGCCACATGAGCAAGCTGATTTCCCTTTAGCTCCTTTCCCCAAATCCGGTTTCCTACAACAACAAAAAGCATTTATCCTAATGCACTTAATTGCACTCATTCCCTCAGTATGTGAACAAAGCAAACCTTGTCATGGGCGCCTAATGGATTTGAGGCTAAATCTGTTTGGAAAATGTTCATGATTGATGACTGTTTGTTAGATTTTTAGCTAAACATCTGTTTTTACCATCTACTGATCCAACAATGACCGCTCCATCTTCATACACGATGCAGATCTTCTGACCGTCAGCGTTCCAGCTCATGCTCCT
Source organism: Trematomus bernacchii (assembly GCF_902827165.1). Taxonomy (NCBI): domain Eukaryota; kingdom Metazoa; phylum Chordata; class Actinopteri; order Perciformes; family Nototheniidae; genus Trematomus; species Trematomus bernacchii. Next base: position 13,838,900 of record NW_022987313.1, on the reverse strand, counting down.
TACCACCGACTTGTTCCGGTTGTTGATCATCTCCTCGTACCACGCACCTTTGGGAAAGGCCAAGATGGACCTCTTTAAAATCCACATTTATTACATGACAACATGCACTATTTATCTTATTGTAGTAATCACCTTTGTAGAGCATCCATACAATAATGAGCCCATTCTGGTCACTGGTTGTCAGCTTTTCATACTGTTCGTTCCACGTGACCACTTGTACTGCGCCTGCACACAAAAAGAGAAAATTCTGAGAAAGAAATCGGAATTATGAAATTTTTCTCATGACTACAAATAAATTACCTTTTGCTATGATCACAAAAAAAATGCACATGAGGCCCTAATCCTCTTCCGTAGCCTTGCACCTCCTAACAATGGTTGTTATTTTATAATGAGATAATTTGTATGTTTGGCGACAACTGAATATCACTTACCACTGTGTCCCTCTAGAGTCTGGTTCATGGACAGATTAGAGGGTGCAGCAAGACCTTTAAGTTTGGCATCATCTGTTCAGGAAGCAGAAAGAGAGATCAGAAAAATAATTATTCTCAGTGAAGGAGTTGTTGAAAATAACTGTTTAAAAACCAGAACTACAGCATTGGATAAGTAGTCTGTAGCTAAATTCCAGCAAAGAGTTTAAATACTTTTTTCTCTTTATTGTAAGTGGCTTTGAACAACATCATCTGACACACAGACGGAGTGGACAAGGTGGCACCCATTTTACCACCAGAACAGAGCCGAAAAGCTTATTACATTTTCAAAAGATTTATTACATGCTGTTAAAAATCTCAATCACATGAGTATAACATGATTGCCTTGACTCTGAAAACGTTCACACAAAGCAGAATGTTGGGGAAATTATCTATCAGTTTTTTACCAGACAACTTTTATTTTATCCTTTTGTCAAACTCAAGGCCCGTGGGCCATATGCGGCCCGCGACTTCATTTTATGTGGCCTGCTAGAGCTTGCAAACAATATACATGTTTATTATACGATTGAATACCGCTAACTACATGTCCCACAATGCATCTCATTTTGTGACGCACTGAAGAGACTTGCAATTATTTGCCAAAGACTTCTGCTTTCAGATGTAGTTAAATATTAAGTTATTACCGTATCAGATAATAATCCAATGCAGAGGCAATAATGTAATATAATACATTATTTTATATATATTATATATTTATATATAGTCTTAAAGTTTTGCACTGGCTTTTAATACTAGTTGAACATACAATTTTGATATTTGTATGTGTTTTATATGTTTCTAGTTATTGTGCTTTTTATCTTGTTTTTAATTATTGTTTTATTATTTTACTCCTATTGTGTTATTTTATATTTGTTCCCTGTACAGCACTTTGGTCAACTGAGGTAGTTTTAAATGTGCTATATAAATAAATAAAGATTGAGATTGAGATTAAAAGTTACAACCGGCCCTTTGAGTGCAACCATAATGCTGATGTGGCCCGCGATGAAATTGAGTTTGACACCCCTGTCCTAGACCAATAAATTGCAACAAATAAACAAATGAAACATTAGAATATGTTAGAATATATCTATTTATTTATTAATATTATGCTCATTATTATAAATACAACATCAAGTCTTACCAATCATTGAAAATAGAAAAGGGATTTTATCTAGTGACATAATTGGCAGTAACCAAAGTCAATTTAGCTAGATTTTATTTATCTTTTTAATCTAGCACATCCCATAAACTGTAAAGCATTTCACATGTCAATTGTTTATAGAAGCCTGTGTTATTTTTGTACATTTCCTTTAGGATTAAAATTGTACTTTCGATGCAAAAAAGCTGTTTATTTGCTAATGTATTAGCCCAGTTAAGGTATGGAAATTAAGGATGCAATTTACTATCAAGTGTTTAATTTATTTATTAATCTGCTTATTTTTTCTTGATTAATTGTTGGGCCTATAAAATGCTTAAAAATAGTGAAAATTGTCCATACCAGTCCTAAGTGTTTTGAATGTATTGTTTTGTTAGTCCAAAAACCAAAGATATTCACAGAAGAATGCAGGACAATAACATAATAAGAGACTAAAAGCAACATTCTCTGCCATTTTCGCCTAAAAAATTAATTTAACGTTCGAAAATATACATATTTAAGTATTATAACAATTAGCAGGACTGTTAGCTAGCTTAATTTACCTGTCTGACTCTCAAGCTTAAGCACCCTGAGGAGACCATCGTCTCCTCCACAGGCAATGAAGCCTTGATCTTTGTTCCAGGAGACACATTTCAGATGGATATTGTTGGGGATAGCAATCTAAAAACACGGAAAAAGCCACGCTGTTAACCAAAGCCTTTGTATTCATTGATGTACTAATAGTTGTAAAGTACAATTGTCTGCAGAACACAGGATTCTTGGAGAGACTCACCTTCTTGCTGAGGTAGATAAACATGGCAGGCTGATAACAGACCTCTGCTAATTGCACACGGCGTAGTTATATTAGAACACTAACAATGCCTGACTGCTAAAGTTAGTTAACTTATTTTAACCTAGCTATGCTACATCATGAGGCCTCGATGTAGTCGATGTAACGTTAGCATATACCGTTAGCTTTGCTAGTTATCTCCTGTCAAACGCGACAGAGTTAGCATACCTACTACCAAAGACGGCTAACGTTAAATGTAGCCTCACAACCTTAAAGACCGACTACTGCTGTAGTTTATAACTAACGCATATTCATTAAATAAACGATTCAAATTCAAAGTCTCATTGCTTGTGTGGAGGACTACAGCTTCCCTCGGTCTCCCGTGGTAACCGTAAACCGGAAGAAGGTTGACCTAGTAGGTTTTTCTGGTAATTGTAGTTTTTTCCCCCTCTTCTGAATAACAAGCCGTTTCTTTGACTCTATTACTAAAATAAGCTGTTCATTTGTTGTTTCTTCGGGAACTATATGTTTTAGTTTTTGAAGAAAAGCCAACAGTACTTTATTTGGCTTAGCCTGGATGTATTGTAATTACTTTAGCATAGTTAGCCTACTGTGGGCTAAAACGGTGGCCTAGTAGGTCTTGACTTGACCACCATACATAACTTAAATAAATTAGCAAATTAAAACGTTAAAAAGTAATTTTCATACAACGGTGCATGTTATTATATTCACTAATTGTTTTAAAATTGTAATAAATATATCATAGTCACTCCCAAGAAAGCTTGCTTTTTTCAAGCTTGGTTACTAAGAGTAAAACACAATACAAGAGAGTTACGGGGTCGATTATTTCAGAATATTTAATTTCCATGAGCAGGCACTTATACAGACATGTTGTCACAAAAACACCATACAATACCTAACTGTCAATGTACACAAAGTGGCTTGCTACACAAATAATCTCTTCAATTTGTTTCACATGTTTTTATGATGAAGAAATTGAGCAGTGAAGTAATCTTTTAGTTGGATGTGGATGTTGGAAATGGAGCTTGACTTAAATCTCCAGGACAGCTCACTGCCAACTTGTCAAGGGTGCAAAGTTTTGAAGCAGCCAGAAAACCTTTGAACTCCATGAACAGTGTTCCGTCCCCCCATTAAACAATTAATCCTGTCTGTTACAAACAAAACACTAATAACCAATTAACACTGCACAATAGTTGCAACATTTCAGGTTCTACTAAAAGTATTTTAGTAATTGAATGTGATCTAACAATGCCATGATCCAATTGGATAAGGATTTATTCTTTGCATAATAATGCTGCAATCAGACGGGTAACAACAATACTCTTGTTGTATGAGAGATTAGTTGTTGTGTTAACATTATGGTTTGTTCTACCAATAAATGTTCTCAGAGGAGTTGATACACCACACTAAACATTTCAACAAAAAACACCATCCTACTATTCATAATGAAAGGAAACTTTAAACTATTACTTCCCTAAATATCTTGGTTTAAGTCTCAACTCACTGGCTTACACTGCCATGAGGAATTGTAGCTTTCTCAAAAATATACACGGATATTTAAACATTTACACCAGTTATAACATACTTTACAGAAGTAGAACCAGACAGCATTGTGAATGCAAAATAAATGTGTATAATATAATGCATCTTAAGACATTTTTTAAGGGTTACAGATGATTTCTGCAGGTTAAAAATGATTGGATTCATTGTCTTGAACATGTCTTCACCGCTGTTCTCAATACTGCTGCTCGCCCTCAATCAGGGTCACTTTGTCTGAAAGTTCATCAAGTGGACAGGCTGTCAAGGAAATATAATTGAAAAGTGTACTTGAAATCTGGAAAACTTAAACCATAGATTAAAATCTCATGTATACTCATTAATAAACGTATCAATAAGACAAAACGACTGTAGCAGCCAGCAACTCAAGCTAGTGCAAATGTCTAACATTTCAAGAGGCACAAAGCATTTTCTTTCACATAATATTCACAATTTCAAAAATGTGATTCTTCAAAGCCTTTCATGCAAAAGGATATGTTTTCTGCTCAGCTCCTGAATGGTGGACTGCACTTTTTTCTGGAACAAAATCTGAGCTTCACACATGCAGGCATCTTGAGTTATCTCACCTCTCATTTCCTCTGAAAGCATGAGAAAACAATATGGAGAAGGTCAAAGCATGCGAGTGGTGTTTCACAATGTTCAGTGTAGTTTCTTTGGTATACTCCAGAGCTCTAGAACAACAAGGTTTTTACTTTTGTGAATTTGCTTTTGTGCGTGAGATTATTTAAAGAAAAAATCGATTCAATCTAGATAATCACAACCTGGGAGTGCATAGGGTTAAAGAGGAAACATGTTAATAATAATTTAAAGTATATACTCACACATATAAGACGTAAAAGAAAATCACAACAGACAATATGCAAATAAATTACAACTGTTTTTCAGTCTCTCATTCCTTAAATCAAGAGCACAGCACACTTATGTCTTATTAACTGTGTTGTTAATGACTGGATCAGTAGAAGTAGTGCTTATCGTTGGACAGTGGCTTTAGTTGCAGTCAACTGCAGACGTCTCCATAGCTAAAGAATGTAAAAAGACAGACACAAGATGTATAAAAACTATTTAAACCCAAGTTCATGCAATATAATAAAACATATAAAGCCCCCTATTAGTGCTATAGGCTTGACCAATTTCCTACCTCAAGCTGTGCAGTGAAATGTACATGTGTGAGCATAGACGATTGGTAAGAGCTTGTAAAGGACTTACTTGTATCGGGTCTGCATTCACAAATTAGTCAGCGATTTTTGTAAGTTTGTTTACAGGTTTAGAGACTTATGGCCATACAAGCTAAACCCTTAATGTGAACATGGATGCAAAAATTGCTAGACACCAGTGTTCACCTCCCCAACATGTGAAATGTATAACCACACCTCAGGGCTGTTTGTTGTACCACTTTAAGAAATGTCTGATTGGACTGCTTCTTCCCTCTAATTTCTCTAACCAGGTCTGTTCATTATTGGTAGATGTTTTTCAAGTGAAGACCAAAGTAGAAAATGTCCGTGTTCACAGACTAGCATCCGCAAAAGGATAGGCCAATTTCAGTAATACCCTTAGCGGGAAAATAGTCAAGCCTATAGACCTTTTAGGAGGGCAAATTCTGGTTGAAATATGACATAATATCAAATAAATCAATTTTGGATGTATAGCAGTTGAAAAAGAAATGACTCCAACCTCACCCTCTCACCTTAAATTGTCTTGCATAGTTCAGGGTGGCTCTTGTCAAGTCAAGCACATGGTCCAACCCATCTTTAATAAAGCCTTCAGGTTTTATACCGATTTCAAGGAGCCCACAGCAAGCTGTTGACACTGGGGACTCCAAACTATGTCCAGGTACGCCAAACTTTATGGCGTATTGGTGCCATATTGGCAAATGTTCTCATGCCAAGCTCAACACTAGCTACACAAGACAGCTTACAAGGCAATAGACAGGTGGGTGAAACATTATTCAAAATAGATCTAATCCAAGTAATGGGAAATCTGTTGAATGGTTTAAATACACAGACAGCATTATGTATGTTCAACAGTGAATCCAGGTTCTTACGTGAGCATGTTTTCTGGTCAGAATTCAATACGTATCCCACTTCACACTTGCAGTTGTAAGAGGAACCATTGTTGATGCAGATCTGCTGGCAGTCATGCCCCTGAGCACATGCATCTGAACCTGGAAAGAGACATTCCTATTCAAGGTAGTTCATGGTGTCGTGCAGAAACAGACTTTAGAGCTACTATGGAATAATGTCAATCATCTTGAGGTATTGGACCAATGTTTAGGGAAAATGAAAACGTTTCTTACGTGAGCATGTTTTCTGATCCATGTTCAAGATGTACCCAACCCGACACTTGCAGATGTAAGAGTTCCCATTTTTGGCACAAATGTGCTGGCAATTGTGTCCCTGGGGACATGCATCCGAAGATGAACCTGAAAAGAGAAGCTCACACCTCAGTTTTATGACAGCAATAACAATCACTTAGCTGTTTGAAGATCATTTGGTCACAGTTCCCTTCAAAAGAAATGGATGCATCAGCCATGTGACCAATAATTTACAACATTCCCAGTCTCAATATCTCAGGGTTTTAAAAGCTAACCTTAAAACTGCAAACAAACAGCCGTGGTGCACTTGAGCAAGGCACCGGACAACCCCCCCACCCCCATTGCTCCCCGGGCGCTGTACAATTGCTGCCCACTGCTCCTAGTACTAGACTCCTGGTACTAGGATGGGTTAAAAGCAGAGAACACATTTCACTGTGTGTGCTGTGTGCTCTGCATGTGTGACCATTAAAGAGGGTTTCATCACTCCAAATGTTATTCTACAAGAATTGAAAACTGCCACAACAGCTCTGATGAACCTTGTTTTTGAAGCTTCAAGGCGTTGTGTGGATTATTTGAGATGCTGGATCACACCACAGACAAATAAGCATATTGAAAGAAATCAGGTGCTTACGTGAGCATGTTTTCTGGTCTGCATTCAATACATAATCCACATGACATTTGCAGATATATGAGTCATCACTGTTGACACAAATCTGTTGGCAATCATGTCCCTGGGAACATGTATCTGATCCTGAAAAGAAACACTTCCACATCTTACTTAGCTGAACATTAGTCAAGAAGGTCTTGACTTTAGAATTCCACGATGGGAAGAGTTTGTTCCCAATGAGCTAACTGCCCTTTAAGTATCAACACTTACAAGAGGTGATATGAAATGTGTCTGACCATGTACAAAGTAGAAAACAACATTCTAGGGAAATCTAACACACTGTGGCAAAAACATCATGTCATTTATAAAGGTCAGAGTTCTTACGTGAGCATGTTTTCTGATCTGCGTTCAACACATATCCCATTCGACACTTGCAGACAAACGAGTCATCAGTGCTGACACAAATATGTTGGCAGTCATGTCCCTGGGCACATGTGTCTGAACCTAAAATGAAACACTTAGACATCTTAATGGGCTCAATTTACATGAATCAAGGAGCCATTAGAAAGCAATGGAATCCAGGATGGGTCAGAATAATAAACTCTAAGACAGTCCATCAACTCTTAAAACTTAAGTCTGGGTTTCTTACGTGAGCATGTTTTCTTGTCTGTATTCAAGACATATCCCACCCGACACATGCAGATATATGACTTATCACTGTTTACACATAAGTGCTGGCAATCATGACCATTAGCACATGGATCAGAACCTGAAAAGAGACATATCGCATACATGTGATATGACAGCTCAGATAATCATTCAAGAAGGGCTTTGACAGTTGACCCTTTATGTCTAAAGATGGTTTCAATTGATGATCTCCCTAGACCTGATCTGTGCTTCATTAGCTCTTGCTGCTAAAAGCCAATAACCCAAATGAATAAAATATTGCGATGTACTAAGATGAACTTTGAAGGGAACATGACACATTGTACGTGAGCAAGCACTTGAAATTCAACCCTAACCCTAACCCTAACTCTTTCACTGGTTAGCAATGGTAGTTGTTTCTGGCAAACACCATGAGCATATACTACATTTTAACCCTACAGACAATGGCTTCTGCTATATTTAGTCATGCACCTAAATAATGGATTATAAGGGGAAATTGAATCAAAGCACCACAACATGTATTTCAAATGTTAAAGTTAAATTCAAGTTCTTACGTGAGCACGTTTTCTGGTCCCCATTCAAAACATATCCATCATGACATGTGCAAAGGTGAGAATCACCATTTTTGACACAAATATGCTGGCAGTCATGTCCCTGGGCACATGTATTCGAACCTGAGAAGAAAGCTAACAGCTAACAAACATAGCTTACAAAGTCTTACACTGTCTGCTGTGGTGTCTTAGATGGATCAACAGGTTTTAAAAAGGTTCCACTGGGTTTTTCTCTGGATTATTCTGACTTTATAAGGATTTACATTTATGCAATGTGTAATAATCCATAGTTACTGAATTAAGTCATACATATCTCAAGGTCCTCTTTCTACACGAGCATATTTACTATTATGCAAGTCATGTCAAAGACAGTTTAAGATTAAAATTCAAGTTCTTACGTGAGCAGGTGTTCTGGTCTGCGTCCAACACATATCCCTCATGACACATGCAATAGTAAGAATCGCCATTTTTCAAACAAATATGTTGGCACTCATGTCCCTGGGTACATGCATCAGAACCTGAAAAGAGACACCTACACAGCTAACATCAACAGCAAACCTCCTTGGTAAAGCTTACAATTGGCCAACATTTAAAAACAGATATCTATCAAGTCCATGGCCAAAAGATGTATGCCTTTTCTGCATTTAATCTAAAGCATATACAATAATAACAAAAAGGTTGTAGTCGACCACGCGTGGTCAAGGACATGCATATCAAGTCAAAAATCACAAGTTCTTACGTGAGCATGTTTTCTGATCTGCATTCAACACGTATCCCCCTTGACATTTGCAGATGTACGATGAACCATTGTTAATGCAAATATGTTGGCAGTCATGTCCTTGGGTACAAGTATCTAAACCTGAAAAGAGACACTCAAAGTTGTAAATGACTTCATTAAATTATAGCCACCTACAAGTACATAGTGGGGCTTTTAAAGTGGCACCAATCGATTTACAGTTTGGGGTGCATCAGTTTCTCAAGTCTCCAAACTTTCTGCCCATTCAAAAAGTATTCAAACTTTACTTCCTTGTCATTTGAAACAATCTACAATATCTCATGAACATTTGTCTACAGCACAGTGCTTCAACTTTAAGTTTCTGTCCAAATCAAACTTGGAGAGACACACCAACACTTCAAGCATGTTTCACCTACATCAAGGTAGATCCAAGACACTGCCCCCTGACATGTGATAACATTATTTGGTAAGAATGAGGTTCTTACGTGAGCAAGTTTTTTGGTCTGCATTCAACACATATCCCATTCGACACTTGCAGACAAACGAGTCATCAGTGCTGACACAAATATGTTGGCAGTCATGTCCCTGGGCACATGTGTCTGAACCTAAAATGAAACACTTAGACATCTTAATGGGCTCAATTTACATGAATCAAGGAGCCATTAGAAAGCAATGGAATCTAGGATGGGTCAGAATAATAAACTCTAAGACAGTCCAACTCTTAAAACTTAAGTCTGGGTTTCTTACGTGAGCATGTTTTCTTGTCTGGATTCAAGACATATCCCACCCGACACATGCAGATATATGACTTATCACTGTTTACACATAAGTGCTGGCAATCATGACCATTAGCACATGGATCAGAACCTGAAAAGAGACATATTGCATACATGTGATATGACAGCTCAGATAATCATTCAAGAAGGGCTTTGACAGTTGACCCTTTATGTCTAAAGATGGTTTCAATTGATGATCTCCCTAGACCTGATCTGTGCTTCATTAGCTCTTGCTGCTAAAAGCCAATAACCCAAATGAATAAAATATTGTAATGTACTAAGAAGAACTTTGAAGGGAACATGACACATTGTACGTGAGCAAGCACTTGAAATTCAACCCTAACCCTAACCCTAACTCTTTCACTGGTTAGCAATGGTGGTTGTTTCTGGCAAACACCATTAGCATATACTACATTTTAACCCTACAGACAATGGCTTCTGCTATATTTAGTCATGCACCTAAATAATGGATTATAAGGGGAAATTGAAACAAAGCACCACAACATGCATTTCAAATGTTAAAGTTAAATTCAAGTTCTTACGTGAGCACGTTTTCTGGTCCCCATTCAAAACATATCCATCATGACATGTGCAAAGGTGAGAATCACCATTTTTGACACAAATATGCTGGCAGTCATGTCCCTGGGCACATGTATTCGAACCTGAGAAGAAAGCTAACAGCTAACAAACATAGCTTACAAAGTCTCACACTGTCTGCTGTGGTGTCTTAGATGGATCAACAGGTTTTAAAAAGGTTCCACTGGGTTTTTCTCTGGATTATTCTGATTTTATAAGGATTTACATTTATGCAATGTGTAATAATCCATAGTTACTGAATTAAGTCATACATATCTCAAGGTCCGCTTTCTACACGAGCATATTTACTATTATGCAAGTCATGTCAAAGACAGTTTAAAATTAAAATTCAAGTTCTTACGTGAGCAGGTGTTCTGGTCTGCGTTCAACACATATCCCTCATGACACATGCAATAGTAAGAATCGCCATTTTTCAAACAAATATGTTGGCACTCATGTCCCTGGGTACATGCATCAGAACCTGAAAAGAGACACCTACACAGCTAACATCAACAGCAAACCTCCTTGGTAAAGCTTACAATTGGCCAACATTTAAAACAGATATCTATCAAGTCCATGGCCAAAAGATGTATGCCTTTTCTGCATTTAATCTAAAGCATATACAATAATAACAAAAAGGTTGTAGTCGACCACGCGTGGTCAAGGACATGCATATCAAGTCAAAAATCACAAGTTCTTACGTGAGCATGTTTTCTGATCTGCATTCAACACGTATCCCCCTTGACATTTGCAGATGTACGATGAACCATTGTTAATGCAAATATGTTGGCAGTCATGTCCTTGGGTACAAGTATCTAAACCTGAAAAGAGACACTCAAAGTTGTAAATGACTTCATTAAATTATAGCCACCTACAAGTACATAGTGGGGCTTTTAAAGTGGCACCAATTGATTTACAGTTTGGGGTGCATCAGTTTCTCAAGTCTCCAAACTTTCTGCCCATTCAAAAAGTATTCAAACTTTACTTCCTTGTCATTTGAAACAATCTACAATATCTCATGAACATTTGTCTACAGCACAGTGCTTCAACTTTAAGTTTCTGTCCAAATCAAACTTGGAGAGACACACCAACACTTCAAGCATGTTTCACCTACATCAAGGTAGATCCAAGACACTGCCCCCTGACATGTGATAACATTATTTGGTAAGAATGAGGTTCTTACGTGAGCAAGTTTTTTGGTCTGCATTCAACACATATCCCATTCGACACTCGCAGACAAACGAGTCATCAGTGCTGACACAAATATGTTGGCAGTCATGTCCCTGGGCACATGTGTCTGAACCTAAAATGAAACACTTAGACATCTTAATGGGCTCAATTTACATGAATCAAGGAGCCATTAGAAAGCAATGGAATCTAGGATGGGTCAGAATAATAAACTCTAAGACAGTCCATCAACTCTTAAAACTTAAGTCTGGGTTTCTTACGTGAGCATGTTTTCTTGTCTGGATTCAAGACATATCCCACCCGACACATGCAGATATATGACTTATCACTGTTTACACATAAGTGCTGGCAATCATGACCATTAGCACATGGATCAGAACCTGAAAAGAGACATATTGCATACATGTGATATGACAGCTCAGATAATCATTCAAGAAGGGCTTTGACAGTTGACCCTTTATGTCTAAAGATGGTTTCAATTGATGATCTCCCTAGACCTGATCTGTGCTTCATTAGCTCTTGCTGCTAAAAGCCAATAACCCAAATGAATAAAATATTGTAATGTACTAAGAAGAACTTTGAAGGGAACATGACACATTGTACGTGAGCAAGCACTTGAAATTCAACCCTAACCCTAACCCTAACTCTTTCACTGGTTAGCAATGGTGGTTGTTTCTGGCAAACACCATTAGCATATACTACATTTTAACCCTACAGACAATGGCTTCTGCTATATTTAGTCATGCACCTAAATAATGGATTATAAGGGGAAATTGAAACAAAGCACCACAACATGCATTTCAAATGTTAAAGTTAAATTCAAGTTCTTACGTGAGCACGTTTTCTGGTCCCCATTCAAAACATATCCATCATGACATGTGCAAAGGTGAGAATCACCATTTTTGACACAAATATGCTGGCAGTCATGTCCCTGGGCACATGTATTCGAACCTGAGAAGAAAGCTAACAGCTAACAAACATAGCTTACAAAGTCTCACACTGTCTGCTGTGGTGTCTTAGATGGATCAACAGGTTTTAAAAAGGTTCCACTGGGTTTTTCTCTGGATTATTCTGATTTTATAAGGATTTACATTTATGCAATGTGTAATAATCCATAGTTACTGAATTAAGTCATACATATCTCAAGGTCCGCTTTCTACACGAGCATATTTACTATTATGCAAGTCATGTCAAAGACAGTTTAAAATTAAAATTCAAGTTCTTACGTGAGCAGGTGTTCTGGTCTGCGTTCAACACATATCCCTCATGACACATGCAATAGTAAGAATCGCCATTTTTCAAACAAATATGTTGGCACTCATGTCCCTGGGTACATGCATCAGAACCTGAAAAGAGACACCTACACAGCTAACATCAACAGCAAACCTCCTTGGTAAAGCTTACAATTGGCCAACATTTAAAACAGATATCTATCAAGTCCATGGCCAAAAGATGTATGCCTTTTCTGCATTTAATCTAAAGCATATACAATAATAACAAAAAGGTTGTAGTCGACCACGCGTGGTCAAGGACATGCATATCAAGTCAAAAATCACAAGTTCTTACGTGAGCATGTTTTCTGATCTGCATTCAACACGTATCCCCCTTGACATTTGCAGATGTACGATGAACCATTGTTAATGCAAATATGTTGGCAGTCATGTCCTTGGGTACAAGTATCTAAACCTGAAAAGAGACACTCAAAGTTGTAAATGACTTCATTAAATTATAGCCACCTACAAGTACATAGTGGGGCTTTTAAAGTGGCACCAATTGATTTACAGTTTGGGGTGCATCAGTTTCTCAAGTCTCCAAACTTTCTGCCCATTCAAAAAGTATTCAAACTTTACTTCCTTGTCATTTGAAACAATCTACAATATCTCATGAACATTTGTCTACAGCACAGTGCTTCAACTTTAAGTTTCTGTCCAAATCAAACTTGGAGAGACACACCAACACTTCAAGCATGTTTCACCTACATCAAGGTAGATCCAAGACACTGCCCCCTGACATGTGATAACATTATTTGGTAAGAATGAGGTTCTTACGTGAGCAAGTTTTTTGGTCTGCATTCAACACATATCCCATTCGACACTCGCAGACAAACGAGTCATCAGTGCTGACACAAATATGTTGGCAGTCATGTCCCTGGGCACATGTGTCTGAACCTAAAATGAAACACTTAGACATCTTAATGGGCTCAATTTACATGAATCAAGGAGCCATTAGAAAGCAATGGAATCTAGGATGGGTCAGAATAATAAACTCTAAGACAGTCCATCAACTCTTAAAACTTAAGTCTGGGTTTCTTACGTGAGCATGTTTTCTTGTCTGGATTCAAGACATATCCCACCCGACACATGCAGATATATGACTTATCACTGTTTACACATAAGTGCTGGCAATCATGACCATTAGCACATGGATCAGAACCTGAAAAGAGACATATCGCATACATGTGATATGACAGCTCAGATAATCATTCAAGAAGGGCTTTGACAGTTGACCCTTTATGTCTAAAGATGGTTTCAATTGATGATCTCCCTAGACCTGATCTGTGCTTCATTGGCTCTTGCTGCTAAAAGCCAATAACCCAAATGAATAAAATATTGTAATGTACTAAGAAGAACTTTGAAGGGAACATGACACATTGTACGTGAGCAAGCACTTGAAATTCAACCCTAACCCTAACCCTAACTCTTTCACTGGTTAGCAATGGTGGTTGTTTCTGGCAAACACCATTAGCATATACTACATTTTAACCCTACAGACAATGGCTTCTGCTATATTTAGTCATGCACCTAAATAATGGATTATAAGGGGAAATTGAATCAAAGCACCACAACATGCATTTCAAATGTTAAAGTTAAATTCAAGTTCTTACGTGAGCACGTTTTCTGGTCCCCATTCAAAACATATCCATCATGACATGTGCAAAGGTGAGAATCACCATTTTTGACACAAATATGCTGGCAGTCATGTCCCTGGGCACATGTATTCGAACCTGAGAAGAAAGCTAACAGCTAACAAACATAGCTTACAAAGTCTCACACTGTCTGCTGTGGTGTCTTAGATGGATCAACAGGTTTTAAAAAGGTTCCACTGGGTTTTTCTCTGGATTATTCTGATTTTATAAGGATTTACATTTATGCAATGTGTAATAATCCATAGTTACTGAATTAAGTCATACATATCTCAAGGTCCGCTTTCTACACGAGCATATTTACTATTATGCAAGTCATGTCAAAGACAGTTTAAAATTAAAATTCAAGTTCTTACGTGAGCAGGTGTTCTGGTCTGCGTTCAACACATATCCCTCATGACACATGCAATAGTAAGAATCGCCATTTTTCAAACAAATATGTTGGCACTCATGTCCCTGGGTACATGCATCAGAACCTGAAAAGAGACACCTACACAGCTAACATCAACAGCAAACCTCCTTGGTAAAGCTTACAATTGGCCAACATTTAAAACAGATATCTATCAAGTCCATGGCCAAAAGATTTATGCCTTTTCTGCATTTAATCTAAAGCATATACAATAATAACAAAAAGGTTGTAGTCGACCACGCGTGGTCAAGGACATGCATATCAAGTCAAAAATCACAAGTTCTTACGTGAGCATGTTTTCTGATCTGCATTCAACACGTATCCCCCTTGACATTTGCAGATGTACGATGAACCATTGTTAATGCAAATATGTTGGCAGTCATGTCCTTGGGTACAAGTATCTAAACCTGAAAAGAGACACTCAAAGTTGTAAATTACTTCATTAAATTATAGCCACCTACAAGTACATAGTGGGGCTTTTAAAGTGGCACCAATCGATTTACAGTTTGGGGTGCATCAGTTTCTCAAGTCAAGTATTCAAACTTTACTTCCTTGTCATTTGAAACAATCTACAATATCTCATGTACATTTGTCTACAGCACAGTGCTTCAACTTTAAGTTTCTGTCCAAATCAAACTTGGAGAGACACACCAACACTTCAAGCATGTTTCACCTACATCAAGGTAGATCCAAGACACTGCCCCCTGACATGTGATAACATTATTTGGTAAGAATGAGGTTCTTACGTGAGCAAGTTTTTTGGTCTGCATTCAACAAATATCCCTTGTGACACTTGCAAATGTAGGAATCACCATTTGTCTCACAAGTATGCTGGCAGTCATGTCCCTGGTCACATGTATCGAAACCTGAAAAGAAACTTCCGGAGCTAACGGTTATGCTATCAGGAAAAGCCAGCATTAATAGAAACACAATACAATGGTGTCGCCAAATGCTTTGAACCTTTTCCTGCCTTAAACCAATTATTAATTACCAAGCAAATTAAAACAATTGTTCAAGTTCTCTTCTAAGTGCACTAAGACATGCATATCATAAGCGCCAAGTTCTTACGTGAGCATGTTTTTTGTTCTGCATTTAACTTGTATCCCACTTGACATTTGCAGATGTACGATTCATCATTGTTTTCACAAATGTGCTGGCAATCATGTCCATTTGCACATGGCTCATAACTGAAAAATCATGATATCATTCCAGGAAAGCCAGTACTGTTGGTACCTCAGTCTGACAATTGTTTCTTCCACTATGTGGTTACACGCTCCACTCCTCTTTCTACATCAATCAGTCTCCCAAGTCTCTTAGGTATTCAGGTGGCGCTCAACAACTTAATGAGAAAATGCTAAGCAGAAATTGTGATATTAATCACAAGTTTGTCTGTACAAAGTACCTCAACAACCATAGTTAAATTATGTTTCTATGCAGGGAAAAAAATTACCATTAATAACCAATTAATGCGTCAATGTGATATTCCAAATCAACTAAAAGGTGCTTACGTGAACATGTTTTCTGGTCTGCATTCAAAATATATCCCATTTCACATTTGCAGATGTAGGAATCATCAGTGCTGACACAAATTTGTTCGCAGTCATGTCTTTGGGAACATGAATCCATATCTGAAAAGAAAAACTCCCACGTCTGACACAAAACCCTTATGTAGGAAAGCTATTGTAGAGCCTTTGCTTCGTAGTTATAATTGTTACAGTTTACATAAACTAAAGTTTCTCCCTGTTTAGTCAAGCTAAGTGGTTCCCAGTGTACCATATGCCTCACCAGCTACTTTCAGTCATCGGAACAAACAACAGATGCATGAAAGATATTCAGCTTCTAACGTAAGCATGTTTTCTATTCTGCATTCAACACATCTTCCCTACGACAGTTGCAAAGCTATGAAGGATCATTGCTGCAGTCATGTCCTTGGGCACATGTATCTAAACCTAAAAAGAGACTATTCCAAATCTAAACAACTAAGTCTTACTACATGAGGTACCATGAGTCAGTTCGATTTCAAACATGTCTCATCCCCCTTTAAATTGTCTTTCGCTTTGGTTTGACCACCACATTTTTGACGAGTTTTCAAGGTTTTCTATGTCCTCCATAAGATCCTTAAGTCTGTAATGTTCATTGTTAATGTCAGAAAGAGTTGGTGGCTGTGGAATGGAAGCTGAGTTGTCAACTTTCCAGCCATGAGGTTTATACAACTGCTGACAGCTTATTTTGATTATTTTTGGCTCTAAAGTGCATACCTTGGCAGCAAGCCTAATTCCAGGTTTAAAACACCTAAAGTTGGTGGAGCTAACCTACTAAACTGTGATATTCAGTCCCTCTGACTGGGAAGAGAAGAGGATCTACTTGTCGTTATTAACTTTTAGAGTATGTACCTCTAGTGAGTGTGTTCACAGCAAAAAGTTCTGTAATAACTGTAATCAATCCAAAAGGAGCTACAAAGCTTATAACTCGGAATTCCAAGGTTCTGTCAAAGTTCTCATATCAGCATTTTACCATTTTCTTTTTTAAATAGAGCAAAAACACAATGAGATTTTGTGACACTGAAACATTAAGACAGAGATAAAGATTCTTACGTGCGCATGTTTTCTTGTCCGGGTTCAAGACGTAGCCCTCGCGACACTTGCAGTTGTACGAGTTGTCATTGTTGACACACAGATGTTGGCAATTGTTTCCCTGAGCACATGCATCCAAACCTGAAAAAAAACACTCCAATGTCTGATTGGCTTATGGTGAAATCAATCATTTTGCTTTATATCTCTGTTAGTCATTTGTTAGTATGTATTAATCCACATGTTGTTATCTACATAGCTAGATGCAGATTAGCTTGCTTGATCTCTGTGCTCCAAAATACAAGTAGGCCTATAATATATGAATTTGTTGTTGTAAAATCCTGTTATTTGTGAAGAAATGAAGAAACGTTGTCATGTGTCAATTCCACAATGTTTTACTGGCTTTAGACTTTTAGACACCTGACCATCTTTATTTGCATGCATTTCAGACCATGCAAACACAAAATCTAGTTGATGCAATATGTCGTTATCATTGCATGTCTTTGGTAGTGACGTCTCTTTTGTGGATGCACAGAAGTTGGTCACAGTGAAACACATAGGGTGGCTGAACTTACTCCACAGGTTGAAGGAGAAGTTTGCATGCATACTGTAGCAGGTAACCTTAGCCGTTACCTTGCTAGTTTGGGTGGTACCAAAAGTTATGTGTAGCAGGTGTACACACAGGTGTAGCTATATGCTAGCTAGTGGGTTGGGAAATTGATGAAAGAGCTGTTGGACTGTAAATATGGCTATTGCTAGGGCTAAAATTGTGGATGTTTCTATGTTTACTTGAGCTGCGTGTTTCAGCTGTAGGGGTTGAGAGACAAAGTCTAGAATGGATTGTTTCACAAGTAGCCAGTATACAAGCTAATTTTAAGCTAACTTTAAGTTAAATCATCATCAGACAATAGCTGATGGGTAAAGAGTTTGCATTTCGGCCAATGCGTTATGCCTCTTTTGCTTAATCAATACTACGGTATCCGGAGTGCTTCAAAAACAACTATATTGTCCCATTGCTAACATATTCTGAATATTTGCTGACAGACATAAGTTAAAAGAAGCAGACTGACATTTTTTTTGTCCTTGTAATAATGTTATCACTGTTCTTTGTCTAGTCCAAAATGTGTCACTCAACGTTTATGCTAAGCTAGGTTAACCGGATACTCATGTTGAACTGTTACATTTATGAGTGGTATCAATATTCCCTGCATAAAAAGTATTTTCCTAAAATGTCAAACTATTCGTTTAAACAATATTTAATCTTCTTTTTTTGATTAGCATATTTAAAGATAAAATAATGTGAAAACTTAGGTTGACTGAGAAATGTACTCAAATATGAATGTGTCCATTCAAATACATTCAAAGTAAAATGTAGCGCAAGCTAACTTAGTTTCTGCCTTGCAGGATGAGTGGCCGTTAATTTTCTGTCACATTTAGCAAAAGCCCTAATTGTGGACCTGTGGTAGCTTAGCATGCCTTCAGGAAACTACGCAGGGCAAATGGCATAAGGCACAAGATGCAGTGCAAATAGCAGCCGCGCTCCATGTGAAGTATAGGCAGCATCATATCAGGTTTCAACCATTTTAAAAGTGTTCAAGTTTGTAGAATTTTCTCTGAATTGGCCGATCAACCAGTGCTCAGAGATGTGTCTTCTTCTTTAAGTCAGTTAGTACATGACTAATAGGACATGTTAAATGTTGCCTGCACACTTATAATCAACATTTGTTAGTGAACAACCTTTTGTTGTAAACCCAAACACAACAAGCGGCGGTAAATCCCTGGTTACTGCCCTTGTTTGTAAGACTAAAGAAGAAGGCCATTGACTTTAGAATGGAGATTCCCTCTATGGTGCTGCCCATATAATCACAGGTGAAATTTAAAGAACGGATCTGACATACCCTTGTTTCCTTTACCGTCTTTCCTGCCACCTAGTCCATAATCATCAATTAGGTCATCTACTGGAATATCCGCACTCCCATCATTATCATCCTTACCACACAAGGTTTCCCTAAATTTTAAAGTGAGCTTCTCAATGACACCATAGGTCTCCACGTAGAAGACATGGTCATCGTGTGGCTGGCTAGCCATGAGGCGCAGGGACATCATATCGGCTCTGTCTACTCCCACTGCATAGATCTCAATCCCAGATGCCCGAGCTGCGGCTGATATTTCCTCCACCTTATCCTGGGGCCTCCCATCCGTCACGATAATGGCTACTTTGGCGATGTTCGCGGAGCCAGTTCGGGCTCCTGCTTCCACAGTGAAAGCTTTCTCCATGGCAGTCTTGATGGCCAATCCTGTCATGGTGCCTGAAGCGAGAGGCTCGACTTGTGCCAGTGCCTGCTTCATGGCTGGCTTCGAAAAATACGTCTTCAGAAGAAACTCGATCTTCACCGTGCTGGCATAATTGACAACGCCGACTCGTGTGGCATCTGAGCCGATCGCCATGCTCTCCACCATGTGTTGCAGGAACTCCTTGGCCTTTTCAAACTCAGAAGGGCGTACACTGCGGGAGCTGTCTATAATGAAGACCAGGTCTATAGGACGATTTTTGCAGTTGGATCTTGTTGCTGCAAAAAGAAAGAAAACAAATGCTTTTAAATGTCAAAGCGTGTATTTTCCAACGTATGTGCATTGAAGATACAGTGCTAAAACTCCTAATTTGCGAGAATGGAACATTTATTTTCCAGCGACAAAATAACGTAAGCCACCAAGGCTTACAATTTAGCAAGCTAGCCATGAGTAGCGTCATGCAGAAAATGCAAGGACATCGGGTTAGAGGAAAAATATGAGGTTGTTGGTAAAATCAACATTTTCCTAAAACATACAAACAAATGATGAAGAAAAAAAATATGATTCAAATTACAATTAATTTATTATGCTCCAAAAAGTGAACTTCTGCCATTTCTTTCAGAAAATTACTATTTACGAACTTGAAACCTCATTTGAAGGCAGCATACTAGTTAATAGTTTTAGAAAACCAAAGAAACATACTAGAATATCTTATCACCTAATATGTCAATTTGAAATACTGTCCTCTTAAAAATTCCATCAAAATGTAATACTAACTGATAGTCTCGCAAGTGCTCAGCAAAGGGAGATATAAATGATGGCATAAGAAGGCACGACAAGGAAATCTTCATTAAAGTATCTGATGTCGCTATTGATCTTTATTCATTTGTTAATTGAAATGGAATGATTTATTGTTGGTATATCTTTCAAGCATAAATGAAAAAATGTCAACTTAGTTAAAGTGATAGTAATGCATTTTTTATTATTTGTATTGATATGGTTAGAAAAGGAACTGTTGTTTAACAAACCACTTGGTTATTCAAGGATTACTAGTTATTTGAGCTTACAGACTAATAGAAATCCACTATTTATAAGTCCATAACAGCATTTTAAATGTGCTAAATAATATGTAGCTGCATTGTCAGTTTGTTTAAAGGTTTCACACCAAATTTGAACACATTTGTCCAAAACATGACAAATGCATGGTGAGCAAATGTGAGGGTATAGCACGCATGCACAGCAGGATAAAACATAACATCTATAGCACCAACCCACCTCCATTGTCTGCTCCCTGTCTCTCCTGCAGGTAGCTGTTGGCCCCGGCCCGGGCCCCCTGCTGCTGCTGGGACCCTCGTGCTGACTGAGCACCCGGCTGCTGGAGCTCTAGGAAACTTTCAGCAGTCGGATCTTCTTCAAATCTCGGTTCAATAGATTTGATCTCTCCAAAGCGCTGATGGAGTCTTGGAGAGACCTGCGAGGATACTCGTGGGATTGAAGGACTTATTGAGTGGATCTGCCGGCTGCGTGACCCAAACTGTGTGGAAGTTCCCACAGTTCCAGGCGCCAGGAGGCAGATGAAACAAAGCAGTCTCCAGGTTAACGAGGTCATGTTGCCTGCACACAGTTGTGTTCCCTTCGCCTCTGGTCTGGATCTTGATTTATACAGTCGATGTATAAATCTATCTATAAATCTATGATCTGGATGCACCTCTGTCTCTACTTCCACAGCTTACTGCAGTCTATTTATATGATGCTGGACACACTGCCCACAAGGCGTGGGGAATAGGAGGCATTTGGGGGAAGTGAAGGAAGAGGGAGGTCTCAAAGCAGCAGTAATCTCTACAGACATTTTATAATAACCATTAAAACTTTAATTACACATAACCTTTCCCAGTATTACACTGGACAGCTAAGTGGTGGAATGTAACTATCAACAGTACAAGAACAGAGGCTACATGTCAAAAGTAGTACTATACAATACAATACAATACAATACAATACAATACAAAGGGGCTTTATTGGTGACCACATTGTAAACATAGTATTGCCAAAGCATTCCGCACAAGGCGTTATAACAGAACAAAAACAAAAAAGAAACCCTAAACATAAACTTACCGTACTATCTGCTTTCATTATAAGCCAAATTGAATACATATGTTTTCAGCTGCATTTAAATTGTTGACATAAATATTAAGTATAGTATAAAGAGGTTAGCTGGTTAGTCATTGACCTTTCAGTAGTAATAATTCAATTCAATATTAGTATGAGTTCTGCTAAAACGTTTGTGCTCCTACTTGCGTAAAATTATAAAAGCATGCATGAGTATTTTTATTGTGTGGCGTAACTTTACTTTCAATATATTGGTAATTCTACCACTGGTTGTAATCATTTTTCCTGAGAAGATATTAATGTTGCATGCATTAAGTGTCTTTCAGAGGTTAAACAGATGCTACAGTATTCCAAACATACAGCATGTTGTCTAATATTTTCTTATAAGTGTTGCAATTGTGACCTCTGCTGGCATAATTGAGCTACATCTTATGTATGAAAAAGCTTTTATTGTTATTATTATGATTATTATTATTATTATTATTATTATTATTATTATTACTATTATTATTTTGTTGTTAACAAGAAGCTAGGAATTTCATTATTGACCTTTGACACGGCAGAGATAACATTTTCAGGACTGTTAGGACAATAATAAATGTGGATTATAATAATATGTGGACCTGAATACATTTGCAAAATAAATAAGAATATATTAAATAAAAAGGATTTATATAAAGTATTATCTCGATATTACTCTCGCAGTGGGACCTGAACAAATACTATAGAACTATAAAGACAAACTTGATTAATTCTAGGGCAGCTGATACTCAGAAAGCATAATCACCATGTAGCATGTTGCCCTCTCTTGGATTCTTTAGCAAACTGCACCACAGTTTGGGTGCGTGACCTAAATAAAACAGCCATTCCACTATTCAAAGAGCAGTCAAATACAGAACCTGTTTTATCTCGGGTTACGAGCAAACCACCTTGTTGTTCTTATGCCAACCTTTTTCTTAGTAAGTATTTTGCATGAAGTTGCAGATTCCATCTGACAATGCAAATTATCCATACTGACGTCCTACAAGACTCAGTTACATTACATCTGTTGTCCAGAAACCCTTTAATAATCCAGAGAGAGGAACAGATAATGTCATGTGTTTAAGCCCTGTGTATCCACAATGTTTTTATTATGGTTATTTGCGAGTATCGTCTGTGTATTTCTCCCTTGGTCAGGAGAGCCTAGTGTTCTACATGCAGAATCTCCTGGGGATATAATCATCGGAGGACTTTTCCCTATTCATGTGAAAACCAATAGGAGCACAGCGCCTGGACCACTCTCTTGTACTCAGTAAGTATGCTCTTATGATATTAATCCATTTACATCTGTGATTCTGAAAGTAACTAGGTACATTAACTCAAGTACTGTACTAAAGTACAATTTTAACGTACCATTTCCTGGTTCGTTATATTTCTACACCAATACAATTCCAAGATGAATATTGTACTTTTTACTCTCTTTTAATATAATCAATGAAAATGTTGTCATGTATAATTATTATAGGTTAAGATAAAACTTCATAATCATATTGATATTATTGATAGCTTTCTGAAATTAACAAGCTATCCAGCAGTATAGTCAAATAAACATAAGCTCCTGTTTTACCAGCTGTAATTCAATAATATAATGTATGTTATTTCGGAAATTCAGTGCAGCTGAAGATTGAAAAGGATTTGAAAAATATGTAATGACGATTTGATTAGAAAGTGTACATCCAAAATAATACAACAACAATAGCTTGTACATGTAGTTAGCACATTTTAGGGTATAGATAAATAATTAAAATGGTAAAATGTCTAGCTTCTTTCACTAGCAGTTCAAATGCTAACTTGACTAAACCAATCCAAACATTGCCACTTGAATTATATGAATAATATATTGTAACAGTTGTGTAAAATTATTTAGAAATTGTACGGAAATATTTTTGCAAAGTCTCTTGGAGTTAAAGTGTTTAATTATATCCAGTTATTGTTAAAACCAAATGAACACGTTAGTAAGCTGATGCGTGGTCTTGATGATAGGGCTCTTCTGTCAGGGTATGTCTGAAAGAAAGTTGGGCATCCACTGATTTACATGACTGTAGTATAAATGAACCATTTAGGAAATTCTATTTATCCTCTGTCAATTGTTGCAGATATGAAATCCAACAGTTTCTTCGCACACAAGTGATGATATACGCCATCAGAGAAATAAACAAGCGCACACCAAGGCCTCTACCCAACTACACCATAGGATTTGACATCTATGACACTTGTGCAGATGTGAGCTTTGCCATCAGAGCGACGCACGAGTTGCTGAAGAACCATTCAGACCCTCACAGCTGTTTGCTAGCTGAACCCAAAACAAAGGCAGTGATAGGAGCAGGAAGTTCTGAAGTATCAATAGCTGTTGCACGTGTTCTTGCTCTGTCATCAGTTGCTCAGGTTTGTCTTTGCTGTACTTTTGACATTTTCAAGATTACTGATGAGTAATGCAGTACAAATTCAACCAGATTTATTCCTGTTTGTCACAGATTAGCTACTCTGCCACAAGCGAGCTTCTCAGCAGGAAGTTGAAGTTCCCCACTTTTCTGCGAACGATTCCTAGTGATAAACATCAGACAAAGGCCATTGCTGAGCTGGTGAAGAAGTGTAATTGGAAAGCAGTGGGTATTGTGGGAAGTGATGATGAGTATGGGAAGTATGGTAGTGATACCCTTAAGGATATTTTCGATGAAATGAAGATCTGCATTGAATTCAGTGACATCCTGCCTGGCTACTTTTCCCAGAACAATTCAAAGGCCAATGAGAGCCTGGATGAGCTGGTGAGAAAAATCAACAATTCCACAGCTGAGGCCATCATATTGTTCACCAAGCAATCCAACGTCGCTGCCATCATTGGGGCCGCTGTTAAATACTCTCTCAACAGAACTTGGATTGCCTCTGATTCATGGTCCACCTCTGAAAAACTCTCTTCACTGTCAGGCATTGAGAAGGCCGGGGAAGTTTTTGGATTCATCTCGAAAAGGAATGAGGTGCCTGGGTTTAAAGACTATGTAATTTCGTCAATGTTCAACGGGACCACTAACGCCATCCTCAAGAATTACATGACTCTTTATCCATTATGTCCCACTAAGTCTGAGGAGAACAGAGAAAGCAACTTCCCCCTAAAAAAAACAGCCAAAAAGAGCCTCAAGTGTCTGGACCCAATGAACTTGACCAATTACATTGACCAGGATGCATCATACAATACTTACTTAGCTGTTGAAGTCATTGTTGAGGGTCTAAGGAGCCTGCTAAAGTGTGACCACCGCCAGTGCAAAAGAAGCACTAACTTTACAGCCTTGGAGGTACAGTAGAGTTATTTTTGCTTATATATTTTTGTATTGCAAATGTACATTATGTCTACATAACAAAGGTGATAAAACCTGTTACTGATTACTTGCAGAGTTTAATGAGAAGATTGAAACCAATCTATGCGTTTTTAAAGGATACAGCCAACTTTTGCTAGTTAGCTTAGCCTAGCATAGAGACTGGAAACACAAGGAAAAGCTAGCCTGGCTCTCCTCAAACAAGATCATCCCAATAGCACTTCTACATTTCACTGATTAACAGGTTTTATCACCTTTGTTCAATCCCTAAATTAAAAAACTTTTTTATAGTTTTTGTCATTATTTATCAGGTTGAGAACAGTAGAAGGAGAACAATAGAAACTTCAGGAAGTTACCCCTGGCCAATACATGTCTGCATATAATTCCCCTGTAAAACCATAATGTATTGTACACTTAATGTAACTTAGTCTTGATTACACTAGTGTGACATATTGTATTGGCTTTAGAGTGGCTGCAGACAGATTTTGTTTCAGTTTGACTGAGAAATGCTAGCAGTTTCGTCGGGTCTCCATTTCCTACACTAAACAAAATAGATTGTTTGCTGATGGTAGCCTTATAGAGTTCTGGATGAAGGACGGGATTTTGTACACCAACTCTAAAGATAGCATTACGTTGGTTGGTTCCCTCTACAAAAAGCCGATGAAACGCCAGAGTGCTAATAGCCTAAAAACAAACTGATTGAATGGATTTAACGTCACCACCACTGAGTTATTGCGTTTCCCTGTGTTTGCCGACACATCATTGGTAATCTCATTTAGGCACTTGTTAGCAACCAATTTTTTCAACACTAGTGAAAGTTTCAAAACTTACAAGAAAAGTGATATATTTTCTGCCTTGGAACAAACTTCAAGGTTTCAAGGTTCTTTATTTAGTCATACGAACATAGCTAGTGTAGTTATGCCGATGAAAATCTTGTGTCACAGGCTTCTCCAACAGAGCAACACAAAACACAGATAAACAAAAAATATATAGTGCAAGTAAATAGTAAATAGTAATACAAAAGAAAAATAGTTTTAAAAAAGTGAAATAGTGCAATAAGAGTCTATATGCAAGTTATTGAAATAGGATAGGTAAATAGATAAATCATTTGAAAATAATTGTTAAGTAGCAGCCAGATGAATATTAGGGATGTTGTTTCAACTGTTCAGGTGTTTAACAGATTTTGCTTCAACAGTTCAGGTGTTTAACAGTCTTATTGACTGTGGGATGAAACTGTCCCTGAGTCTGGTGGTTTTAGTCCGGATGCTGCGGTAGCGCCTGCCAGACGGCAGCAGACTGAACAGTTTGTGGTTGGGGTGATGGGTAATCCTGAGGGCTTTCTTCCTGAGCTGCTGGGAGTAAAGGTCCTCCATGGATGGCAGCTCCGTCCTGGTGATGTGCTGTGCAGTTTTCACCACCCTCTCCTTACGATTGAGGGCGGTGCAGCTGCCGTACCAGGCCGTGATGCAGCCAGTCAGGATACTCTCTCTGCACCTGTAGAAGTTGCAGAGTATCCTGGAGTCCATGTTGAACCTCCTCAGCCTGCGGAGGAAGAAGAGCCGCTGTCGAGCTTTTTTGGTGATGGTGGTGGTGTGAAGAGTCCATGTCAGGTCCTCAGTGATGTGGACACAGAGGAACCTGAAGCTGCTGACTCTCTCCACCGTAGTCCCATTGATGGCGATGGGGGCGTGTCCCTCTCTCTGCTGCTTCCTGTAATCCACAATCAGCTCCTTGGTTTTGCTGACGTTGAGATGGAGGTTGTTATCCTGGCACTGTAAGGTTATGTTAACCACAGACCTCATTTTAGGAATGTAATCCCCTTCAGGGACCCAGAAGTGAAGAAAGATGCGAACTAATTTCCGAGTTTTTTTAAATATATAATATAAATGTACACGCAACCTTTCGAAATATTTTGGAAATGGTCTCCTATATGAATTATTTCCTGTATTATTATGTGTAGTCATAGAGGAAATAACAAACTTGTGTATTTTATGTATTGATTGATGTATGTAATGTTTATCTCTACAGCTTCTTATGGAAATCAAGAAAGTTAACTTCACTGTGAACGGCACACATATTCAATTTGACTCCAATGGAGACCCCTGTTTAGGATATGACATTCTATATTGGAACATGACTCAATCCAATGAGAGCATAACACGCATAACAAAAATTGGAGAATACGAGCCAGAAGGAAATATCACAGTCCCACATGATCTTGTTAGAAATAAGGTCGGTAAAGTCAGAATGTCATTATATATTTTATTCCCAAAATTGGTTATAACTTTTGCACTAATTGGGTTTTTTCCGTTTACAGGTAAAAGCATTCAATTGCTCTAAAACTTGTAAACCGGGGCAGGAGTTGAAAAAGCATTCCAAAGGAGTGTGCTGCAATGAATGTGTTCTATGTGCAGACGGAGAGTATTCTGAAGGTAAGTGTTTCTTCTTGTATGAAATAACCCCAAGCTCAGATGTTTAAATGTTTATCCGCTAAGAGGACCCTAATTATGGATAAATAACTGAGGATATAATCGCATTTCCAGAAACACAGTTTGATATTATTTTCCTTTATTTTAACACATACCAACTGTGTTCTACTCTGCTCTGCATTTGTTAGTGGTATATTTAATTTAATTTGGAATAATTCATTTGTAAAATGGTTTGCTAATTGCATTTAGAGCCCCTCGGTTCTTCATGCCATGTTGAAATGTAGGCTGCATGAATATAAAGCATCAAATGTACAGAGGATTATTGACATTTGACCCCTTCCCCTTAGTTCTGAAAATATTGTGTGTGTCGCCTAAAACTGTCTTGTTTAGCTTTTGTTTGTATTTAGCTCCACCCTTTGGTGTCACTTCTGGTTCCAAACACTAACATGGCAACAACTCAAAAACTAAGATGGCAATGGCCAAATTGACAAACTCATGGCCTTAAAGCTGTAAATCACAAGCCAATGGGTTACTCAGAAAGGATACATAAATGTCTTCTTTTGTTCTCCAGTGAATAAAGATAAAACTAAAAAGATTGAAGAATGATTAATAGTCATTGCTCAGCCTTATTCTCTGAGGTTACAGACCACACACCTGGTCTGAAATATTGGTGTAATAATGGACTTAGACCTACTTTAATATTAAGAAAATATGAATTATTAAAGGACTTCTGTTTCGGGAGAATGTAAAAAACGTGCAGACTGTGGCTGTTAGAGTCCCCAACAAGACTAAGGATCAGTCCAGTTCTTAGGTCTTTCCAATTGCAAATAAAATACCATTGTTGGTTTACAAGAACTGAACGTTTTAATGTAAAGCTACATGCCTTTTCTGCATCTACAACTCGAAATATTCAAGTCTGATAAGAATTTCAGTTCTTCGATCTTCCCTGAAAAATGTTTTAATAACTTTTAATAAGCTTTTTAGGAAACAAATATTTTTTGTTTCAGTTATAATCTGAAAAAGAGTTTAATTATTACATTCTGCATTCAAAATGGATTAAAACTAAAAAGCGCACAATTTAAACTCTTTTAACAGGAACTCAATTAAATAATATCATGTTAATGTTTTGTTTTCCCAAATGTCTAAAGACAATTTTGCAAGAATTTGCATGAATTTGCAAATATTCCAAACTCTTCTGTCACACTGTTGCACGGTAAAGGGATACAGATGCTGGGGTTTGCCATTTATTCATTTATGCAAAGCAAAAAAAAATGTTTCAAGAACCTCTCACATAACCCTTTTCAATGGAGTGTTTTCATTATAATGATACTATTCTTTCCTCATGCAAATACATTTGCATTTTTTTTTTTTTTTACCTTCTTTAGGAGAGGAATGTAAACGCTGCGAGACAAAGGAATATTCATCTGAAAATAGGGATAAGTGTTTGTTGAAAAAGAATGATTTCCTAAAGCGGTCACACCCTTTCATTGTCTTTTTGAGTGTATTGGAATTATTTGGTATAATTGTCACCATTGGTTTTGCTGTTGTGTTTACAATCTATCGGAAAACTCCCATTGTGAAGGCGGTCGGGGGTTACTTGAGTTTCGTGGAGCTTTTTTCCTTGCTGGCCTGTTTCTGCCTTTCATTAAGCCTTACGGGAAAACCAAATCACACTTTCTGTAAGGTGCGACTGCCACTCTTCGGCATTGCTTCCTCCCTCTGCATCTCGTGCATCCTGGCAAACCTGCTCCAAATCTTAGTGGGCTTTAACTTTGACTTGAAGAAGAGGTCCTGGATAAAGAATGTCAATCAGCCGCTGGCTGTTGTGACAATCGTCTCTGGGTTCCAGGTCATCCAGTGTGTAATATGGATGATCTATTATGGCCCACATCCTAAAGAAATCATGTTAAGCAAAGCCATCCTCACTTATTGTGACAAGGGCTCCGATACATTCTTCATTACCATGTTAGGATACAATGCCTTCTTGGCACTTAGTTGTTTCCTGTTTGCTTTCAAAGGTAAACAGTTGCCAGATCTGTATAAAAATGCAAATCTAATCAGCATCAGTATGCTGCTATTTTTAATCGTTTGGATTTTCTTCATCCCCATTTATATTAATTTGATCGGGAGTTACACACAAGCCATTGAAAGCATAGCCATTCTGATTTCTTGCTACGGCATCCTCGGCTGTCACTTGGCCCCAAAATGTTACATTATGTTGTTCAGGAAAGAAATTAATAATGAGAAAGCAATTACCGAGTACATCAGGAATCATTACGAGCAGACAAACATGCCTGTGGTGACCTCATGATCACACATCCATAAATGATTTGGTTCACAAGAATACAGCTTCCTGTGGTGAAATCATAGCATCGTTTTAATATGTATCAGACGGCTGCTTAACATATACATCAATAGTTTGACCCAACGTATTGATTCAAACATGTTTAATTAAATAAATAATGTTTGCATTGCTTCTGCTATGATAAAATGTTCCGTTATACTAGCAACATTTTGAGCAAGTCCATTTACATTTTCTTTCTATAAACCGACTCAAACACTGCGAGAGCCCACACCGTTGTTCCCTTAAGTGTTAAAACTTTCTGTCTGTTTTCTTCTGTTGTTCGCTTAGTGTTTACTTCTTGTCTGTCTTTTTCTGTTGTTCCCCTTTGTGTTTACTTTTTCTTCTTCTGCTGTTCCCTTAGTGTTTACTTTGTCTGTCTTCTTCTACTGTTCCCTTAGTGTTGACTTCCTGTCAGTTTCTTCTTGTGTTCCCCTAAGTGTTTACTTTGTCTGTGTTTCTGCTGTTCCCTTAGTGTTTACTTCCTGTCTGTCTTCTTCTTGTGTTCCCCTAAGTGTTTACTTTGTCTGTGTGTTTCTACTGTTCCCTTAGTGTTTACTTCCTGTCTGTCTTCTTCTTGTGTTCCCCTAAGTGTTTACTTTGTCTGTGTGTTTCTGCTGTTCCCTTAGTGTTTACTTCCTGTCTGTCTTCTTCTTGTGTTCCCTAAGTGTTTACTTTGTCTGTGTGTTTCTGCTGTTCCCTTAGTGTTGACTTCCTGTCTGTCTTCTTGTGTTCCCCTAAGTGTTTACTTTGTCTGTGTTTCTGCTGTTCCCTTAGTGTTGACTTCCTGTCTGTCTTCTTCTTGTGTTCCCCTAAGTGTTTACTTTGTCTGTGTGTTTCTGCTGTTCCCTTAGTGTTGACTTCCTGTCTGTCTTCTTCTTGTGTTCCCCTAAGTGTTTACTTTGTCTGTGTGTTTCTGCTGTTCCCTTAGTGTTTACTTCCTGTCAGTTTCTTCTCCTTAGTGTTTACTTTGTCTTTTTCTGCTGTTCGCCTAGTGTTTAATTCCTGTCGGTGTTCTTCTGCTGTTCTCTTTATTGTTGATTTCTCTGTCCTTTTACCTTTTAACCTATTTCCTTGTCTTGTTTTTTGTTCTGTTCTTCACTTTGGACACTTTAGGAAGCATGAATCCAAAGTTGTGTGCTCTCCTTAAAATATAAAAATTATTATTCAATACATATTCAATGGAGTTTTCTGATGGAGCGAACAGACAGAAACAATTCAACAACAATGTGTTTTTTGATGCAGATATACATGAGTGCATATGGTCCCTTGATCAGATTGTCCTTAGCAACGTTCTGCTATCCCTAGCAGCTGTCTGCTATAGAGAAATAACAGACCACTAAATGTCCAAATAGACCATTGAGAATTGATTATTCAACTAAGCTGTGTAATGTAGCGTGTTAAATACTGTAGGCAAAACATTAACCTAGAGACAGAGCCAAAAGGTTTCCGCCTTTTGCAATTTATGTTATAACTCAAGCTAAATGGCTGGCAGCGTGTTCACTTGTAAAATGCTAATTTCTTGGGTTAGTAAGTTATTTCACATTACTGTAATGATTTTCTTCTTGCTCTGAATGTATTTCATAAATATTTACATGGATGAACATTGTGTGAGTGCATGAAGAAATTAATACTGACTAAGAAAAACTAATGCTTTAAATCATCCCAGTTAAACTTTTTTCCACACTAAGATTCATATTTTTTTTTTAAACAACTTAAATGTATTACATGTACCTATAATGTACTATATTTAAATAAAATGTTGTGTATACTCGTGTTAATATTGTCATTTAGGTATGAGTGGTGAACATGAGATTGTTAATGTCTGTAAAAACTGTTTGAGCAATGTTTTGTCATGAAGTGCTGTATACTGTGAATAAATGAACTTATTTCGGAATACTGTCACACTTTCGTAGCTTGAAAATGTCTCAATGGAATATGTACTGTGCCGAATGGTTCAGCACCAACATGGAAGACAAACACAAAGATTTAAGCACCAATATTCCAGAAGTTTCCCCGAAACACTTCAGACAAAGGTATCAGCTACAGAATACAAATCATATTCAACCACATGACAAAATCCCAGTTGGAATGAAAAAGCCTGAATGGGCTATGGTACAGTGCTAAACATAATGTGTTTAGTTGTGTCAATTAATAGTTATGGGTGTGTAATGTCACCCATAAATTGTTACTAGTATTCTTAAATGTAAAAAATGTTGTAAAGGTAATTCTATGTCTAATATAACTAGTGAATGTATAATTACATATGCATGTATCCTCATGTTACTGTTACAAGGTAACCAACTCTCCTTTAGGCTAACTTTCTGGAACAAAGTACAATTATTTTTAGGATTTGGCATTTGAAAAGAAAGACTAATTAATGAGTCACTTTGGGCATCAGGAAAAGCTCTATATAAATAACATGTATTATTATGAAACAGCGGTTATTAGAAGTTTGGCCAGATGAAGCATCACAGTTCCTGCTGCAAACACTAGATGGAGCTCTTGAAACATCCTCTGAAGATTGTTTTATGATTCATACAAGCAATGATGATTTATTTTGTCCCACATGTAGAAAAACGCACAACTCATTAGGCTCTGCATCCAATGTTTTTATTTATTAAAAAAATACAAAACTTGAAAAAGTTTCCATAGGAAAGCGTTATGGATATGCAATCCAGTCTTTCGTATCAATTTCTCAAATGTATTCTTTAACACTGGTTCTTATTCATATAATCAACAGACTTCTTGACGTTTACAAGTTACAACAAAAAAATAAAACTGAAAATAAAATAAGGAGAAGAGGAGAGGTTCAGTATGCTTCTTGAGTCCCTGTGTTTTAAGTGTTAATCTTGAAGATGTGTATTTGGTGGCACCTGTGAGTGTTGGGTGACCACGACAAATGAGAAGCGACCTTTGACAAAGGTAGCTGAAATGTTATGCGTCTATAATGTTCTGTGTGTACCTAAAAGTAAACAAAAAGTGACTTTACATGTTAATATCTTCAGGATTAACACTTGAGAGGTTCTGTACAGAAGTAGAGATCATGGAAAGGATAAATATAAACAGAGCAGCCATTTAATGAGGATTTAAATCACCCCTCCAACCACCTCTTTGCAAGTCACAATTTTGAAGTATTCAATTAATAGTATTAGCGACCCCTTACCTCTTGGACTTTTGCTACAGTTTCAAGTGTTGAGTCCTTTTTTCAGTTCCACTCATAGTTTCTTCATAAACTAACAGTACTCAAGTTCTTAAGTCACTTTCCCAAAATTAAGGGCGGAATACTGCAGCAACAATTTCCGAGTACAGAGTAGCCCTGTGACACTCTGCCTGGAATACACAGAGACACTCAGAGTGTGATTCAGCCTCATTTT
The DNA here is from genome assembly GCF_902827165.1 of Trematomus bernacchii. NCBI lineage: Eukaryota > Metazoa > Chordata > Actinopteri > Perciformes > Nototheniidae > Trematomus > Trematomus bernacchii. Next base: position 13,805,719 of record NW_022987313.1, on the reverse strand, counting down.
ATCGAGGGTTGATCCTCACTTCTGTACAGAACACAGATGTTTGTGCAACAACATGCCCCTCTCGTTCTCCTGTCAAGTAACTGGCCTTCAAAATATATCATGACATATGGGGAGAAGAAAGAAAAAGAAAAGACAGAAACTTCTCCAATAATTAATAATAACAAAGAGATGCTAGATCAGGAGAACATTGCTGTGATGTACGGTATGCGTTTACACCACAGGGGCCTGGCAGGGCTTAGTGGGCATCTCCAAGCTGCTCTCTCGTCCACAGCAGGCCGGCACCTCCAACAGGGAGGACTCCTCCGCAGGAGCTGGCATGCCCTGGGAACAGATCTGCTGCACGTGTTGCCTGTAGGAGACGAAACAGAGAAAAGTTATATTGTCTTCTTCCTCACAATGAGACAAGTGTTCCATCAGGAGCTTTCGGGACTACTCACCAGGCAGTGCGAGACATGACGTAATAAATGTCGGGTCGTTGGAAGCCATTGAAGGTGGAGGCAGCGGCCACGGTGTAGGCCCCCATGTTATCAAAGATCAGCCAGTCGCCTACCTGCATGTCAGGCAGGTAGCACTGCTCGACGATGCGATCGAGTCCATCACATGTCGGGCCCCAGATACTGCAGGGGTATCTGACCTGATCTGGCTTTGGCTTCTATTGAGAAGGGGGTGGACACAAATCATTAGTATCCACTTTTCAATTACTCAGTTATGCTGATAATTTGCCACGTTTTCAAATCTTGAGTCACTTACCTTATGTAGTGTTGGCAAACAGTGAGCATGGTCATAGAGTATACAATTGAAGGATCCATAAACGCCATCGTTTACGTAGTACATCAGGGTCCTATCTGTGGTCCCCTCGTCTTCCTCTGTAGAAAAGTAGAACATTTAAGTACTGAGAAATGTTACCAATCTGCCTTAACAATATTTGTGCAGTTGAGCATTATTATCGTTATTAATCCTTCTATTATTTGTTTTCTTGATTTAAATGCTTGGTCTATAAAATGTCAGGAAAAATGTCCATCCTTTATTTATCAAAATAGTCGACTTATAGATTAGTTGCCTAACGGTTTGCAGCTCTATAACAGAATAAACGAGTATACTAAATGAAGGCTGTTACCGTCAGAGGCAGATTCCTCGTCCATGATGACCTTCTTGGCGATGATGTTGACAACCAGTGTGTAAGCAGAAGCCACATAAAAGCGTCCTGGCTCAGAAATGATCTTAATGCCAGTGTCAGCGGGGAAATACTTATCCAGGGCTGGGCTGATGACTGCAGTGATCTAGCAAGGGGGGGGGAAAGTGTCCATTGATTATTATAATGTAAAAAGGATTATCTTGTGCTAGTTCTACTGATGTTGCAGCCTAATGTCCAAAGAGGACAAATACAATTCAAGATACCTCTTCGAATTTGAGTTCATTATCATCTGAACCAGGAAATCCACCTCCGATGTCCAGCAGGTCCATGTTGAAGCCCACCTCAGCCTAGATAATCACACAATTCAGTTTAAGACAACTTTGATGGGTGAAAAATGTAATATTTTTTAAAGCAGTTGTCACAACTCACCCCTATATCGAAGACATAACGGGCATCAGCGATCGCCTGAGAGTAGGTCTCGGGATCGGTGCAGCCACTGCCAACATGGAAGCTGACGCCAATCACATCCAGCCCCAGTTCCTTAGCTTTCTCCAGGAGACCTCGACACGCTTTGAGTGTCACACCAAACTTCACGCTCAGGCGACACACAGCCTTAGAGTCATCTGTGGCAATACGCAGCACCAGCCTGGGCACAAAAATAGAGTTAGAGGAATAAATATTGGATCTAGAAAATCAAAATGCCTGTTCAGTCTTTATATTTAAAATGGAAAGAAATCTCACTTGGCATTTTCATGACAGCGGGCCACTTTCATGAGTTCCACCTCGCTATCAAAGGTCATCATCCGGACCCCGTGGGCGGATGCGTACTTGATCTGGGAAAGTTGCTTGCAGGGGTTGGCATAGATGATTCTGCTTGGATCCACTCCCAAAGACTGAACCATATGAATCTCCGTCTAGAGGGGGACAATGCCAACAGTCAGCAAAAAATAAGTGGCAATTTAAAAACTCAAGCTGCCAATGCTAGTTCAGCTTATCATCAAGAGAGCTTTGAATAGTAGAGAACATCTATGGAAGATTACAACACACACCTTGCTTGCACAGTCGAAGCCAGCTCCCAGGGAGGCCAGTACCATGACTACAGCCTGACTGTCGTTGCATTTGACGGCGTAGAAGGGAGTGACGCGTGGCAGGGCCCTCACCCAGCGCAGGTGCTTCTTGAAGACATCCCCCAAGTCGCAGACGTAGAAGGCATCCCTGTCATCCTGCGATGGAACAGATGAAAAAATGTGTTCAACAAAAACTATTTAGAAAAATAGAATATTACACAACACCTAAACAAACACATGCTAAAATAAAATGTGATACACATTTTATGACAAGATAATCGCCACATGGCAATATCCTATTGTCCCATGCCTATTAACACCCCTGTGTTCTTTAGAATTGTGTAAAGGGAATACAATTTTGACATTCCAACACCAGTCACCTGAACAAGGGTGTTGCATCCTGTTCACATTCACCACTTAACAAATGAGGCCATCTGCATATCCCCCGAACAAGTCAACACAGGAAACTCACCGTCATGGATGACTCATTGATCTTCTGCTCGACGATATCCCGTGCAGAGAAGCCCTCCTCAAGGAAAGAGAAGTCAAACTCGGTGGCAGTTTCCATGCTCACAATAAATCCTTTTGATTAGTCACTAGGAAACTGAAAGAGGGAGCGGAGAACATAGAGATTACACTCAGCTTTGAGGACAAAGTCTATTTTGTGTCCTTGATTGCAAAAGTCTATTTGTTCCTCACTCATGGCAACGACTCAAAAGTGAAAGTGTAAGTGATTCTCAAAGCATGGAATTTGACTGAAAGACACTTTTGTTACTGTATTATCTGATACAACGCAGTATTTTATAGAGTTCAAACAGCTGACAGTTAGATACTTACTTGGATATGAAAGAGATGAAATTTGATTGGTGCAGTTATTCAGGTACAGAGCAGCCAAGGCGGTTCACCAGTGAAGTTAAATCCCTTCAAATAAGACTCAAGGCCAGGGCCTGCTGAGGAGCCAGTGTGTGTCTTACAAGACTGATTATTCTGTAACAAGAGCATTTGACAGGATTTTAACATACAAAACATTTTCTGGTGGGAATACGCCTGGAAAGTAAAAACGTTGCTTTCTATGGACTCACATTTTGTTTGTTAAAGACTAAAATAAACCTCAAATTACAATATAAATGTAATCTTATCCTTACTACTGAATTTTTCTTATAGTTATGAATTAAAAACATCAAAGTTACGGATTATTCTATAAAACTAACCTAATTTATAGACAAGACATACACTATTTTACGACTATGTGATGACTAACGGTACTACGACACCATCTGCAGATTCTGCACAGAAGTAATTGAAAGCACAAGTGTTTAAACCCCGCCCAGTTTCAGATGTAATCCTATCATAAAGAAGATCCGCCTTCAACGTAAAAGAATGGCACGAAAATGGACCAATCAGTGACTAACAACGGACGCTGACGTCGGCATGCCGGTTCCGTTTAGAGCTATGCGTGCCATGAGGTAATTTAGCATGAAAGTTACTACTAAACGTGGTTTCGCAAAGTCAACGCAGCCAATGTTAAAACATTTAGTGTATAGTGAAGACACCGAAGCAGTAAAAGTTCGAAATAACAGCCAAATGTCGAACCGGTTAGATAGCGAGATTAACACCAAAGTAGATAACTATTCCTCGATAACGTCCGCTAAAAGGCACACTGGCCACGTCGTAATGGTAAGTAACATTTACAGCTAAACTCAGCAGCAATTCAATTTGAATAAATTGTTACTTTGATAAACCAAAAATACCAACGCCGTTACGCCTAGGAAGACAATTTTGCATTGTCCTTGTTTAAGCCGCCATAACCTTAGCCTGCTAGTTAACGTGTGCTACCGTTAGTTAAAAAGCGAATGAGATAGCTCACATTTCACGTTGTTAAACATCGAAAATCTTTCACTTACCTTAAAAAGCATTTACAAAGAGTGTGTCCATTAGACCAGAATGCTGGGATAAAAAAATTAAGCCGTACTGAAGGTGCCGCCTCTGTCAGGACTGAAACTAGAGTGGAAGCCGGTATAGGATTCAGCCAGTATTTATAGAGAGCTGGTTACTACGACAACGCAGCCAGCTGAAACCGGCCCCCTATCCACGTATGAACCGGTTTAGGCTCGTCACCTCATCCACATGGTGGGGAAGAAAGACAGACCGCTGTACAACTGCGTAGCCTACACGCGGAAGATAGCTTAAGGTAACACAGCCAGTTCAAACCGAACTTGCATCTAGATTCTACGTAAATAAATCATACAAATAAAAAAACCTTCAGGGCTATTGTATTCATTGTATTGTGGTGAGACCAGATATATAGCCGGCTATCTCGTAACCTCTATAGCCCCAGCGTATCCTACTTCTCATATGAAAACTTGTGTGATCCTTTTGCCAGGTTTCTTCCATAGACTGTCTAAACAGGTTTCTTCCCTAACCTCACTATAGTGTAGATGTTGGCCTTTGAAGATACAATGGTAAAGGTTTTTCTTCCTTTGAATGAGTTCAAACACTCAATAAATACTGAAAAAGCCTGTATCTTTCACTGTATGTCTATCTATTTAGGATTCTTAACATGAAATGAATGAAACATGAGTTATGGCTCTTGCCAGGCTGAGAGTATGTAGAGAAATATGTTCCAAATTTACATTAAAATACTTGAAACCGTTTAACTGATTATAGATTCCACAGTTCATTCATTTTTAAAGCATACATTTTTAACATTCTCTGGTGCCATGTTAAATCAAATTAGTAGAAAAATCACTAGTCACCGCCTTAACAAGTATTTGTATGCTAAGAACTACCTGTACTTTATGATGATGACCACCCGAAAGCGGGTGAGGCTCAGGATAGGTAAGGCTAATATTTCACTAACTGGGTCATTCCAGAATTGGAGGACAATTTAGACACCAACATTTTTGAAAAATGAACCTTTTATTTTATTTTTTATGTATTTAGGAAAAACAGATAATAAACCATCAAAAAAAGTGATTTGCCCAGCTAAGGGATCAGATGTATATTTTCCAATGAAGAATGACCCCTGTTACTCTAATTATAGTAACAGGGTTGAAAGTAACAGGGTTGAAAATCAATGCTAATTTGAGCTTTAACCTCAGGAATTATTGCTAGATGTAGCATGTAATGCTCCTTTCAAGGCAAGGACAAACTTGGATATTTAATGAAAGAAAGTTAACTTTTTAATTAATATGCTTTATTCTGATAATATGAGTAACAGGGTTGAGTGGGTTAGAGTGCCACACTCTTTTAAGACTGAAAATATTGTAAAAATATGAAAAATAAAAGAGAGGACTTAGTTTTGGTCTACCCATGGCACTAGCACATGGCTTGCTGATGTCCCTTCCACTGTGTCCTTTGACTTACAGTTTTTTCACTTCCTCTGCCAATCTAAAAAGGTTTGGGTAACAGGGTTGAACGCATGTTGAGGGACACACCTTCTGTGCAAAATTACTGTTATTTAAAATATGTTTATGATTTAACAAATTGATTTTACCATTACAAGAGACATATATCAATAGAATAATACCAAAAAAAGTAAATAAAATCCCTATTTTAAATGTTATATTTGACATGCAAGTTGGTCACCAAGAAGCGGGGACAAGAGAAAAATGCCATGTTTCGAGAGCTATTTGATAATTTAAATAATATTTTGAAACCACTTTTTCTACAACTTTATATACATTTTGTCTCAAGACAAGTATGTTTAACACAACAAGTGCATGTTTTAGCTTTTTGGGCATGGATTATTAGATTTTTTTTTATATCTTGTTTTAACTACCACAGGAGATGCTATCATTTTTACAACAGCAATTATATGCACAGACCAACAATAACGCACAGCACAGGAGCTACAGGGGCTAAATGTTCATAGCAGGTGATGAATTGAAAAAAATAAATAAGAAATTCTGATTATTTATAATAGTTTACTAGGCTAAAGAAAGACAATATTCGACAATGCTTACGTTATGTGATTTAAATGCAAGTTACTAATTGTTTAGCTTACAACGCAAACGCAACACATTTCATGAATTTACATAAAAACATAAAATGCATACACAATGTTTATTACAAAAAGCGCAAACCAACAAGCAAAATCTAAATCACAGAAAGTATCTGTGGACTTACTCAATTCTGTTGCTGTGAGCCAAAATGATGGTAACACAGAGACTTCACCCATTACTATGCAAACAAACATCAACAGTATGCACATAAATACATATTTAGATACACCCTGCTAGCTTTTTTCTCAAGGCACAATGCACATGACAGAACTTAAAAACTATGTGTACGTAGAGCCAACCGGCACTAACTGACAGTACAGATGCAGCTTGTGAGACAAACACACGTTTCTTTCCCAGTGCTGTTTGTTGTGAGTACCATTAAGTTAGTGCAACACACAATACGATAGTAACAGGACTGCCCCTGATGATGACAATACTCATTAGTACAGGTTATACTATTGTCCTATCCAGATGTGATGGAAGGAAACCTGTATTGCTGTGTGTTAATCCCAGAGATTCTCACTCATGCTGTCTGCCTCTAACTGACAGCATGGCCTCAATAAGGTGATGGCAGTCTGCTCAGTCTAATTTGTGACCTGATTAACAGGATTAAAGATCACTAGATGACTCAATCATGAGGTGTTGTCAACTTGCACACATATGTCACAAAAGCGCTCCAAATGCCATGTTCACAGATACAGTTTTTATGTTATATCTATATCCTTTTCTACATTTGAGACAACAAATACAAAAACAGATGACCCTGTAAGCTACTGAGAATGGTGGGAAGGGCTCCAATGGTGCGTCTACTCCTAAATGTTTTTTCATTCCCAGCCCTAAAATTCTTGCCCCCAGACATTTCCCCCCCTTACCACAGTTTAATCAGTCCAAAGGTTGCTTTCATAGACATTTGGTCTGCGTGCAGACATTACCAAATGGAGGAAAAGAAGATTTTGGTTAGTGTGACCTAAAAGTACATGTGGAAATGTTGCACAAGCACCGGTTCCAGGACACTAACAGTAAACTTTAGGGCTTCATGAGGACCGCATATCTGTGGGTTTGACTTAATATCTTTTCCAGGTCTTGAGGCTACAATCAAGATGGCAGTCAAATTTCTTGCACGATGGGGTTTCCATTCAGATCTTCTGCAGGCTTGGTGAATGAAGTCATGTTTTCCAATAATTTTAATGATCAAAAACTAAAAATCCTAGCCCTTCCCGAATCGGTCAAAAAAGTTGTAATTAGTTTAAGCGCCAAATACATATGATGACATAAATATGATCGTTTTCATACGTCGTAGTTTTCCCTATGGTCCTGCCCTGAATCTGAACTTGTTCTAGCAGGCGTCGCTTCCTTTGCAGACCCATGCCTGTCAGTCAGGAAGTGGGCCCACACTTGGGGGCTAATTCATTTTCAACAGATGTTTATCAGTTTGTTCAAAATCACAAGATCCCAAAACACTTGCATGTATTACATAAAATACCCGAATTAGATTGTTCCTCTTGACTCCAGTCATTTCCTTTTGTTTAATGTGTTGTCTCTGTTCCACCAAATGTCTGTTTCCACCCTTTCCTTCACCCCTCTCCTTCTCCTCCATTTGTCATGTCTATCTTTCGCTATGTGTAGACTTTCTGTTATCGTTACTGTGGGCTATTGTGGCCTAACCCCCACATTTACAAGGCTTCACAAAAGGACAAGGATGATGATTGTTATTGGCCACCCACAAGATACAGTGCAGTGTACGGGCCTTGGTGACTGCGTGTCATGTGTATCACTGCATCTGGCTATTTCTCTTCCCTTCTTCCCATAATGAAATGCCACGGTCAGTTTTACTGTTTCATCAACTTATGTTCCTGTACCGTGCAGTTCAGTGTGCACAACACGTCTTGAGACAATAAGGCATTAGCACAAACCACAACTTTCCCTGACTTTTCTCAAGCAAATAAACTACACTCTATTTGAACATGATCAAAGCTAATGGACAAGTAACACCAAGATGTTCTTAACAATTCAAGGTTCAAGGCTTTTATTTGTCATACGTACATAGCTACAGTGTAGTTATGTCGATGAAAATCTTAGGTCCCAGGCTCCATTATGACCTAACACCAAAAACTAACATCTGACATTGTAGGGTCTACATTTATGTTCCCTTTTTATCTTAGGTTCTTTATCTCTGCATATTGCGAATTCTTTTTGCACTTCCTACTTTGAACCTTGGCAGAGTCCTTGGACAATCTTGCAAAACTCAGCACGTAACTAACACTTGTAAATGGGCACAGCTCTTCCACTTTTACAGATACAGTTACATATATTTAATTTGGTTTTTTATGTATCTTGTAACGGCAGTTATCGGGTCGAGTCTTTGTGTTTTTAACCTGTTAAGCCCTGAGCCTGTTTTTCAGGTCTCAGGCTCGAAAATGACATTCCCAGAACAAATGACTATAACTTCACTTCTAAAAGGGGTAAATTAATAAGCTTTTTTCTCAAAGCAATGATGAACCTGTGAGTTGGATGTAGAAAAGTCAGAATCAATATAAATGATTTTGCTTTAAAGTAAATTCAGATTGAACATAGTAAGAAAATGTAAATTATAGTGTCCGTCCAAAAGAAAAACATTACTTATAGTGAAAACCACCCTTGAATGATGGGATAGTAGACTAAAAGCTTTAGGAATCCAAACTATAACATATAATAAGTACCCTGTATCAAGATTGATGCAAAACAAGTTAAATTTGACCCTTTTAGAGAGATTTAGAAGAAAAAGAACCCCACCTTTGGGGTCATTTGGGTGGATTTGCCGGTTCTCTGGAACCCATTGGTCGATTTTGGTGATTGACATCTCTTTTGAACCGTTAGAGCCAATAGAATCGAGGGGGACGCTCCAAATACACACACACGTTACCATTGAGGAGTGAGAGTGGCGCACACGCAGTCGAAAGCTATGTTACGCTCTGAAAACTGAAAACTGAAACCTAGGCTCAAACTAGTAAATATGAAGATGGATTATCAGTAATAATTTCAAAGTGACACAGGCACATTGGATTAACCATTGGATTAACCTTCAGCAGCGGTTTTATCGTTTTGATGCCATTGAACACAACTTTTGATCAGAAACAGCAAAAGGTAAGACAAATTGGCCGTGTTTGCTCCGTAAAGCTCCGTGTTGTGATGTCTGTGTTTGCTTCCTCTGTCGCGAGTTCTGATCGCTCAGTGATGATACTTATATTTCTGGAATCTGTGGAATCTCAGCTTGCTAATCAATATCTTGTTTGTGCAGATCCGATATGTAATAAGGTTATTTATACCTAGAGTTCTGTGCTAAGTGCGTTAGCATTTTTTCGCTCAGGGCTCATTTAGACGCTTCTTGTGAGACTTGTTTCGGTAAAAATGGTTCATGTCGTCAGTTAGCTGAGTTTCTTCCCGTTAAGTGGGTATGACACATTAATAGGTTTTTAAATGGTAAGAAGCCCTGAGACACAGTTTTGTAAAAAAAAAACCTGCAGCAAGGTTAAAAAAAAAGACAGAAAATACATTGATGTCGTTTTTTTCTTTAACAACATCATAAAGTGATCTGGTCATTCCAGAAGTGTAGAAATGTTTATTTTCACATAGTTGCTTTTAGTTAAGAAGTCAACTGGTAACATTCCTGGACATACCTGAGCGTTTCTGTCACAAAGCTGCTTAAGGCGTTGTGCACACGGGAACGTTTGCGTTTATGCACAGTATGCGCTTTCAAAAAAGTCTTCCGTTCACATGCATTCGTTTCATTTAACGTGTCTGTTCAAACGAGACCGCTGGAAACGCTGTAGTACATATGCCAGGACTGTAAGTGGCGCTGTAACTTCCGCCAAAATACACCAAAAGCAGCGAAGAAGACCCCGGAGCAGCCCCGCAGCAATGTTGCCATGGCTACCCTTCTGTTTATGCCCCGCGGTGGATTTAGTTAATGTAATTCTCCATGTCCACTTGTTGCTGATGGTTGTGGTAGAGGAGCTGTAGATTTTGCACTAACATCTAGCAGTAGCACTAGCAGTAGCTACTGACAGTAGCTACTGACAGTAGCTACTGGCCATGCTACAGCAGTGAGCAGGAGAGGTGGGGCTATCGTTATTTTGTGTGTTGCGATTGCTGGTATTCAGCGGGATATAGTAATTTCCTCAGCATGTAAATATATGGATAAATGCAACGGGGAAGTTAACTGAAAGAAACCGAATCTGTGGATATTGCATCGACCGACCAAGAAGCACGTCTCCGTGGAGAGGACGCGCTCAGAAAGAGAGATATTCTCTACAAACACCGGGTGAGATCGCTCCTCTGGGACACGCCGGTCCTGTGTTTCCTTTTTGTGTGTGGATTATAGCCTGAATAGGCCTACAAACATTTCTCTTTTTGCCGCCGACGGGCGCAGGAGCAATGAACAATAATGGCCTGGATTAGGCAGTAAAGACAATGTTGGTGTATCGCAGAGCGGACTGTTTAATTTTGTTTGTGTTGTTTGGCTGGAAAATTGTCAATATAATGGATCAATGCATGAAATCTGACTCTGTTTATTTTGTTTAAGGAGTATATTGGGCGTTAACAATTCTGGTTTGCCTTTTATAATATTATTTAATTCAAGAACCCCTTGTGCGTTTAATTAACACAGCTATTTTTGATAGTTGATCGTTACAGATGGCTACTGGCCATGCTACAGCAGTGAGCAGGAGAGGTGGGGCTATCATTATTTTTTCAGGAAATATTCGTATAGAGGTGATTACACGGACTCGTTTGACCCCCCAGAGAGTTTTGTTTGCAAATCTATCCACCGTGGGACCCGTTATCGTTTGTGGGGTCCGTTTCTATCGGCCTCGTGTAAATAATAGGGCTATACGCACGCGAAACTATGCAGATACAAGCCGTTTTGTCCTCGTGTAAACGGCGCCTAAGGCGTGTGCTGCTTTGCTGAGGAGACCTTTTACCCCGGGGATACCACGGAGAGACCAGAGCACTTCCACGCTGCTGCTTTCGCCTGTCCTTTGCTGCTGTGAGGAGCAGGATTTTTGCCCCAAGAACATCGCGGATACTGTGTGCTGGTCTGGCAAAATGGCCCATATCGTGATTCTGCTGTGCCTGTTAACTGTTTTGGACTATGAGAAGATCTCTAGTCATTCTGAGAAGTCTACTGGATTCAGGTCTGTTCTGCCACCCGCAGTGGGCATCCCCTGCAAAGGGTCGGATGTGTTACACAAACAATTACCGGTTGCCTTGTCGCAGACAATCTGCTCGACAAAATATGTTTGTCTTTTTTGTTTGCCTGCGATGATGGTTCTTCAGGACTGCTTCTTAAACTCTAATCACACTCTCGCAGACTTTTCTGGTGATTCTAAAGTAGATGACAATGTGTGTGTGTCGTTTAAGAGGAAAAGATGCCTGTTTTTGTTGTTGTTATTACTGTCAGGAAATGTACAACCTAACCCTGGTCCGCCCAGTAGTAGTAGTCAGATCGCTACTCCTGCTGATTTTAAAGCTAGGTCTGGGTTGGGTTTCATCCACTTGAATGTGCGCAGTCTGTTAGGTAAACTAGATTTTGTCCGCATTTGGGCAAGCTCGACTGACGCTGACGTCATTGTGTTATCAGAAACTTGGCTAAATAAAACTATTTTGGCCTCTGACATATCCTTAAATGGTTATAATGTGTATCGTACCGACCGGCCTAATAAAGGTGGTGGCGTTGCCATTTATGTTAATAATAAGTTCAGTGTAACCGCATTAGTTTCCAAATCTATCAGTAAGCAATTCGAATTTTTAGCCTTAAATATAGAAGTGGCAAAGGGTCAACTGGTCATGGTGGTGGGCTGTTACAGACCCCCCTCAGCTGTCAAGGACTCCTTGTCTTCACTAGCAAATCTTTTATCGCAACTAGACTATAAGGAAATAATGCTACTTGGTGATTTTAACAGGGACTGGTTAACTGCAGTATCAGAGGATTTTAAAAACCTTTGTATCTCTTTAAATGTTACTCAGATTGTTGACAGTCCTACTCGCCCTAACATTAAGTCCCCTAATAAATCCTCCCTAATTGATCTCATTCTAACTAATGTTCCCTATGAATACTCATCTGTGGGAGTATTTGCGAATGATGTGAGTGACCACTGTGCTGTAGCCACAATTAGGGACACTAAGGTCCAAAAGGTTAAACCTCGTATTATCATTAAGAGAGACATAAAACATTTTGTGGAGCAGGGTTTTGTACATGATCTGTTTGGGTTTGATTGGGGAAAAATCGATCTGTGTGCTGATGTAGAAACTGCATGGTCTTATTTTTATCTTGGTTTTATGGAAATTATAGATAGACATGCACCCCTACGTACATTTAGAGTAAAGGGACGAGACAATCCTTGCTTTTCTGCTGAACTGTCTAGTCTCCTACATGAGAGAAACAAGGCCTGGGCAAAGGCTAGGAAATCAGGCTCAGAGGTAGAATGGCTGCGTTTTAGGCAACTAAGGAATAGCTTCACTTCACATGTCAAAAGTGCTAAGTCGAAGTACTATTAGTCAGTTACCACAGAAAACCTAAATAATCCTAGGACATTTTGGAAAGCCATAAAATCGATATCCACCGGTGAGATCCGAAATGAGCTACCTCCGTGCCTTACCACAGCATCTGGCTCTATATCGGACAGGGCCACTATGTTAAATAGTTTTAATAAGCATTCTGTGTCCTGTGGCTCTCAGTTTGATTCTGTGACTAACTCTGCTTCTGTGAACACCCCAATCCGTGACTCTGAACAATGTGGTCTGGAAAACCCTTTCAGTTTTACTCCTTTTACTGTAAATGTTGTTCATGAAGCATTAACCAAGTTAGATCCTAAGAAACCGGCCGGCCCGGACAACATAGAACCTTTCTTTTTAAAGATAGCTGCAGATTTTATTGCTCCACCTCTTACTTCTCTTTTTAACCTCTCCCTCAGCACAAATGCAATTCCAAAAGTATGGAAGTCAGCTTATGTCTTGCCTTTACTGAAAGGGGGGAGGCAACTATTTTAAATAACTATAGGCCAATCTCTAAATTGTCAGTTCTGGCGAAGTTGCTCGAACGCCTAGTGAGTGAACAAGTAAAGGAGTTTTTATGTAAAAATGATATCCTGTCTAAACATCAGTCAGGCTTCAGAAAGCAACATAGCACCATCACTGCGACAATGAAAGTGGTGAATGACATTACAAGTATTTTAGATAAAAAGCAGAGCTGTGCAGCCCTATTTATTGATCTTTCTAAAGCGTTTGACACCGTCGATCATCGCATCTTAAAGCAGAGGCTACTCAGTATTGGCATATCCAGCCATGCAGTGGGGTGGTTTGTGAACTACCTCTCTGAAAGGTCCCAATGTGTTCACTTTGATGGGCTGTCTTCTGAGTGGTTGAACATTGCTAAAGGTGTTCCTCAAGGTTCTGTTTTAGGTCCACTTTTATTCTCCATCTACATCAATAGTTTAGGTGAAAATGTGGATGAAGCTACTTTACATTTTTATGCGGATGATACCGTTATGTACTGTGCAGGTCCCTCGATTAAGGAGGCGGTTGTTAAATTACAGGCTGTTTTTAACATTATTCAGACTCAGCTCGCTGAGCTTAAGCTTCTTTTAAATGTTGAGAAAACCAAGGTAATGCTCTTTTGTAAAGCTAAAAAGACTCCAGAGACTGCTTTGGATATTGTTACTATGCAAGGACAAGTACTCAAAGTGGTTACCTGTTATAAATACCTTGGTATCTGGCTTGATGATTGTCTTACTTTTAAACTTCAGGTCATTAATCTGCTTAAAAAACTGAGGGTTAGACTAGGTTTCTTTTTTAGAAACAAGTCCTGTTTCTCTTTTGAAGCCAGGAAAAGGCTAGTCACTGTGACCTTTTTACCTGTGCTGGACTATGGTGATTTGATATATATGAATGCACCTGCCCATTACCTGGAAAGGTTAGATGCCGCCTATCACAGTGCTCTGAGATTTGTTACTAACTGTAAAGCACTTACTCATCACTGTACCCTGTATGCCAAGGCAGGTCTGCCTTCACTTACTGTACGGAGGCTCAGTCATTGGTACATATTCATCTATAAAGCTATGTTGGGTAAACTACCAACTTACATATGCTCTTTGATCTCACAGAGAGTGGCAAGTAGCTATTGCCTGAGATCCCAGGATGTGTTTTTATTACATGTGCCAAGTGCTAGGACTGTTTTAGGTACTAAAGCTTTTATGTGCGCTGCTCCTCTAGCTTGGAACACTATGCAAAACAAATTGAAACTGAGCATTTTGGTTCCCTTGCATCATTTTAAAGCACGGCTGGATGAAATGTTATTAGATACCTGTCATTGTGAATAGGTTGCTAATTTATACCCCTGTAATTATGTTGTTGTCCTTTTTGTTTTCTGTTGTTTTTATGTTTAACCAATGTACTGCAGGTCTCCCTTGAAAAAGAGATTGTTGATCTCAATGGGATTTTTAACCTGGTTAAATAAAGGCTACAAACAAGGCACGGAGGTGTTTCTCTGCATGTCTCCAGGCCCTCCAAGCAGATTGCACCTGAGCTGTTGCTTTACTCTTTTGACTCTGGTCAGTGGGACTTTGTAGGGGTGAGCCCCCATCAACATGATGACACCAAGATAGCTTAATCTACTGTAAACTCCTATTACGCCATTGACTTCACCCAGACAGAGTAAAAACCAGCGCATCTCACACAGTTTTAAATTGCATAGTGATTGTTGAATTTAGATAAAAAACTGAGAAAAAAGGGAGGAAGATACAACATTTAAAACAAGAATGACTTATTGTCATTTTTATGGGTCTGCCCACAATATGTTTAAACTGAGAGAGATAAAAACCCCCATCAAATGCCAGATTAATCAAGGATCTACTGTTTCATTGTAAAGTGAAGATGGTACATTTCACCTTAAAGGGGAATTAGGATAAGAACATCCTGATGTCTTTTCTTAGTTTTCTTTGGTAATCTAACCAGTGTACCAAAACTGGTATAGCTCGGGACTATTGTCTGGAATGTCCCAATTTGTATTAATTATAGGATAAGATACATGTATGTGTACATTTGGTAAACAAAGTTGAAGCTCTTGGTCTGTGTGTTTTTTCTATAGCTTTAACGGTCTTGTACTTACGGTCTTTTGTTTGTTTTTATTTTTATTTTTTATCTGTCCATGATTAAGCTATCAAGATTAAGAGTTTATTAGTTGGGGAAAGAGGGGTTGGAGGGATTTACAGTGTAGAATATTCAATATAGGCGTGGTTAAGACTGGAAAAGTTAATACACAACATTTTTAAAAAGAAACAAAAGGACTACTGTGACAAAGACATTCCGAGGAAAGAGTGGAGGCAAATTTCGAGATCTGTTTTTTCCGAAAATACACAGACATTGGTCGGCTTGTAATTTAGGTCAAACTGTAGTGTCTGGCTTGGTACCGCAAAAAAAAGTTAATTGAAGGTTTGGTCTTGTGGGTCTCTGCTGACTGGGCTCATCCATAGTTCATTCACACGGCTGAGGTCACAGTAACACTACCCCTTCTGGACTTCTGTAATATATATGCAATGGAAAGGGATGAGGGCCACGTTTGAAAAAGGTATTTGAATCCCAAATTTAAAGTCAGGATTTTGATGATAAATTCAGATTTTTGAGACTAAGAATATATTTTGAAAGTAAAGTTATAAAAATAAATGTCCTATTTAAAATCTGAATTCCTCTTTATACCCATAGACCAATTCTCAAGTTCGATGTTATAACTTAAAAAAAAGTGCAATTCTGACATTAAACTCAGACTTTAATTCTCAGATGGAAGACTTTCAAGTCCAAACTCAAATAAATGTTTCCCGTTTGGCCCTAATGGTCTTCCGTACTGGACCGTATAAACACATGACATCTTAGTTAGTTTGTAGCACGAAAAAACTCTGAGCATTTTGTCGTGAGCTAAGTTGTGTGTATAAAGGTTTACTATTTGATTTCTAGACCCAGCGGCAACTTTCTGAGGAAGGTTTCAAACTTTATGTGTTTTTCTGGTTCATGCCGCTTTGGAATAAGCCTAATCAAATAATCAACAAGTTCACAGACCGGAGTGATGTGAACTGCATCTCATTTTTTCTTCTTCAATGATTGAATATTTGTCTCAGTTAACTGAAATTAATCTGCAAGATTTTGGAAGAATCAAGTTTTTGTTTTTTTACTACATTCTGTTTCAATTTTAGTACATATTTTTTAACTATTTGGTTTTGGAATAGCTGGCCTTAGGACAAGGGGCAGCCCCTACAAAAACATTGGAACTATTATAAGGGACACATAAAGAAATTATAGGAAATTATATTATCTATGGATAAACTAACAATGAAGATGGCCATTCTCCCATAGGAAGAATCTTAACAACTTAGGTTATCCTGTAACTTTTCCTCCAGCGCCACTACTATTTTTGTTTTTTGATGAAATAATTCAACAACTATTGGATGGATCATCATTGGACTTTTGGTAAAATCACCCATGCCCTGTTACAGATGACTTGTAATACCTTTGGTGATCATCTGCCTTTTCATCTATACCAATTACCAACAACTTGACCCGAAAACCTGCACAATTAATGATATTATGAGCCTGAGCTTTAGTGAATGTTAATACCATTAAGTAGGAATGTTTGTGATGCAGGAGAACAACATACAACTTGCAATTGCTCGCTGCCAAGTTAATGATCAGAAATGATTTCTAGTTGCTGTTGCTAGCTCCAGTTGATTTCTGTAGCCTGGTCATAATATCGCTACATGAAAATATGTGAGCTGCATATTTTCTAAAATGTCATGGAGATAAAGTTAAGATACCATGCACCTCCTGTGTCTTGTATCATTGTGTATTCAATCCGAAGGTCAGAATGACTCCATATTTCCAACAACCTAGCAATGTTGAAGGTTGTTTCAGGCCCCTTTGAAGTACTTATTGTTTTACCTCTTTTCAAAATACAAGCCTGCATCTTAAAATGTAACCTTGTCATATTAATTGATTTTGAGACACAGGAAGAGAATAAAGATTCAGTGTGAATATAAATAAAGCTAGATGGTTATAGTAGGTTTTGTGTGTGCAATTCATGCACTTTATAAAACTATAGGACAAGTAGTTAATTCATAAAATGTCAGTTTTTTCAAAATGCTGACTTTTTCAGAATAAGAGCAGTACATCAAAAGTAACACCTCAAACCTTTTTTAATTATATTCCTTAATGTAACACAAATGTTCAAATATAATGAAATGTGCATATCCAACAACTATTATTGCATTAAAGCCTAGTTGAAATAAAAGTTTGTAATAATGATTTTTAACCATGCAGGCCGGCTGCCCCACTTGCCCACTTGTCAGCTCTGTCCCTGGAGTGATGAGAGGAGAGTTGTTTAATCTGGCTCTCTGCTGACTC
This sequence comes from Trematomus bernacchii, assembly GCF_902827165.1. Lineage (NCBI taxonomy): Eukaryota > Metazoa > Chordata > Actinopteri > Perciformes > Nototheniidae > Trematomus > Trematomus bernacchii. The sequence continues at coordinate 13,788,089 of NW_022987313.1, read as the reverse complement.
ATCATTTCTTCTTCTTTCAAGGTTGAGCTTCCCAGAGTTAGTTCGCCATGAACTGTGGAGACAGAGGCAAAAAAATGCGATGATATTTTCACTGGATCTTTTGTGCTTTTCCTGGGCTGGCCTGAAGCTCGGTGAACAGGCTGCGTCAGCACATTTCACCCCTTTTGATCCTTTAGGGGAGAAAGGCACGGACTGAAGAGAAGGCTCACTGCATCTTATTGAAGGTGTCATGGTTCTACCATCAACACAATTATATTTGCTCTGTGAAATTAGGATGAAATGGGTAGAAGAAAAGCATTGAATATGTTCTACATGAAATCAGGATCCCTACAAAGAAACAATACATTGTCAAATAAATTACCTGCAATGTAAGTGTGTACAATACAAATTCTAAGTTTGTGGTGCTCACAACATCAATAAGTCATGCAAACCATTACGTGGGGCTGTGTTTAGGCACAAATTAGCTATAGTGCAAAGTTATTATAGCCTACACATTTAGAATGTTAGCATGTTAACATTGCTAGTACTAACCAAAAAGGCCCAATGTGGAAGGTATTTGGTCGTAAAACTAAGTATTTTTCCAGGAAATCTGGAGAATCCATGTACTTGAAAAGAACACTTTTCAATGGCAATACCATCTTCCTGGGAAATAGCCCCTAAGAAACATTTTAAGGCCCCTACACACCAGGCCGATATCGGCCGTCTTGCGTTGTTGGGCGAAAACGGGTTCCTTGTCGCCCAGTCAATTTGGTGTGTCCCGAACCCTCGGCCGTGACACGCCTTATTTGGCCTTTCACGATCGACACCCGGCCGATTCAACATGTTGAATCGGCCGGGTGTCGACCACAAGCTATCGGGCCAAGAAAGCACTCTGATTGGCTGTTCAGCTAGCGAATGAGAAGCGAAACGGAAGTGAGGGACGTAAACAAATGATTTAAGAAGGCACACACACACAGATGGCTATTCATTTTCATCTCATCGGTGTATTGATCATCATGGCGATCTGGAATGAAGAAATCGAAGACCTGTTCATCAATTTGATCCAGGAGAGGCCAGCTCTGTATGATATTACAGAGGCTAAATACTCAAACCGAATCGTTAAAACGGGACTCTGGCGAGAGATAGAATCGCAACTCGGTTTGTCAGGTAAGATTATCTTTTTTCATCAATTGAGCTCTTGAGCAGAAACTGTTGGTTTTTTATTCTTTGCCAGCGTACGTGAAATGTAATTTGTTATTTCAACCTTGTGTTTTGTTGTTATCTTGTTGGCAGCTGTTGCTACTTGTTTGGCACTGCATATAGATATGATTTGAGCCACCATGCTTACATCCTTTATTTGTGTGCTTCAGAGAAAGAGCTGCGGAAGAAGTGGGATTCTCTGCGAACCCAGTACACCCGGTACCGGAGACTTGCCTCTTCGGGTAGTTGTGCTACGCCAATGACCGGCAGACAACAGTGGTTCCTGAACAGGCTGCGGTTTCTGGAGCCTTTCACAAAAAGGAAGGAGAGTACTTCCAACCTCACCTTCACGGTAACTATTTTATTTGTTGAGTACAAATACGTGTTTCTTGCTTCTTTCAATTACAAAAACATTATTTGCATTCATGTGGTGGTTACAGTGGTAAATATAACAATAACAGAATAATATATATATTATTGTATTATAATTATTGATGTGATCATCACCTTAATGTTGCAGCTGGTAAAGGAGGAGCTAATTTAAATTACATTATATACTGCTGGGTAGCTTATGAAATTCACCATGGGATCAATAATGCTTTTATCTTAACCTATAATAACAATACATGATAACATATGTCTTGATTATATTTTGAAGTGTTCTGAATCTTCTAGAAGTATGTTTTAGCATCTGAATAGAGCCATCACAATGTTTCTACAATGTGCCTCTCACACTTGACCACACCCCGAACTAATGGCACACACATTTCAGGGTATTGTTTTGTTATGAATGCTTAGTAAACAGTTTTAAGAATCCATGGTATTAAATCCAACTAACTGTGAATTTATTTAACATTTTTTAAGGAACGTCCGGAGGCTGCAGAATCACCCCTCGGTGGCACCAGCAGTGAAACCAGCATGGCCAGCACCACTGAGGAGTCCTTCCACACTGATGCTGAGCCCTGCACTCCCCTGGCAGAATCCACCATCTGCAACACACCGGCGCCGGCACCCTCACCGTCACCGCTCGGAGAGAGGCCAAGCACACCCAGCAATAGAATGACTCCGGCGAAGCGCAGGATGATGCAGGATTTGCGGGAGGAGTCCATCGTCGACCAATCACAAACATTGCTGCAGGGGATCACAAACACTCTGGCACAGTTGGCCCCGAGTGGAGTGAATGACGTATTCACGGCCCATGCCCAAGTGTTTGAGCACAGACTGCGGATGTTGGCACCTCCTGAGATTCGACCCTTCCTGAGATTCGACCCTTCCTGAATACCGTGGAAAATGCCTTCTTCCGGCACTTAGAGGGAACTCAAACCTTGAGTACATACAATTATCTCTAGACATTTCACTGTGTTGTCTTAACATGTTTGTTTTTTTTTAAGTTCATTTTAAAAATTCTTTTTACAGACAGTTGTGGCAATAACATTTTTTTTTTCTGTATTGCATAGAATTTTTATTGTATTGTATTTTTGTAGATAGTTTACTTTTTGTATTATATTGTTGGATAATAAACCACTTTCTACCTAAACTGCAAAACTTTATTTCGTACCTTCATACTACAGCCATTACATAACACAACATAGAATGATTTATTTCTGCTTCAGAGAGCTGAAGTGGAGGAGCTGATTTAAATTACATCATATACTGCTGGGTAGCTTAGGAAATGCACCATGGGATCAATAACATTTTATCTTAACCTATAATAATACATGATAAAATATGTCTTGATTACATTTTGTAGTGTTCAGAATCTTCAAAGTTAAGTGAAGTTATCAAATAAATGTAGCGCAGTATAAAGTACACTGAATGGGAGTGGAGCAGGGCCTTAAAGTTGCAGGATTAGTCTCAAGTACTTCAACATTGTCCTTAAGTACAGTGTCTAAGTACATGACATACTGTCTACCGCTGTTCTTTGTTCAAGATTGAAATGTAAATTTCCAAGACGGTTTTCTGCCCCTCTATTCTCATGAGCCTTTCAGACGTGATGGTTTATTCATCCTCAAACTGTTGTGGAGCAGAAGTATAAAGTTGCAGGATTAGTCTCAAGTACTTCAACATTGTCCTTAAGTACAGTGTCTAAGTACATGACATACTGTCTACCGCTGTTCTTTGTTCAAGATTGAAATGTAAATGTGCAAGACGGTTTTCTGCTCCTCTATTCACATGTAGCCTTTCAGACGTGATGGTTTCTTCATCATCGAACTGTTGTGGAGCATAAGTATGAAGTTGCAGGATTAAGACTCAAGTACTTCAAGATTGTCCTTAAGTACAGTATCTAAGTACAGGACATACTGTCTACCGCAGTTCATTTGAATTTCAATGCTGACATTTCGGATGATAACTCTCTGTTGGGCAAATGTTTACTGTATTTTTTTGACGATAATAATCTCATACTGTCATGTAAATCTCTAATACCTGATAAAAGCTTTACATATATTAGTGAAGCATGGCATACTGTATAATGGCTTGATCACTGTATATGCACAGCTGATGCACACGCTTCTCTTGACAACATTGACTTTTGATATGAGTTGGCCACTACAGATCACATTCCTTTTGTATTGACCATGTTGGATAGGCTGGAAAGGTATATTACCACAGCTGACAACCAGTTTGGTTTTAAAAGAAAACACGGCACAGATGTGTATTTCTGCTTTAAAATACATTATAGCAAAAATATAGAAGCCATAATTCATAAGACTATGCAGGTGAATAGTATAGTGTGTCTGCACTTTATGTGCTCATTTTCATCATTCATGTATTTTATATTCTACTAAACTGAATCAAACCATAAACAAGGTGGGCTGTTGGGATTACAATATCTATATATTGATATAATATATCTGCATTATTTTATCCCACTTTATGCTTTGCTGCTTGTTTTACACAGATTTTATGTCTTATTTTTTACTGATGTAAAGCACTTTGAACTGCAATCCCCTGTATGAAAGGTGATATACAAATAAAGTTATTATTATTATTCAGATGGATGTCTCTGCCCCTCTGTTCATTCTCCCATTATCCTCCTCAATCTGCCTAGTAGTATTTTAATGTTGTCGCTGTTACTATAACCAATACTAATGCTAGGGCTGCAACTGACAGTTATGTAGGCACATAGTTATTGTTTCTTATCGCTGTGTGATTAAAAGAATAAACACAAATAGCAGGATAGGCAATGCAAAAATGTATTTAGTACCTTCAGACACACATAACACAACATCAGAATGAGCTATTATCAACAGAGCGGGCAGAACCCAAATCTGCATTCAAAGAATACACTTTCACAAAGCTTGAGGATAATATCACAACACAACACAACCCCTTTATGAGCCAAACCACCATGAGAGAAAAAGATGGTACTATATCTTATCCCACTGAAAAGGCACTGCACCAATACCGTTAAAATATTGGCACAGTTCATCCCTGTGCTGCTTGGCTCGAGCTGAGTTATTGGTGGTGGGTGGCAGGGTGGCTTGCCGTAGGTCAGGGTCTTGTCTCCAGCTTCCTGGGACAGTTTCATGATCGGGTCCTTCCTGGTCAACAACTCCCGCCATGTATGCGCTACAGCTCTCTGTGCGCAGGAAGTTGTGCAGAGCACAGCCAGCCAAAACAATGGCCTCCACTTTGGCAGTGTCTTGGATGTTTATGGTGGTTAGGAAGACCCGAAAACGGTTGGCTAGGATGCCAAAGGCATTTTCTACCACCCTCCGAGCCCGCGACAGCCTGTAGTTGAAGATGCGTTCCTCTACAGCTAGCCTGCGGTTCGGATAGGGCTTCATGAGGTACTCTTTCAGGGGAAATGCCTCATCTGCCACAATGTGGTAACAAACCGCCTCGTCAGAAGCAGGAAGTGGTGCAGGTGCAGGGATGTTGCATGTCCTATTCTCCAAGGCATCCTGCAGTGAGCATCCACCAAACACACCACCATCTGAAATCCTCCCATTACAACCTACATCGACATACAAGAACTTGTAGTTGCTGTCGACCAGTGCCATTAGCACAATGGAAAATGTATGTTTGTAGTTGTAGTATGTTGATCCAGTTCTTGGAGGGGGGCGGATGTTGATGTGTTTCCCATCCAGGGCACCTAGGCAGTTTGGGAAGTTCCACTGAGCCTGGAATCCATCAGCTACTTGCTGCCACTCTTCCACTGTGTCTGGGCACTGAAAAACAAAACATATATTTTTTAAGAGCCATGTTTCATATGGCAAACCAAACATTTGCTGTTCAAATGCCTACAGACCTCACTGTATTACATACCGTTTGCACAGTAAAACGAGTAAGTATCCACACATAGCTTCAGGTATTTCTCTTTTAAAACCTCGTAGATGGCTGTACAGGTCTCAGGAACGAATTGCCGGATGGTTGACACTCCCACTCGGAACTGGTAGGAAAGGCTCCTGAAGCTTTCCCCTGCAAATATTACACATAACTGAGTTATCTACACAAGCAGCTGAACAAAACACTCATTAGCTACAAAACTACAGGTTATAGTTTACAAGATAGTTGATTACTTTAAGTACTATGAAGATTCAGACAAATGATACAACATATAATAATGAAATATTTTAACATGCATTATTATAGGAAGAAGATAACGCTTTATTGATCCCTTGGTAAATTCTCAAGCAACCAAGCAGTACTTTGGTACTTTGGTTTTGTACTTACACTAGTACATCTACATTACACTGCGGTATTACTACTAAAGCACAATATACAATAATATACAAAGTGCTGGCTGCAATTTCAAATATAGCAACATCTTTAGCTTGCATACCTGTTGCCAAAAATCGCAGCGTAACCATCAAACGTGTCCCCACGGAGATACAATCCCGGTAGTTGGTGTTTTCCCTCTGGATGATTGGAGTGAGGAGTTCCTCCAACATGTGGAACTGAACAGGAAAAAGCCGAGCAAAATTTCTGAAATCTGGCTTTTCATGTAACTCCAGCTCTCGACACAGGTTCGGGAAAGCCCCATGAGCCTCTCGCTGCAGTATCCATGATTTCACCCATTTAGTGCGGTTTCTCGTAATTCGTCGCTTCTGCCTCTTGAGATACTGTTTCTTGATAATGTGTTGCACAAGCAACACTCCAATGGCTGATATCCCCAGTGCCGCACGATACATGTTTTCAATGGACGAGAGTGAAAATGGAACACACCCGCTATTTGCTGTTTGTTTATATCACAGTCTGTTCTTCTTCTCTTTCTTCCGGTTGTTGCCTATTTTGAATGACGAATACACACTACCACCGGCACACCTTCATATGATCATTATAGTTATTAAAAAAAAGAGAATAAAGGAAAAACAGTTATGAAATACTATATGGCAGTAAAACAAGAATAGAGTTTAAAAGGGGAGTGATTAGTCAAATATCCATAAAGAAAAAGTACATCTGTTTACAGTTCTGCTTCATATGGGTGTTGAGAGAGGTATCCATAGATCTCTTCATTTTGCTCTCAAAGTGTACCAGATTGATGCATTCAACTTCAATATTTAAAAAAAAAATCTTCCCGGGGGAGCATCCCCCCGGACCCCCCTAGAGGAGGTGAACCCCCCACTCATAAGAAATACCACTTTACCCCTGCCTATATGCCGTGAGCTGATTATCGAGCCTTCATTGTAACAGTCGCGGGTGTACTGTGTGTGTGCGTGTGGGGAGTGTTGCAGTAAAAAATTCCACTGTTGTGCCGCCGCCACTGTGGGCTAAGCCCCGAATGTTTTCAGGTCCAGGCAACGCCCCTGGTGGACAAGCTACAGTAATAATCGACACACTGCCTCATAAAACTTCTCAACTACCATGATAGATCAACTAACCTTCATCAGATTCAGTTTGATTCAGGTAAATAATCCCTGGTTTTCTTCTTTTTGGATTTTAAATGAACTTGCAAAACACCATGAGTGGCTATTACACCCCATTGTTCAAGGTTCAAGGTTCTTTATTGTCAATCTGACATAGCTACAGAGTAATTATGTAGTTGAAAATCTTATGTCACAGGCCTACTGCAATCAAGCTCTGATTTGCATTGATTGGAGTTAGCATCATCTTAGATCATTAATAAGCGAATAATGCATTGAAATTGTTAAGTATTACTTTGTAATAGCACCCTTACTCCATGTTTAATGGTACGTCCCGTTTGTGACATCATAAGCATGATAAGCGCGGAGCGCTCTATGGCCGTTTCTCAATGTCGAGTATACCTGCTGCAGAGCCACTATTTCAAGTATACTACGTCATCGAGTGGCGCCGAATGCTGGGCATTTAACATGCATTTAAACAGTCCTTCGGCGCCACTCGATGGCGTGGTATACTTGAAATAGTGGCTCTGCAGCAGGTTTACTCGACATTGAGAAGCGGCCTATGTCTCCTGTTGATTACGCAGCACAGCCATGCTGGTTCATGTCCCTGAATAAATGGATGAGAGAAGAAAGATGACTGCGCATACTTTATTGATTTAACAGGTTATGGGCCCAGGCAAAGTTGGACTCATGTTAGTTTTCCGGAAGAAGTTTAACGCAAAGTATTACACGGAACTTCTACAAACTATGTGGACCAATAAGTAGCGGAAGATGTTACACGCGACGTATTACGTGAGAACCCAATGCTAACAATCTAGTTTAGCAAGCTAATCGCCGTGCTAACAAGATGGCAAGCAGAGCAACGGGAGTTTTCGCGCCACAGCTTTTGTTCGATGGAACCGACGATAAGTATGACCTTTGGGAAACAAGATTCTTAGGCTGCCTACATATCCTGAAATTAAAAGGAACTATTCTCCATGAATCCACTGGAAATTGTCCTGAACAGCTAGCAGAAGACAGGAAAAATAATGCTGATTGCTATGCTGAGCTAATAAGACTGATAGATGATAAAAGCCTATCACTGATAAGACACGATGCCGCTGATGATGGCAGGAAGGCTCTAAGAATATTGAAAGAACATTATTCTGGAAAAAGTAAACCACGGATAATAAACCTCTACACGTCGTTGACCAAGCTACACATGACAGACAGCGAAAGTGTTATCGACTACCTTATACGGGCGGAGAACATTATCATGGCTTTGAGGGAAACAGGTGAGACCATGAGCGACGGACTCATAATCGCCATGATAATAGGAGGACTACCAGACACCTTTAAGCCACTGGCTGTTCATGTAACGCAGAATGAAGATAACGTTACATTCATAGACCTTAAAAGGAGACTGCCTGTATACGAAGAGGCAGACACATTTAAGATAAAAGAAACCACAGATAACGTGATGAAAACTAATGTTAAACAAGGCAGAGGCCCCGGCAAGATGTCTGCTAAGAAGATGCTAACGTTATGTGCTACAAATGTGGAATAAGAGAGCATAAGGCAAGAAAATGTTACAGAAAAGTGTTGTGTGGTTACTGCAAAAATAACACACACGAAGAATCCCTGTGCAAGAAAAAAGGGGGACAAGATGGTGTCAGAAAAGTGACAGAGGAGGAAAACAGCAAACAAGACCAATTCTTCAAGGCAAAGCATACAAAGAGCGGGAGACCTCCAGACAATGTAGAGATGAGAGGCATCATGGTGGACGCTGGAGCAACATCCCACATCATGAACGATATTTAAAAGTTTGAGAGAGGCATCATGGTGGACGCTGGAGCAACATCCCACATCGTGAACGATATTGAAAAGTTTGACAGCTTTGATGACTCATTCCTTTCAGGGACACATTCAGTGGAGTTAGCTGACGGGACCAAATGCAGCGGAATAGCACAACGCAGAGGAACAGCGATCGTGTATCTGCTAGACAACACTGGACGACAGCACAGAGCACAGCTACGGGATGCACTGTACATACCTTCATACCAACATGACATCTTCTCTGTGGCAAGAGCGGCAAATGAAGGAGCGACAATCACCTTCAAGAAAGGAGAAAGCCACATGGTTACCAAGGACAGTAGCAGGTTTGACATCCACGAGAGTGGACATTTGTATTACTTGCCAACTGTTACAGAAAATGTTGAAAAATGTAAAGGGTGTCATGATATGCAAACTTGGCATGAGATTTTGGGTCATTGCAACTATGACAATGTACAGAAATTACAAAGTGTAGTGACAGGCATGGAGATAAAAGGAACAACAGTTAAGCCTACTCAGTTATGTGAAGTGTGTACACAAGGAAAATTCACACAGACTAGAAATAGGGAGCCAGACAGAAAGGCTGAGAAACCCTTGGAGCTAGTACATACTGATTTAACTGGTCCCATGTCAACACTGAGCAGAGAAGGCCACAGATATGCACAGTCATTTACAGATGACTATTCAGGCACTGTGATGGTATATTTTCTGAAGCCAAAAAGTGATACAGTGCAAGACACAGAAAGGTTCTTGGCAGACATAGCACCTTATGGAGAAGTCAAGTGTATTCGTTCAGACAATGGCACTGAGTTTACAAGCCGAGACTTTCAGGCACTCTTAACTAAAAATAGGATTAGACATGAAACGTCTGCACCCTATTCACCACACCAAAATGGTACAGCAGAGAGAAGCTGGCGAACTCTCTATGATATGAGCAGATGCTTATTGATAGAGAGTGGGTTACCAGACAAGCTATGGAACTACGCTATGCAGACTGCAGCTTTTGTAAGAAACAGGTGCTACAGCAGGCGCACAAAGAAAACGCCATACAAGTTGTTCACAGGCAAAGAACCAAATGTATCCAAACTGCAAAAATGTGGTACAACATGTTTTGCTTACAAACAAGAAAAAGGGAAGCTAGACTCTAGATGTGAGCAAGGGGTTTTCATTGGCTATGATAAAAACAGCCCAGTTTATCTGGTGTATTACCCAGAAACAGAGAGGGTGCAAAAGCACAGATTGGTGAAATTCACAACCAAAAGCGCAAAAGAAAAGGAAACACAAACATCTGAATCACACATAGAATGTGGTCATGAGGATGCACACTCCAGGGCCATAGGCAATGATATAAATGTGGAAAATGTATCAAGTCATGGTATTCAGATTTGTGTAACTGAGGCTTTACTTGAAGAGACTGCATGTACATAGCCGAGTAAAGCCACAGAGACTGTAACCAAAAGGTATCCACAGAGAAACAAAAAGAGACCAGCTCATCTACAGGATTTTGAGACTGAGGATGCAGAGGACAAAGCACACACATGCATGGACTTTTGCTACAGAGCAGTCTGTGACATCCCTCAAACCTACAACGATGCCATAGTGTCAGCAAAGTCAAGGCAGTGGAAGAATGCCATGGACGAGAAAATGCGATCTCTGGAGGAGAACGAGACCTTCCAGCTCACACAGTTGCCACCAGGTGAAAAGGCGGTGGGGGGAAAATGGGTCTATGCACTCAAAAGTGACATTGATGGATCAGATAAATACAAGGCAAGATTTGTAGCAAAAGGCTACAGTCAAAAACCAGGAACTGACTACACAGAGACATTTTCACCCACAGCTGATGTGACAAGTGTAAGAGTACTCATGCAGAAAGCAGCACAAGAGGGACTCATTTTACACCAGATGGACGTTAAGACAGCCTATTTGCATGCACCCATTGATTGTGAAACCTATATGGAGCAACCAGAAGGCTATGAAGAAAAGTCAAGAACCGGGGAAAACCTAGTTTGTAAGTTGCAAAAGTCTCTATGGCCTTAAGCAATCAGGTAGAAACTGGAATGCTATATTACACACATGTCTGAGTGAGAACGGTTTCATACAGAATCCAGCTGATCATTGTGTGTATACAAGAGAGAAACATGATGAAAAGGTAATTATGATTGTATGGATTGACGATCTGATCATAGCAGCAAGCAACAAAAATGTACTGGAAGGTGTAAAGATGTAAAAGTGTACTGTGATGCTGACTGGGCATCAGATGCAACAGACAGGCGTAGCACATCAGGATATTGTGTCAGTCTAAGTAAAGGAGGCTCTCTGATCTCATGGAAAACAAAGAAACAACCAACAGTTGCATTATCCACCTGTGAGGCAGAATACATGTCTTTAGCATCAGCTATACAAGAATGTATCTATTTAGATCAGCTACTCAAAAGTATAGACACATACCAGTATGTACAAACAAAGGTGTACGAGGACAACCAAGGTACTATAGCCCTTGCCAAAAACCCAGTAAACAGGCAAAGGAGCAAACACATTGATATTAAGTACCATTTAATTAGGGAAACTGTAAATAACGGAAAGTTAACTTTGGAGTACTGCCCTACTGAGTTAATGATTGCTGATGTCATGACCAAGCCAGCTACAAAGCTACAACTAAAGAGGTTTGCTCAAGACATGTTTGGCACTTAAAAGTGCACAAGTGTATTCACATTGTTAAGGCAAAAGAGAAGCCTTATATGTTGTTTGTTTTGTTTTCATGTAACCAATAGTTAAGGTTGAGTGGGAGTGTTAAGTATTACTTTGTAATAGCACCCTTACTCCATGTTTAATGGTACATCCCGTTTGTGACGTCATAAGCATGATAAGCGCGGAGTCTCATGTTGATTACGCAGCACAGCCATGCTGGTTCATGTCCCTGAATAAAAGGATGAGAGAAGAAAGATGACTGCGCATACTTTATTGATTTAACAGAAATCCTCTGAAATCTCAAACCACAGGTGTCCTGCAGTTCTACGTAATGGTTTGGCATACAAGGTTAAATATATCAAATAGCACTTCCTTGCCTTTGTGGGGATTCAGTTTCCTTACTCTTTGTGCGAGCTTTGGTTGACCCACTTCCTGTGGCCTGATTTTCAGTTGTCATGGTGAAGCCAAAGCATACTGAAAGAAAAGGGGGGTGATTTGCCTGGAAGTGAACACAGATTAAAGAACTTTACCTGATGACATTTTGCGAAAAAGTGTTTATTTGTTCTGCAGTTAAAAAGTTAATGGTGAGTCCCAACACAAAGGAGTGAACTAAGCTGGAGCCCTGTCACGTGGTCATAGGCGGTGGTTGAGGCTCAAACAAACAACATAAATCCTGCATAGATGTGCCAAGTTCTTTATAGTTATCTGACAATCAAATGTAGTCATTGACTATTAAAAAAAAAAAAACGTAGCCTTATACTACAGGCTGACATTTGGAGTTGCTGAATATATCATAGCAATAGCCTGTATAAGAAACGTTTAGGGAAGATCTGTGTTCACAATAAAGGGAACAATCATTTAGGGAAAGCTTAGCTTCTATATTCTTCATTACCAGCCACGCCTCGGCCTCAGTAAAAGATCAATTCGGAATAACTGGCTAGTTGTAACAAGTGACACAACAATTAAACTAAAGGCTTTGGGAAAAACTTTTGTTCTTGTCGATTCTGAGAGTCACATTAGAAAATCGATACCACTCTGATGTCTACATGTTGAATATATTTCTGGAGCCAGCGACCTTTAGAACAAAGACTAAAAACTAAGGGGGAAAAGCTTGTCTGGCTAGGTAAAAAGCTAACACAATGTGCCAAAAAACACCTTTAAAATTCCCTACAGGTTAGATAGTCAGGGCTAGCCCTTTCAAGTCTTCATGCTAAGCTAACCTAGCTAGTTGCTAGCTTAAGTTTGTTATTGACTGGACAAACATGTGTGCTATCAATCCACTCATGTAACTCTCAGCAAGAAAGCCAAATAGGCCTAAGTGTTTTTCTCCAAACCGTCAAACTATTCTTCTAAAGGTTACAAATGTAAAATTGTGGCTCTCGGAGCAAATGTCGAGGGTGAAATGTGTTTTGTGTTGTCTAACGTGCTGATTTATTGGAGTCCTCCTCAATGAGGTGTTGTTAATGTTGTCACAAAACCTGACAGATGGGTCACGGTGAAAAGGCATGGTGACATCAAATGAGTTCAACTCTGAGCCTGGGGGCCAGAGTTGGCACGCTGGGGGCTGGAATGCACCTCCCTCACATTTGAATTTGACCAATGCTGGAGCAGAGGGGGTTCACACCATCAGCACACTGGGGGGATGGGTAGGACACCCAGACAGACCTTCCATTTCCAAGAACTGCAGTTGTTGGCGGGGAAAAGAGAAAAAAAACTTTCCGCACTAACATTTTCTCCTCCCCTCCTCTTAGCTGTGACGCATGAAGGTAGTGAGCTGGAAGCATGGCGTAGTTTGAGCATTTGCACATTTTGAGCAATAAAAACAATGTAGACAAGAAAGTGTTGTACCAAATATAATATACAGCACAAGAGTTGTTAACCCAGTGTTGGCTTAACAATATTCAGTAATAACAAAAGGCATTAAAAATACATATCTTTTTACATTTCCTACCCCACAATTTACTGCAAGTAGTAGGCTGAGGAGCAGTAGTTTAACTCCGTCTGCCTGCTTAAAAAGTATGAAGACAAGGTACTTTAGATAATGGCATTAAAATGATATGCATACAGTCAGGCAGAGACAAGGGTAATCTTTTATAATATGCTCTAAATTGGCAGAAAGCACGTAAAACACATGGCACAGACCACCCAGGAGCAGGGTGGGGTGAGGCATGTCTCTTCATCAATGTCAGTCTTTGCCACTTGTGCACAATCCCCAGTCTCCAGTATGTCTCTAGAGCTTAAAATCTTCAACACTTGAAGTTGAGTTAATTAAAGCTGCCTCAAAACCTTGATGTGAGCAGAGTACGAGTAGGCTTTCCTCCTCAGTACTGGCCTCTTGCTCTACCCCTTCCTCCCCCTCCTCCTCTCCCCCTTTCTCCCCCTCCTCCTCTCCCCCTTCCTCCCCCTCCTCCCCTTCCTCCTCTCCCCCTCTCTCCCCCTCTCCCCCTGCCACCCCCCCAGCCTCTGCCGCGGTCGCTGCTCAGGTGTCCGGCCGAGCGCCTCAGCTTCCTCCTCTCCTCGTGGTGATCCCTCTCTGCCTGCTGCTGCTTCCTCTGCTGATCTGACTGCAAATGAGAAAAGGAAAAGGCACGTTAAATAAATAAAAGTATCCTGCTGTGTGTTTCCACCACCTGTGCCTTCATGGAGTGAACAAATTGTACATTTATAGAGCAGATAGAGTGAACCATTACTCATTTCCAGGTTATATTTTAATGTCAACTCGGTTAAATACACAATTTTGTGTTAAATACACAAAAGCATAAGCAAAACTTGCTCAGCTTGTTTCTCTGATAACTTTTTCTGACAACCCAGCCATCCGATGACTACAATCCTTTATTCGGTTAAAATAAGTAGTTGGCAACAACAAGATTTAATGGTGTATTGTAAAAATGTGGCTAAAAATATTATCATAGCTTCTGGCAGACGTTGGCAACTTGAACGTATGCACAGAGAGGAAACGTCATTACAGAAGACCAAAGAACAAATGACTGTTACCTTGAATAAAAGAGATTTTTTTTTATTAATGTTGGCTGATATAAGTTCACATAAAAAAAATATTTAACCAAGGTCTAGTTTTATTGTGCAAATGTTATATCTTATACCTTATTGTATATAACTTACTATTTTCACACAGCCTGAGATTATTTTAAATGTATTTTATTATACATTATTATGCTCTTATATTTAGCGGTTGTTCATATTTAGTTCTTGTTTGGGTTATGACAACATTTCTCTTAGTTTATAATTTTCAAACAGTTTTAAGCATGTTGTTAGTGGTAAGTGAAGCTGGCTTTATGTGAAACGCCTTTTGTTTAACCAAAAAATTCTACCATGAGTGTCTACAGTATGCAAGCACTGGAAAGAATGTTTCTTGAGTGACTGTATGAAGTTAAAAATGCTCCAGGCCAAAGCATCCTCTCCACCTTTGACAATTGGTTAGATTGAAGAAGTTGAATAGAGTGACGGGAGCGAGTTACAGGACAGACGGAGGATGGTGCACCAGGTTGGTTTACCTTTTTGAGACTGAAGGTCAGCTGCTTGCTGCCTACTGCTGTGTCGGCCATAGTGCCGGTTCCAGAGTGCTCCTCTAACTTCAGGCGGTCCTCCAAAGAAGCCCTGGCAGAAAAACACAAATTCCTCAGAAACGATGTACCAAACAGTATCACAGCGCAGTCAGGGTACAGAGTTATCAATTCCACACCAAACTCGAGCACTGTTTTATTTGTTATAATTAATATTCTAATGAATTGACAACTGGACAGGTAAGGTTATCCCTCATTATAAACAGCTGAAAGCAAGAGCCTGAATACTAGTCTGGGTTTCAAAAATGTCCCGCACAATAAGCCTCCAACACTTCCCATTTGATACATTTCCACATACTTCTGTAGTTTCTGCTTGCGGGCCATGTCGTTAAAGCTTCTGAACTCCTCCCCGGCTTTGATCTGATAATACTGAGGCTGGCGTGCCTTCTTGCTCTCGGCCGTGTTGGAGGTTTCCTCTCCTCCGTTTTTCTCCTTCAGCAGCACAGTGTTACGGTCCGCTTCCTTCCTCTCCAGCCGCCGGCGGTCCCGGCCCTCCTCCCAGAGCAACCTCCGCTGCTCCCGCACCTCCTCCACCCAGCTCTTGTCGTCGTCGTCGGAGCTCTCCTCCTCGGAGCTGGCCCGACCCTCGGGCTCCTCGGCGTCCTCACCCGCCTGGATGGAGAAAGCCATTCATGTGATATTGTTTTTTGGCACCAAAATACGCCTGAAGCCTCCTCTGATACCATGTCTAAATATACAGTTTGTGATTGCAAACAAGAGAAAAACAGATGACTGTGTCTTGGGGGATTGAGGAGTGCCGCAAGATAATATCTAATATTTTAATCCAGTACATGGTATTTATTTAGTTACGCTCCCTTCTGGCAAGAACCAATTAATATCCCTGCTTCCCCTCACGTGGGAGCAGCTCCAAACTTAGAAAGCCGGATGTCCTACGCTCAGACACTTGCATTTGTAAATTAGGGCTGGGCAATATTTAATGTTATATATAAGTATATAACATGGTCAAAGACAAGAAATTGTACTCTAAATGTCTGGAGACTATGTGTGGGCGATATGGCGAAATTCTTCAATCATGGAAAATATTTTTTTAATATCATGGTAACGGTATAACAATACTTTATTCAGTCTGTAAATTAAATTAAGAAATGGTTTAAAATAACCATACCCTGCTATTATCCCCTTTTATTTTAAGAATTATTTTTTAAATGGAAGTTTCAATGATCCTGAGAACAATTTCAAAAGGTTAACAAAGAAATACATGCCTGACTATAGTTAGCGCAACAAAAAAAACTCGCATGCGTATTTTAGAATATAGCAAAACAAAAAGGACTTTTCCTGCAGGATTCGCTTATCTGTCGGTTCAAAAACTGACAAAACACTATCAAAATAAGGTGCAACAGTTCTTCCTCCTCCGTTTCAATAATTTCACTATTCTCAACTATTACTACACGATACCTTGCAAGGCAGCTAGATTTTCTACATCACCTAAGAATCACAAGACCACGCAACAATACCTTCCCTGGTGGAAACCATATTGCCCCACTCTGCTGCAGTAGCTGTATGTTTTCCTACCTGTGCAAGAAATGTGAGTGAGAGCCAGGTTCAGCGTTACCTGTTGGGCGTCGGCGGCCTGCTGAGCCATCAGACGCAGCTTCTTCTTCCTCTTCTGTCCCACCTTAGAGACGATGGGGTTGAGGAGGCGGAACTCTTCGCTCCGCTCGTCCACCTGGTACTCGGGGTTCTCGAACATCACCTTGAAGCGGTCGTCTCCCAGGACGCTGGGGAGAGCCTGCAAGTTCGATAGTTGACATGGGGAGGGGGAAGAGATTAGAGTTGGTGTTTTTTCTCTTGCATACAGTATATTAAGAGTAAATACATTCAAAGACTTGGGAAGTGCTCATGGTGACATGTTGAAATATATGTCCTCCTACCTTGCCCTTCTTTTTCCTATTAGTCAGCTCTGCTTCGTCATCACCCTCCTCCATCAGCTTGAGAGCCAGCTCCTTGTTCACCTTGGGCAACTTCTGTCTCAGAAAAACATATTGGGCATTTGATTACACACACAGTATAATCCGCTTAATCCTTGAGTCAACATATACATTTTTAGTAAGCTTAAGGTTATTGGTTTTATTCGCTTGAAGAAGAGTGACAGAATGTGCTTTGCATTCAGGTGTTGAACCCATGGAAGACTTAATAATATCACGCCACCTTTGGCAATATTTCCTATGTCACTTAACGCATGTTCTCATGTCCAACTCTTCACAAACAGACGTGGAGTCACAGTTTTATACTGCCATAGCGTGAAATGACAAGCAAAGCCAAACGTGCTAAGTGTTAACATGGGAAAAGACTTAATTACATTACATGTCACTTGTTAGACGCTTTTATCCAAAGCGACTTACATATATATTCAGTACTGTGGACAATCCCCACAGGAGCAATTTAGGGTGAAGTGTCTTGCCCAGGGACACAACGACATGCTGACTGCAGTGGGACTCGAACTTGCTACCCCACGATTCAAAGTTCAGCGCACTAAATTCAGCGCACAATTCCACTGAGCCACACCCTCCCCACTTAATAAATTATCCAGGTAGGCCAAACCAGTTTAAAAAGAAAAGTGGATCTGATGAATGTTCACATCATGAATGTATGTTGCCATGAAAATGTATATGAAAGACAATACTAGAAAGATTGTGATCTGCAGGATTTTCTCCCTTACACCAACTTATGTCACTAGCTATAACTACTAGTGGAAAGTAGAGACTTTATGTCAGGACCGCTCACCTTAACCTGCACTCTCTGCGTCCTGGACTCCTCGATCTTCTGGCGGATCTTATCCTTGCGATACTCGTCGTATGCGAAAGGATTTGCCATGGTTTTCACCTGCGGCCAAGACAAACAGCAAACAGACACTTAAACAGAATGTTTCATCTGATGTATCATCGATGCATATTCAACACCATTTAAGATATGTTAACACAAACTATGTGTTCAAAGTTTCAAACCTTTATTTAACCAGGTGGTCCCATTGAGATAATCGATCTCTTTTTCAAGGGAGACCTGTCCAACATGGCAGCAAGCAAGAATGGCGCCTTACCTTGTGATAAAGCCTGATGTCCATGAAGTAGCCGTGCATGTAGGCTCTCAGGAGAGAGGATCCCACCAGGTGAGACAAACCTGACGCACATAAAGACAACACAAGATCAGCATGATTATCTTTAGTTGGCTAAATAGATTAATACAAAATAACAAAGTTATTCAATCAAGCTATTAAAGGAAAAAAATTCAATTTAAAATCAGAAATTCTGGTATTCTGTAAAAAATTTTTTTTGAACTGTATTCTTTGTCACGAATACTTTCATATAGAACATGATATTTTACGAGGCGACATAACTGCATAATTGACAAAACAAGGATCATTTTAGTCAGCTACAAGCAGCGAATTAATGCATCAACCAATCACGTTACATGTAGTGTTAATTTCGTCAGCTATTTTTTAATTTAGTTTTAGTCATATTTAGTCGCCTTCACCCTGTTTTTATTTAGTCAAGTTTTAGTCGACTAAAAGTCTGAGCATTTTAGTCTTATTTTAGTCGACTAAAACAGTAAATATTTTAGTCAAGATTTAGTCGACTAAAAGTCTGAGCATTTTAGTCTTATTTTAGTCTACTTTTTGTCAATTAAAACTGTTGAGTCTTTTTTAGTCATCAGATTATATAGAACATTTCAGTCAAACTAGTCTAGCCAAAACCAATAATTTGTCATTTTAGTCAAACTTATTTCACAATAAGATTATATCGTGTCCTTATTTGATGAAAAACACAGGTTGAATGATTAAGAATGCAGCTTTTCAGAGAGTATCTGGTCAGATTTGTGGTGTTTTTACCAGCTGTGTTATGGCCACATTGCTTCCCTTCTGATAAAACAATGCATTCGCTTTTTTTCTCCGCCTCATTGTAGCGAAAATGGGCCCAAATATCACATCGTTTCTTTCTCCCAAGCAGTGGTGGCTTTAGACTTTTTCGTTGTCAGTCATTTTGACGGACAGGATCGTAACATTTCCGTCATAATCCATTATTACCCGTCGAGTGCACAATTTATCACTCACTCGCGCTGATGGGGGGGTATTCGGTTAACGCGAGTGCGACCACTGCTCCCAAGCCGTGTTGTTGCCATTTTATTTTCTGTTAAATAAGGTTAGTTAGACCATGAGTTAGACTCGAGTCTTCCTGACAGTTCACAGTGTGCCGCTGTCCGGTGTAATTCAAATGTGCCGCCGCGCGCAGCACAGACACACAGCTGCTGCCCAGCCGCAGCACAGACACACAGCTGCTGCCCAGCCGCAGCATAGACACACAGCTGCTGCCCAGCCGCAGCACCGGAAATGGAACTGCTGGGAGAAAAACTGACTATCAGATGTAACGTTATCTTTGATAATATTTCGTCTCCTCATTTTTCATCAACGAAAGTAAAGAGAGATTTTGGCATAGTTTTTATTTAGTAAACTACATTTTCGTCTCGTCACTTTTCGTCAACGATATTGCATGATTATTTCGTTACAGTTATTGTTTACTGCCGTCGGTGCCGTCTCGTCATCGTCTCGTTTTCGTCATGGAAAAAAAGGTCGTTGACGAACATATTTCGTCATAGTTTTAGTCAACGAAATTAACACTAGTTACATGGACGTGTCACGATATATAGACACAAAAAGCATGGACACTTCATATTTTGAACTAAGATGGCCAACCTCTTTAACATTAGCCAAAGGCAGCACATGTCGAATACACTCTTTTAGCTGTTGCCTTTCACCGTGAAAGACATTTTATTTGACATTTCTTTGTCATGTATTCACCAAGCTTAAGTCTTGTTGTTTTAAGGCTTTAGCTAAGAATTATTATATTAAAAAAAACTTTGTGAGATTTTTTTCTTTTCTTTCTGATTGTACAGTATGAGTAAATGCATTGCCCCAGGTATGAATGGGAGCAGTCACACGCCCAGGTGATTGTTAGAAAGCATTCCGATTGCTTAAAAGCCTGACGCATGTGAGAGCGTGTAGAGTGTCACAGAGAGTGCTGACTTATTGCTCTTCCCTAAGATCTCCTGTCAGTGAGCTCTGCGCCGGCTGCTTCCAGGTTACATAACAGGGCCACATCACACAGCTTCTGTAAATCAACACTGCTGCTCGCCTCCCTGCCCCCTCATCTCCTTTTATTCCACAGCAGCCAACCACCTTTCTGCTTCTTGTCATTTGATCTCTTTACTGCTGAGCCTGCATTCCAATGTTCATTCAACCCTTTCAGTATCTACACACACACACACACACACACACACACACACACACACACACACACACACACACACACACACACACACACACACACACACACACACACACACACACACACACACACACACACACACACACACACACACACACACACACACACACACACACACACCACACACACACACACACACACACACACACACACACACACACACACACACACACACACACACACACACACACACACACACACACACACACACACACACACACACACACACACACACACACACACACACACACACACACACACACACACACACACACACACACACACACACACACACACACACACACACACACACACACACACACACACGGCCTATAGTTAGGTAGTCGGGCAGACTGTGGAAACCTAAGGTGGCAGATTGATTTATAGCTTTTGAGGGCCCTTTTAATGCAGGAATCTTGTATTTTAAAAGAGGGTAAAAAATAAACAAAGTTAAATGAACCAATTGGGGTTGCTTGGTTTCGGAACGTTGGGAATTAGGTGCACAACTTTGAGTTTTGTTTCCACAAGCAGTGAGCTTTTCAGGAGAAATTAAGGCAGCAAGGTCTCACCAAGATTTTCCAGGTCCTTCCTGGTCACAAACTTGTAGTCATCGTACACTGTGCTCTCCGGACTCTCCTCCAGCTCCTCTGTCAAGTTGTCCAGGAAGGAGCACCACCGAGGTGCAGGGCCAAGCGCCTAAACACACACACACACACACACACCAGTGGTTCAGATTTAGACTGTTGAGTAAGTACGAAACCTGTCGTGTATTTGTTGAAACAGAAATAGACTCACTGTACAAGCTCTGGTTTCCAATCCAGTTAGGTATTACAGAGCTATTTTCAAAGAAGCTTGGAATTGTGCTGACGTTACCCGAAACTAATAGAGCAAAAGCACTGGCACAGCAGAGTGTCACTCAGGCCGAGCAAATCAAGAAGGAACTCCATTTGTAACAACTTCAATAAAATGATACCACAAGTAGCTTTGTTTAAAATTGTTAGACCTTTAAATAAAACCTACATGCATTGTGTGCATAAGTTAAGGTTAGAAGATTATACGCACCATCCACCTGTCTTTGGGTGTAAATCTAATGTATTTGTGGGCTTTAAATTCCCTGGGCATGACAGTGTCTGCATGTGCATTCCTGTCTGTAGCTGCATTTGATTTATTAAACCTTAACAAGTAGCTATGATATGCTTTTTACTATGTTAAAAGAAAATAACGGTAAATGCGTTTGCTTGTTATCAGCTATTGAATGGCTACGGATGATTTGTTATGATCTAAGAAAAATAGGTTACACTTTGATTTTAGTTTAATCTAATTTATTCTCGAATGGAGCCTGGAGGTTGTGTAGCATTATTTGATACATATATCATATTAAAAATGTGTCCAGCCATTTGTTGAATAGCAATAAAGTGCCTAAAGTTTAAGTATGATTACATTTT
This sequence comes from Trematomus bernacchii, assembly GCF_902827165.1. Classification (NCBI taxonomy): domain Eukaryota; kingdom Metazoa; phylum Chordata; class Actinopteri; order Perciformes; family Nototheniidae; genus Trematomus; species Trematomus bernacchii. Next base: position 13,766,277 of record NW_022987313.1, on the reverse strand, counting down.
CTAATTTTAGTTTGTTATAAACAGATTGTGAATGCAGAATTTGTTGACGGGACAAGTTTCGAGCATGCTTCGGTTTAACCGTCCATGAGGAGAGCAAAAGAGCAGAAACACATTGGTCAGTATGCAGAATCAGAACCCATTGGCCAACTTCTGGCCATGATTTAGTTTTAGTTACTTAAAATTAGCTTGTTAAAAAATCTATTTGTAGATCTGTCGTCTTGCAACTCAAACACCACACATCTTCATCGGACTGTAAACAACGAGTGCTTCACAGAAAAGGTAGTCTTGGCCCAGATATCCGCTGGCTAGTACCGAACTTGACCGCTGCCTCCAGATGCTTATCATCGGGACATGGGTTTTACTTTTAATGTAAACACTTTTATCAGGATAAAACGTGCACCTTACAGTTGCTGCAATTTAAATAATGGCTGTTAATGTTCACTTAAGATGAAAATGTTAATCACTTGTCGCTCTAGTTATCTCTCATATCCATATTGGATGTTAGGACATACCCTTGAAAGGGGCAGCTCTGTAATGCCCTTTCACACCGGCGCTTTTCCAGCTCCTGCTGCGTGGGAAGTCTGAGTAAGCTCAAATCAATGACTATCTTGGTCAATCAGTTGTTCGTAGGTTTAACGATTGAGATCGAGTTTTGTCCCGGCAGCAGACATACATGAGACTTGTGTCTCACCAAGGAAATGCTGTTCAGGGAGAAAAAATGCTGAACTTCAGGCGTTTTGTTTCCGATCTCCTACATTAGAATCCTTATTATGGGGTCACTTTAAAAAGGAGGATTACAGTGCGCCATAACCTTTTCAATGTGCAAAAACGAATCATTGTTGAATTAAAATGGACTTCAAAAGGTTTTTGATCTTATTCTTTAAAAAGGGGCACTACTCCCGTTTCTTTTTGGATTTGACATTAACTGGAAACTCAGGTTAAGTGCGAGTGTCTCACAATGGCATGAAAGACACTACATTTCACCCAAAAAAAAAATCACAACATTAATAGTGTGTCATGTTTCTATCCTCGGTAACACAATGGCATTTATTTTTTGCGAAAGAAAACACACTGAAACGTGCTGCAGTGGACAGGGCCATGTTGCATTTTTCGTCAACCAAATTCCGGCTGGGGTGACCGTGTTTTCTACAGAACTGCTGATTTAAATAACTTCCCACGTTGCAGTGTATTCAAACTGGTCCTCAGCAACAATCTCGTGAAATTTAAAGTAGATCGGTTTGAGGGTTGATGAGATAATCAAAACTCAGATACATTCAGAATACCATCATTATAGCACCACCTCAATGTAGGCGGGATCTGAGCAGATCGCTGTAGTTCTGGGATCAACAGGACACTTGTTTAATAACTTAGTTGGCAGTCAAACAGAGTAAGGCCTGGATCTTTTTGCAATTTTAGGGTGAAATGTAAATATTTTCTGGCATTCCATCTTAGCTTTGGAGGCTGCCATTTAATAAAATCTGTTTTTTTTGCACCCGGCTGAAAATAGCTACACCATAAGTATTTAGCTATTTACACCAAACCAGCCACTTTCCTTACTTTTGCTTACAGAAAACCAAAAAGAGAGAGTTGAGTAGTCATGCTTTACCATGCTGCAATACATGATGACGTCATGTGAAGTCAAACATTGGGGACAAAGTCTAGCCTCCAGCACCTGGTCATTCTTTAGTTTAATCACTGCTTTGCTTCTAGCTGATAAGCTGTGCAACAGACACAATCAGAGCTGTGAGTGAGAGCAGTTCTTCTACGTAGAAACATTACAGAAGCATAATGTCAGGTTGTTCACACGCCTAAATGCACAGGCTTGTCTAGTCCTGGCTTTTTCCAAGAAAATTGATATCTGAGATTATAAACAATAACATAAAAGTCCCCTCAGGACATGAAGCACTTTTATAAAATGTCTCGACTCATCTCATAGCTACACATATGCTTCATTTCTCAGAGAATGCAGTAATATATTGCATCTTAACATGCCTAAGCCAAACTGCCTATTCCACATATTGTTAACAGCATTTCCTAATTGATAAAGGATTTTCAAAGGTTTATAAGGTTATGTTTAAACTAGAGCTGGGTGACATTCTCTAAAAATATTATCACAGTACATGATATGGCGATATTTTATAATCCCTTTCCATACCTATCACACCAGTAAGAGGGTTTTTATATTAAGACATTTAGAGCTATTCATGATACCCCGGCCTAAACTTACCTCCTCCTTTGATATCTGTATCAAATATAAGAATTATAGAATAGTTACATTAAACTGGAATTAATTTACGTCTTACAATATCAAGTTATCATACACACATCTTTTTAAATATCCGGATTGGGATTCATGTTGAATCATACGCGTGGACCGGAGGGTGTGTGCAAGCAACCATAGGTTTCACTTTACTTTTTTATTTAAATTCCAACCTTAGTAAAGAAAAATATATTTTTCACTGTTGTTTTACGTTTATAAAGCCCGGAAGTCCTAATGAATTCTCCTATCATCTTTCTTTGACCCCATGACGTTTCACACCGAGGTTAGGAAAAGGCTCATTTTTTTACAATACGACCACAACCCCAGTTTCATCAAACGAGAAACTGTTTCCGGTCAAGGAGGTGAAATGACGGCTCGCTAAAAGTCAAAAGCTCTCGGGCTGCCAGATAACTCGGTGGTTAGAGCTGGTTTTAATTCTGCAAAGTTCAGATAACGCTTGATTTGAACTTCCGGGGTTGATAGGCAGTGAGTTTGTGTAACGTTTACCTGAGCTGATGTAGTAATGTGTTTTTATTACATGTACAGCACTTTGGCTCGACCAAAAATCGCTTTTAAATGTGCTTTATAAATAAAACTTGATTTGATGAGCTTTTTCTGTCTGTGTGTCTCATGCCAGCAGCTTAAAAAAATGACGGGACAATTTATACTCGATTGTTCGCGATATAGTAATTTCATACATCGTACGTAGAAAAGGCTGCGATACATTTAGTTTACTCAATATATCGCCCAGCCCTTGATGAAACCAAATGATCAGTTCAACAAATAACTATAAACACAGTATTGTATAGAACTGTGGCAAACTGAATTTATAACCCAAAGCCACAAAGAGACATGTGCTTAAACGCAGAGGGTGTAAACAGGTATAATCAGACATACAATACAATTAAAGCAAGCAGCCATATTCCCAAAAACTCAAAATACAAGCATGGGCCTGAAGATGATTCCTGTGACCCTTTTAATGCAGGATATCATGTGCTTAAATGCAGAACGACCACGTCCATCATTCCTGGAATAAACCCATTTACACAAAGCAAACTGTAGTGTACTGTAAACACACACCTACTCTATAATAACCTCGCTGTCAGATCATATCAGAGTCACAGGACGGTCTGTTGACAACAACGGGCTTCAGCAGCTTTACTCATGATATTGCGTCCTTGTGAGCACCACAATCTTGAGTGTGAAAACAAACTGCCAACAATCTATTGCTTAATTCCGCCCACACACCTGAATAAGCTTAATACAAACAGTCCTGTTCTGCTTAGAGCAATTGTTGTTGCACAATTGGGTATTTGTATCAAACAACAACAGTATGTGAGTGTGACCTGCGTGTTAAGTAAACAGTGAGGAGTGCAGATGCCTCTTGACTCACCGGCATGTAGAATGTGTTCATCTTGGGATCCTCATTGGCAGTGAAGAGCATACCTGACGAGGGGACACAGGATGCAGGCAAAACAATGTGAGGACGTGGGAAGATATTAATAGAGTGCCATCTGTGGTGTAAACACTGAATTTAGTTCCGCTCGGGAATATTTGAAGGTCCAATAACACTCGGAATGTCCCATTAGCCTTGGGATGCTACTGGTATGCCGAGTAGTAAATGGGACTTTTATCTGCATATCCTAAGGGCAGAATGACTTTGTGCAAATCTTGCCTACCAGAAAACTGTTAAACCTGTTGGGCAGCTGAAAGGAAAAATAAATAAGAATTTGTGTGAAATAAAATGTAGGAAGGGGTCTTTAGGTCTTTAGCGCTTTTTAACAGTTTGTATAATGAAACCTCATGAAATCAATGATAACTTCAATGACGGACAAAACTCCCAACAGTATGAACTTTACTGGAAGATGGCGCCCCCTGGAGGTAAAAGACTGCTTCTATTCCTCCCGACCACTCCTCATTTATAAAAGGGACCATATCAGTCCCAATACACTTAAAAGTCACTATTTATGTTGGTTTGTATCGTTTATTTCCATTCTTCAATTTTATAAAGTGTAATGTATTTAGGAATCCAATTTTCATGCTTCAAAAAGGAGAACTTTGAGTAGTGTAAATCAATCACCAATGTACTTTAATACCCTACATGCTTGAAAAGGATCTAGTGAACTTTAAACCGCACAGATAGTTTTTCAAGCACAAAAAGGTTTGTTTCCTTACTGTAAGGAGACAAACCTAGATTGTTAGAAATTAGAGATAGTCCGTATGTATTTAAAAACTTTAAAAAGGACAAAAACAAAGAATAGATGTATCTGTTAACTTATGGAAACCAACCTACAGCCGTTATGCACATTACAAAAAAGGGCTATAAGAGTTATCAATAATGTTGGATATCTTGAACACACTAATGTATTATTTTTGAAGTCACACATATTGAAGTTCACTGATCTGGTTAAATTTAAAACGGCACAAATCATGTACAGAGCAAGACATAATCTACTTCCTAGGAAATTAAAAACATTGTTCATAGACAGAGAGGGTGGGTATCATTTGAGAGGAAATCTACATTTGAAACAACTCAAGGTCAGAACAACTCTGAGAAGTATGAGTATAACAATCTGTGGGGTGATTTTATGGAATGGTTTGGAGCTAAAACAAAGCACAAGCATAATTCAGTTTAAAAGGATGTACAGAAACACTTTTTGGGAAAACTATGAGAATGAAGAGAGGTGATTGAAGATGAGAAATTATTGTATATGTATGTATAAATGTAAATGTACGTAGGAATAACTTGCATAATGATTTAAAGGACAATCATTGATCAAGTAAGGGGTGGGAATTAATAAGCATTTGCTTCCTCCTACTCCCTTTCGGACACATATGATTTATTATTATTATTAATATGAAGACTTTTTGTTTTTTGTTGAATATATAAATATTATCATGAATGTGGATAAATACTGTATTTTAACAATACGGTATTCTGTTTTTCACATTTGTATTTGTTAATTTTTTAATCTGTTCGAAATAAAGATTGAAATTAAAAGGAATAAGGAACATGTAGATCCCTTAATATTAAAAATAAATAATAAGGTTAACACAAATTGCACAGAAATATGACTTATGTTTTGATTCAACTCTTAAAACTCTAAATGTCTTTCGGTTTCCTGCTTCGTGTTTGTATAGCCTATATGTAATACTTTAAATGATGCATATTAGGTAGAAAGTGTAAAACGGGTAAACATAAAATAAGCTTAGGCAACGGCATGCACCTTTTTAGTCTTTCGTTTGCCCTTCAAAGCCTTGTTTTATGTTTTATTTGCATTATTTTTTGTACAACTAGAAGAACCACAATAAAATAGAACTGCTACTATCGTTTTGTTTTTTTAATTACTTCAAAGCATTTAATCGAACTGCTACAACGACACTTGTGTTGTCCAGCATGATCAAATAAAGAATAAATAAGATAGAGATATAAACATTATCTTGTGTTTTATTATCCTTGGACGGACTGTTCTCACCTGAATTAGGGTAGATGCAAACATCATTGATGTTGGTCTGAGGTTGTATGGAGGAGAAAGCCTTGCCCTGTGAATAGATAGAATAAATAAAAGTTAAACAGCAATCTAGACAGTCCAGTCCTGATAAGGTTGTTTAAAAAAAGCTAATATACAAATACGAAAACACATCATCATCCACATAAAGCAAAGGTTAGGTTCTGTAGTGGCTGTTGTTGAATCTTACAGTGTCTTTGCTCCAGACTTTGATAATCTTGGAGTCGGCAGACACTACCAGGTCCAGTGGGTCGTGGAAGTTGATTGATTTGATTGGCAGGTTGTAGAAGTGATCTTTAACCAGCAGCGGCTGGTTGGAGCGCAGGTCATAGATCAGCACCTTCAAGACAAAGCAAAGGGTTCATAACGCTGCTGTAGTTTACACATCTATTTAATTCTGAAAAATGGTACCGTCATTCAAACCAACAGCAAATGGCTAAATGTATTAACAAAGGCCACATCACAGGGCACTTGCTGCTCCTGACCTTTTTAGTCAAAATAGAGTTTGTTTTGAGAACAGTGTGGCTTTTTAGAGACTAAGGCCTAGGCTCCACGGGGACGTAAACGGGTTGAATCCGCATATTTCTCATGCGTATAGCCCTTTAAGCTCGACGACGCCGTAACGGAAACGTAGAAACAGACCCCGCAAACGACAACGGGTCCAAAGGTGGATAGATCTGGGAACGGAGCGCTCTGGGGGGTCCAACGGGGCCGTGGGGTCGCCTATACGGTCATCCGTTTCATAGCCCCGCCTCTCCCCGCGTACCCCGCATCATTGCTGATGTGTTTCGTTAACAACAACAATGGCGGATCGCAGGGTTGCACCATTATTGTGGGTTGTGATAATGACGACTCAATAGCCCCGCCTCTCCCCACCTCTGCTGCTCATCCCCGCAAAAGTACACTGCACACTGAATTCAGATTATTTATCTTTATCTCGATATGGACATAAACTCGAGGGAAGTCTAATCTGACAGGACGGAGACACGCAGCTCCTCCCGCTGTGATGCAGCGGGAGCAAAACACACACTTCAAGTCAGATCACCACTCTTAGCTATTTTAATTACCTCTCAAACTACCTAAACTAGTTATAAATATGTTTATTTTTACTGTCGGGTTTACTTACTGGATCAGCTGCTGCATGAGGAAGCATGAAGATTTAAACTTTAACACACATTGACCGGCGAAAAACTCTGCGCGGTTCCCTCGGCCCCCACCGCGGAGAATAAACAGAAGTGCAGCCATGACAACCATTCTTCTTCGCTGCTTTTGTGGAGGAAGTTGCTGCTTTTTGTGGAGGAAGTTACAGCGCCACGTACAGGTTCGGCATATGTACTGCAGCTTTTCCAGCGGTTGGATGTAAACGGAGCCGTCTCGTGGAGCTTGACACAATCCGGTGTATATTGCGTGTGGGCGGAAGGTTTTTTGCGGTTGCGTTTGCGTTACTCCGATGCGTTTTGCCGTATGGGTTCCTGTGGAGCCGGGGCATGAATGACATCAGCCACAACTTTATTAGAAAACTAATCTCAGGAAACACACAATATAAAATGTTCTGCTACTATGGGTATCTTATATAAACCAAAAACCAAAGCTAGAGGTTGGTTGTGAAGTAGTGTGCGATCATGGTGGATCATCTTGTTAAGGAGGTTATACCATGAGCAATATTATAAACAGTGTTTAGAGTTGGTAAAAATACTGAATAAAGACGTTTCATGGTAAAAATGTGTGTTTCTCAAATTCTGTTAGGATACGACTGTGGCTATGAAGTAGTGCGGTCGTCTTCCAATCTAGTCAACATATTGATGTATCCCTGGGCAGGGACAAGGCTGTGTGAATGTTAGTGTCTGTAGGAATATGTGAAAGAGCTTTAAGGGGTCATACAGACTGGAAAAGCGCTGTATAAATATAGTCCATTTATCATTTACCATGCTGCAAATGATTCTTCAGCTTTTTTCTCTGGTAACTTAACATCCAGACATGTGATGACTTAAATCCTTCAACTGGGAAAAATATAAAGTTAAAAACAACCAAGATTTGTTGTTGGCATAAATGAAACTGACCGTTCCGTTGATTAAAATTACGGATTTCTCTAAGTTGGAAAATTGGTGGAAACATTGCGACAATGCAAGTACACAACTCAACACAATAAATAAAATGGGGTAGGTTTATAGACATTTCAAAGAAGAAATGCTACATTTTTGGCTCACCTGTCCTGTACTGGTGCCTACTGCCATGGTGAGGGAGCCGTTAAACTTCAGAGCGGTAATGGAGGGCAAACTTTGAACTCTGTCAACAAAAACAATGAGAATAACACTAGTGAGACAAAATACTATAATATGAAATAATGGTAAACACTGCAGTGTTTTAAAACACACCGTAGAGGGTGTCTTCACCATATTACATACAATTGCATATCGTTTTAAGGTAAATGCATCATTATGGTACTTTGAGAGGCATTTGAAATGCAATATATGTTAACAATGTCATGCTCATGTAAATTATTTGTGATTAATCATGTTGTGCTTAATTTAAATCCTAAACAATTGGTTGTATATAACAGAGTTTACCTAAAAAGGTAAAAGGTCACTTGGTAATCTTCACTGTTGGTGATATGACACAGGGTTAAACTGTGAATCTTATACAAGCTGGACATCTCAAAGTGTACTGTAATAATGTGCAGCTTGTTTTTGTGCTGCAGAGGAACAGGTGGGGGAGAAAAGTGAAATGTGGCTACATATGCATCGTTAGCTGAATAGAAATGTGTTCTGGGTGTGGCACACATGGTACATACTCTGCTCCCTCAGCCAGGCTGCTCAGAGCGCAGTCCAGCTTGCCCACTCTGGTCCGAACACGAGGGTCCCAGCACTCCACCCTCCCCTGGTCATCAACAGAAGAGAGGACAGAGATAGTCAGATAAATGCAGGGTAACGGAAGCTATCAGTATACTGACTTGACTTGGGATGGGCCAATTCCCATGTTTGTAGATCCTTGGAAGTGAGATACAACGATTTGAAAAACTTGAATTTTAACACTCAGAAATGACTTCACACACTTATGTTCATCAGCCAAGATAGTTTGTAATACACAATATCTTAAAAAAAAGAGGAAACATATCTAACCAGGCCCATTTCAGAACAATCTTACAAATAAGTTCAACAACAGTTAAAAAAACGAAATCAACCACCTGATTAAACACAGCCAATGGAACTGATACTTCTTGTTTCAGTGTAACTGAACTCTCTATTTGAACATGTGAGACTGTTGGACTTAAAGCAGACGGAACACTCAGATAAAATAAAAAATAATCCAAAGATTTATAAAAAATAATCCAAAGATTTCAAGCTTTACTAGGGGTTTCTATTCGTTTTTATGTCTTTGTATATTTTATAATGCCAGTGTTTCCCCTATATACAAATAGTGGAGGCGTAGCGCCGCTGCTGAAATATGCGCGCCGCTGCTCGGGGGCGCCAGCCAGGTACCCAAAAAAAATAATATATATATTTTTTTTTTTTATTAAAATAATAAGTGGCGACCCTTTTTAATTTTTGATTGTCTTTTATGTGGATTTGTAGTATTTGTGTTACTGTATGTTCAATCAAGGTGTATCTTTGCTAAATCTTGAGACATTGCCACTGTATGTACTGGCAGAGCCGATTTTTGGCATAGGGGCACCAGATCTGGGGGGCGCTGCGCTGGTAGCTCTGGGAGGGGAAAAAACATTTTTGACCGTTGGCACTCATCCTAATTTTTGGCCTTGATGTAACAGCATTCATAATTAAGTAAATGTAACACCCTTTTCACCCCGGTTACACTTTTCATTTGCCCTGTACGATGGGCGCTGTAAGTGATGAAAGTGGGGGATGTTGGCTTATCAGGCGCCCGCAGCTCACAGCCAAAGTGCGAGCATGGGAGCGAGTGAGAGCGCACCGGTACCGGCGCTGTTGTTATTAGAATCTGGTGCTAGCTGCGCTAACGGATATAAGAAGTAGATGTTTTTCTACAACTAGAGGCTCAGTGAGGTAAATGACTGTTTAGATAGTTAATTTTAGTCTAAGTTATCTCAGTGGGTCTCAAACGTTTTGACCACAAATTATGTAAACACATATTTCCAAGGCACTCCTTTATAATTATTAGGATAAATAAAAACAGGTTTGAAATCATTCCAATGTATACTATCGGACAGTAAACCAAAAATATCGTTTAAAGTTGGAGATACAAAAATATGCATAAATAAATAAATGTTAACTAGGTAAAATAAGATATAAATTAACAACAAAAATAAAATAAGTTACATTTATTTGTTATTGGCTATGGTAGGTGATTGGTTATGTTCACATACTTATTGATTACTAAAATGTGAACCGATCTTTTCAGATGGGTGTTTAGAGTAGGGATGGGAACGATTAATCGAATATTCGAAATTATTCAGGTATTCTAATAATTATTCAGGTATTCGAATATTTTTATTAATTTTTTTGGGAGGGGGGATCTCTCTCTCTATGCCCAAATGCGGCGCAAATGCGCTCCGCAGCGAGGTTCTGGCGCTAACAGTTCATGAGCGCCAGAACACCCCCACCCCCTGTCAACACTCGCGACACATGAGTGGCCAGCCTAAACAACAATAAGCGATGTTTGGCAACCGTGTGTGGCGGCAAAGTATAGACATTGTGACAGGAGAGATTTAGTTTTGCCGGTATTCAACATATTTTACCAGTCATAGTCCGGTAATTATTTACACTCTAAGAAGAGTCCTACACAACAGACATGGCGTCAAAAAGGAGTAATGTGTGGAAATATTTCGACCAGGTTAGTGAGTGTGGTGTGGAGTGCAAACTATGCCAAATGAAACTTATATATATATATATATATATACATACTATACCTTGCTATACCCGCAACCTCCGTTCCAGCTGAGAGGGTCTTCTCTACAGCTGGCCTGATTGTAAATCGCCTCCGCACATGAAAGCTGTAGGCCTATAGCTGTCAAACTGTGATCACCAGTTCAATAAATTTGACAAATTCGACTTGGTTTCTATACTTATTTGAACATTATTTATTTATTTCCAAAAGTTATTGAAAAATTATTTTCCTAATTTTTTTTTATAGGATATGTTAGGGCTGTGCGATTATGGCAAAAATCATAATCACGATTATTTGGGTCAATAATTGATATCACGATTATTAAATACAATTATTCATTGACTTTGAAAACATCCATTTATTGAACTTTAAAACAAATACAAATAATAATTTGAACAGTATCTTTTTAACTGTTGATTACCCTGAACGTATAATTCAACTGAAAAACCAATACAAAAATAAATAAATAAAATAAATGATACATTTATATTTACATTTAAATAAATAATATCAAAATAATAAATACCAATAAACAAGATCAACAAATATTTTGGAGCGCACTTCAACAAGCTACTAAAGAATATGTAAATATGATAAATACAAATAAATTAGACTAAAATAAATTAGATCAAATATGTTGCAGTGCACTGTCACAACCAAGCAAAGCAAAATAATCGTTTTTTCCGATTATGTTGTTTTCGTAATTGTGGCAGGCCAAAATCGTAATTGCGATTAAAATACGATTAATTGCACAGCCCTAGGATATGTACATTTTGGTTAACCGTTTTTTTGGGGGGTCGAATATTCGAATATACATTTGCTTTCAAATTCCCATCCCTAGTTTAGAGTTGTACCCCCTAGATCAGGTCTCTAGTAATTGTGTGCTCAAAGTGCACCAGATTGAAGCATTTTACTTTAAAATGTTCAAAGAAATCTTCCCGGGGGGGCATACCCTCGGACCCCCCTAGAGGAGGTGATGTCCACCCCCCAATTAAAACATGTTCATACAATACTGAATACATTTGAAGCCATTTTGACATCTATTACCCATGTCAATAAGTTTCTGTTTTTGTAGTGTATTTGTCTTTTGTAGAGATTTTTCATTTATTCTTTATATATAAAATCTCGCCTAGGGCAGCAAATTGGCTAGAACCGGCCCTGGTACTACGCCTCAAGAGCCTTTCTTGTGCTGGCAGACACATATACGTCTTTACTTTTAAACGTCATGTCAATAACCTGCTTAAAAAAACTGAGGGTTAGGCTAGGTTTCTTCTACAGGAACAAGTCCTGTTTCTCGCTCGAGGCCAGAAAAAGGCTAGTCACTGTGACCTTTTTACCTGTGCTGGACTATGGTGATTTGATTTATATGAATGCACCTGCCAATTGCCTGGTCAAGTTAGATGCTGCGTATCACAGTGCACTGAGATTTGTGACAAACTGTAAAGCATTAACCCATCACTGTACCCTGTATGCAAGGGCTGGTTTGCCTTCGCTAACTGTACGGAGGCTCAGTCACTGGTACATTTTTATATATAAAGCCATGTTAGGGAAACTTCCATCCTACATCTACTCCCTGATCTCACGGCGAATTGTAAGTGGCTACTGCCTGAGATCGCATGCTGTGGTTTTATTAAATGTGCCAACTGCTAGGACTGTCTTAGGGAAGATAGCATTTAGATGCGCAGCTCCACTGTCCTGGAATAGTCTGCAATTGAAATGGAAACTGAGCAATCTGGTGCCACTAAATGTTTTTAAAGCTCGGTTGGATGCTACTGAATCGGAAGCTGTTGGTACCTGTTCATGTGGATAGTTATGTAAACTGTAATTCCTGTAATGATACTGTATGATGTCCTTTTGTTGTTCTGTTTATGTTTTTAATGTTTCATGTGGAACCTACTTGAGCAGGTCTCCCTTGAAAAAGAGGTCAATGATCTCAATGGGATACAACCTGGATAAATAAAGGTTTGAAATGAAATAGAAACAAATTGGCGGGGCGCACTTCACACTAAAAAAATTCCACGCGCTCCGTGCTCACATTATGCTGGGCCCACGTGCCTTAGCACCGCTACTATGACTCCATCCTAGGGGAAACACTGAATGCTATAAGCAATCAATGCACGGCCACACACGCACAGTTCTACTTGTGTCTGCTAGTAACCGGTGGCTCATTCCCTAACTGCCTGCTATGGTGCTTACCTCAGAGGATCCTGTGGCGAACAAATGATGGACAGGGTTGATGTCACACACGTTGTTTTCCCTGAGAAGTCCAGAAAAACAGGCAACATGAACATCAGCTGACAGCAATTACCTTAGTGCTAGTCAGTTAATAACAGATCACACATGTTTTCCTCTGGATAAAACTAGAGTTAAAGCCCACCATCTGCTTACATTTAAAAATATGTAAAATGTTTTTTTTCTTTTTCTACTCTTTTTTGTCTCATTTAGAAATCCTGCATTTGATGTCGCTCACAATGAGTTTCAGCAGCCGCTATTTCCTTGTGTGAGAGGAAACATCAGAGACATTCAGCTGTACGTGATTGACTCGATGAGGAGTCTGTTTTGCACCAAAATCTGTGACTAGTCGTCAAGACAGAATAGTAAGGGTAGTTAGCTTTTCTTTGGTGAGCTTTTGTAACTGGCAGTTCCTGAGACGGCGATGTTAAATATACAACAACTGCACATCAAAAACTGAACACTGAGTATGATCATTTTAGAGAAGAGCACAGACATCTGCTCCCTCAGTATAAGAGGAATGTGAAAACACCTCTCTGGTGACAAACTTTGTACTGAGAACAGTCAGTGCAGTCAAGGTCAGGCTTTTTATTGGATAAACACATTACGAAAACATTTAAGGGTTTATGAGATCTGCAAGTGTTATTGAATCATGCACATATAAACAACATTGTTATACTCACACAGCATCGGTCTGAAGTGAGTTAAGGAAGCGCCCTTGTTCCAAATTCAGTCTGAACACCTCGGAACTGAAGAGGAAAAAATACAAAAACAAAAAACATTAGCAGTATCGCCAAAACAGCTTATTTCTCTGGCACGCACAGGAGGAATACAAAAACATGCCAGGAGTAGAATACTGCGTATCTCACGCCACAGAAGTTCTGCAGCTGTATGAACAGTCAACAACTCTCTCTCACCTTGTCCCCACAAAGAAGAGGTCACAGGAGGGGTAGTGGTAAGAGAAGTCCCGTCCAAACTTTGGAATACGTGTCTTGTAGTAGCTTCCATGCTGCGAGTGGAACTCTACGAAGCGATCGCAGTGCAAAAACACCAACTGTACAGAAAACGGGTAGGAAATTAAAAGGTAGAAGTGTCAAAAATACAGAATTATTAATTGCATTTTCATTTCAAAAGAAAAGTTAGGCAGGGTATACAAACCATAACCAGCTGTTTACCACAGAAATATAAAAAATGTTTTCCTTAAATACCCCTCATGTTCAGTAAGAAATTGTGACTATCAACTCTAAGAAATAACTTAAAGGTAGGTAATTTCGGAGAAACCAGCTCGAGATCGCTAGAATTTGAAAATACACAGCCGGAAAAAATCTGCCACTTCCTTACAGAGCCCCTCCTCCAACACACACGAACGCGCACATGACCAATGAGGGCACGAGATAAGTTTGTGCACAGATGGAAGGCTGACAGGCAGGTAGGCCATCCAGTTATTTTAGCCGGGCCGGCTAAAATGATTGGTCGTGCTTTTTACAGTATTACGGCTTCCACAGATGACATTTTTTTATGGATTTTTTGTCAAAGCACTTAAGATATTCATTGCTATCGGGATGTTAAGAGCATTCCATGGAATATAACAAAAAGTGTATCTCGAGCCGGTTTCTCAAACTTACCTACCCCACCTTTAAATCCCATGAAGGTGTATATAATATTTGTAAAAGATATGTTGGCAAATCACTTTACATTTGATCAGATACATTTTTGGAAATGAGTGGTGCTGCCATTGGCTGCCATACATGCAGAGATGAGAGTGGTCTTTTATTTTTTTCCAGAGCTGTATATATTTCCCCTAATTATCTTAGCTTATTAAGCATAAAATAAAATGTTTAACAAGTGGTTGGCAATTTCAAGGCATGGCGTGAATACTAGTTTCTGATAACCTCACACAAGACAATGTTATGCATTTACAAACCATAAACAATGATACATGACACAAAACATGCATAAAATCAAACGTTTACAACAGCGTCTATAAAGTGCTGGGGGAGTGTCTTACCTTTGAGTAATCATCAGACAGGATGTCAAAAGCCACAACTGTGAGAAACAGAGAAAGAAGTTAATTAATTTAGACAGAGATGACATGAATGCCTTAAATCAAGAAGGTGTGTCCACTGACTTACCATCTGAATCCAAACAGCGCTCAAACTTTAGGGACAGCTGGTATGTGTCATAGCAGCGAATCCTGGGTTTGTAAGTACCTAAAAGTAAAGGAAAACAGATGTGTTTATTTTTTATTTCGTATCCACCATGACATGTTATCATGACATTAACTCTTGCTTTAGAATCCACAGTTTGTCTTACCTGTTGCCAGGATGAACTGCCCATCCCTGGACACTTTGATGGAGGTGCACACTGTGGGCATCTCAAAGTCCTGGATGAGCTCAATCCTGCGCTGAATGTCTGGAAAAAAATAGATTATTCTTACATTAGTTGGAAAAAAGACATACAATTAACCTGTCTGTAATCATTAAATTGAATGGGTCAACTCACCAACATCTTTCTTCTGTAACTGTCTTTTCTTCCGATCTGACAGCCACTGCATTAAAAAGGTACATGTGATTAGGAATTGTCATACAAATAACCAATAAAACAATACTTACAGGAACACTTATAGCTCAAACTTTATAGCTATATTTCATATGAATTTCTTCCGGTTTTATTTCAGCTTTCAAACCTTATAACTATGTTTTGTATTACTCTCTTCTGGGTTAATTGAAGCCTATATCACTGTTAGAGCATTTACTGAAATGAGCTGTGCATTGTGGGATATGAAAACTAAAATGAGTGCTCCCAAATGTTTGTTTTTTTAGAAAGCAAGAAATGTCAGTTTATTTATATGACACATTATATTAAGTGAGTGTTTTCTTGAATATTGTTCGTTAGTGAAACGTTGTCCATGCACATTGTCAGAGCTACAGTTGTCAGGGCTACCTGTGTTAGCTAACAGTTAGCTCCTGAATTGAACGCCAAGCAGTAACTTCATCCCTCTAAGTGCGCTCGAGCGTTTCGTGCTTCTTACCTCAGGCAGAGATTTTCCATGACTTAAATTATAAATCTTCACGTCATTCACACTAGATATCTGCATTGTAGAAAGTGAATAAGACTCTGGTCACACATAACACTGTTACTGCACACCGGCGTGCAGCATTGAATCCACGCACGTTGTTGCTGCGGCCGGGGCAAAAACAGGAAGCGAGGGTGAGTTTTCCGAAATAGGTCCGACTAGAAACTACTGTGATTGAGCATGGTCCCTCTCCAAACTTAGTCTGGGTTTAAATAATAAATACAAAAACCATGGAGTCTTTGGATTAAAATCCAAAATTGGTATATTTGAAATCTTGTGAATTCACGTTAATTCTTTAGTAGCATCCTGATCCAGCCCTAAAAGTCAGCATTCTATTCAATGTTTTCTTGTGTGCGAAACTATTTCATACACACTATGGCATATTCAAGTATTCAATTAAAATTCCTTGTGATAAAATAAATAATAAAAAATGATATCCATACAAGAATTTAGGGACTCAGTTTACAAATATTATTTATAAAATGTCTACAACTCCACAAAAGGGGTATCTTTATGTTGCACACTTGTTTAGCATAACATTTATCTAGACACAAGGTTGGTTAGCTAGCTGTCACTGTTTCAAATGAAATAAAATAAACATGTATTTATCTGCTTTTATTAATTATTTATTAATAAGAATGACATTACAATAGTTTTTAAGCCGACACCTGTGGTAAAACCAGAAAGACATACGAAGAAAGGTAACCTAAACTGCACTAATATATATATATATATATATATATATATATATATGCCACACAAAGCTCCATATTGTATTTTTTAAACACAATGTTGTATTTTGGCTACAGGCTAGGGCTTTTCTATTTATATTGTTCCCATACATAAATGCAAATCCCATGTGGTACATGTTTATTACAAAAAACACAGCACACATGTATATACTGTATATGTATAAAAAGAAAGATATTTTTTTCCAAGAGCCCATGAAGAGTGACAGCTATTTTACTTAAGTCACCCAGAGTGATGTCACAGCCTCTTGTGGGCTGGCTGGATGTCAGTGAGTCTCAGGTGGAGCTGCTGCTCAGACTTTCCTATACTCACAGTTGGACTGACACAGCACTGTCATGAAGACCTGACGGTAAGAAACATTGCTTTGAAATGTTCTATTCTATTTAGTCGTTTTTTTTATTAGTAGCCATAATAACAAAGGAAACTTGTTGATATAATCCAAGATTACTCAACGAATAATGAAAACAGAATAATAATTATATCACGGAAATATGATTTTAAGAAGTCAGCTTAGTATGAAAGCCTATACATGTCTCTATGATGGAGTTCCTTTCATTCTTTGTGTTTTGCCCTGGGTCACAGTGTTTTTGGTGCCAAAGCCTATTTTTGGAGGATTTGGACTGGAGGTCTCTATGTGACACACTGGGAGTCATGACAGACTTTTGGCTGATTTCGGTCCCTTTGGACAAGACCAGTTTAACCAGTGTGGAGAAATTGAAGCGCAACCTTGCCAAAACCAACCTGGCCTCCTGCTGCAGGTTCTCCATTCCAGAACTCAAGGTGAGGCTGTGTATCGTCTCTCCTAATGAAGAGCCCGGTGGAGCTTAGGAAAGTAAACAACATAAAATACAAACATTATGACAAGCTAAGGGAGTGTGAGTATAGCATTGTTAAACAAATAAGAAGAACTGTATGTTAGCTCTGTGTTTATCCCAGTACAGTAGAGTGCGGTGAGGAGGATGACGGTGTTTGGTGTCCTTCTCTGGTGAAGGGATAAAGGCTCAGGTTGCTCTCTACAGTTTGAGGCAACATTTCCATCCGACCCAATTCACTTAATGTCATCCATGTTCACCTTGGCTACCAGAAGTCATATTGTAACTGCAGTTTTTAATTTCTATCAAGAGTTCTAACCTGAAAAGCATTAATACAATTATACGTGCCCATCTCCTGGCTGAATCTTAAGTGGAGACACCCCAGGTGAACAAGATAGAAAGAAAAAACTAAGAGATATCACCATAACCCCAGTAAATTACTAACATTGAGGCCATTATTTTACAAGTTTTCTGATATTCTAAGATTAAATATGCAAATGACGCTTTATCTTATGAAATATGTGCAAAAATTGGATAAAGCAAAGTGGTTTTATTTTGTTGACATATAACAGTCGAAGGTTTTACTCAGGCCGTTTGGATTCTTGTTTTTAACACTCCATGAATCAGAAATGAATAAAATAAAATCTGCAGAAACCCTCGGAATATAGATATGAAGTGTAGATTTCTGGTGCAGAGCACAAGAAGAAAAATCATTTTTATAAAGGTCGGCTTTTAAGCATAATATGTGTTTTAAAATTAAAAATATACTACAAGGCCCTGATACTTAAAAAAATAACCAATACATATCACCATGAAAATTCCTCAGTTGATTACTAAAATGAATTCAATGATTTTTTCTATTACTTATCATTAGTTTAAATGTACAAATAACGCATTATCCCATGCTAGCCGGTAAATTTAGGAGAAAATTAGCAAAGTGTAGTACAAAGTATTTTTATAGTCTTATTAAAGCCAATACCCTCAGGGGGGGGGGCTCGCCTCAGGGGGGGGGGGGCTCGCCTCAAAAGCCAGCATGTTCATAAGTCATTATACATGCCAAACTGTTTGAGCCACGGTAAAACTGACTGTTCTGTCTATGCTGTGACCAGGTTGGAATACTGGACAGTCTGCTCAGCGTATCAGATGACCTCTCCAAGCTTGACACACTGACTGAAAGGTAAAAAGAAAATTCCAAGCATGCTTAAACAAACAGAATATGTCTATTCACACAAAACCTGTTTGTCTCCATGGTAACGTGCACGTTTGTAGCTTAATGTGTCTTTAGTTAAGACGTGGTGTAACTCTGAGCTTGTGTGCAGTCTGCGCCATGATTAATTGATGGTCAGGGGCATGCTGATGGTTAGTTTCCCTCCTGATTTTAAATTCATTGTTGGTGGATGAGAGCCAGTATAGCCAATAATTAACGTACAAATTTGGCCTGGCAAGTTCAAACGACACAGATTTCTACTTAGCCTGGTATTTTATTTATTATCCCTTCGTTTTTTTTACATCTCTCTTTATAGATCTTACCTAGGATAGGAAAACCCTTGTTAGACATGTACTTTGTGGGCTTCATTAACAGCATTTAGAAAAAATTGATTTCCAAAATTTGAACCGAATGAGCAACATATACGAAACATGACCAAACAAGTCTTTATTTAATGTTGTGTTTTCCTGTTGCCCGGTCAGTGTGATTAAAAAAACACATCAGTGTATGAGGGAGGTGATGGAGCAGTCTGATGACAAAGTGCTGGAAAACGCCTTAGCCAATGGAGGTGATTCACACACAAACACACACACTCAACATGCATAGGGTGTTTATTACATAGTAGGAACTCATAAGTAAGTGCTTAGAAGCCAGCACATAAGCATAAGCATAAGAGACATATAACTACTTAAACCAAGCTCCATATGCATGTCTACACATGACATCCACTCCCACTCACACATTCAGAGATCCCTTTCACCTTGTTTCCACTTATCTCTGTGAACATCGGAGTCAACCGGAAGTTTTTCATTACTATGGAAACCTGATCTCTGCTGCGTTATTTATTTTTTCTCCAAAATGTATCTCAATTAGGTTTTTGTGGCAGATGCAGGAAGAATCCATAAAATGCTCATTTGTTTAACATGTTAATTTCATGTAAAAGTAGCCAAAAAGTGAAATTTATTTTATTACGTTTTTTGTCAAATTGTGTATGTTCATAAAAAACGTTAACTTTTCAGCTAGTTAAACACATTTCTAAATTTGAGTAAAATGTTCTTACATGGTTATCATTAGCTACATAGACTGAATAGAAGTAAATACAAGTGGAAGACTACATTATAACATTCATATACAATGATTTATTTGGATAAATGTTGCATAATTGTCCTGTTTCTGTTGGTGAAAAAGTGACAAATCAACTTAATTGAAATCTCTGTGTCTCCTTGTGTTGAACACTGGGGAACTATGGAAACGAAACAAAACTCTGTGAAAACGAGGGAATGTATTAGTGTCCTACATAAAGGCAGACGGATAAAGCAACTACAACCCATCACAAACAAGGCTAACCCCTGTCTCTGATCACTTTCCTCAAGCAGACCACAGCATGAATCAGACTGCCGCCGTGTCGCCCCTGAAAGCTTACCTCAACTCTCTGAGGGGTATTTGATCTGCCTGGAGTGCAGTGCTGTGTGATACAAAGTGTGCATTTCTACAGTAATGTATTGACACTGACTTGTGTGAATGAAGCTTGTTTTCCACTGTGTGGTGTGTTTACAGTCGTTCGATTGTTGTTTTCTGGTGATTTTCTTACCTGTTGTGTGTGTGTGTGTGTTTCTCAGTGGACCTAATGAGCTACATGACAAAGTTTCAGTGGGACAAAGCCAAGTACCCCACAGCTCTGCCTCTCTCCAGCCTTGCAGACATCATCACCAAGGTACTAACCAATGGAAATGAGAAGGATATTCCCATAAACCTTCCATTTATGAACGCAGAAATGCTCCGTTTATGTATGGGAGTCAACCGGATGTCCATTCATTGCTATGGGAACATCCATGATCCAAAATGTGTTTGTGAAAGTCCCCCTCTTTCGGTTTTTTTCTGTCTAATATTTACCTCTAGACATTTGAGCTTTAGCAACACATTTTGGATGGATTGTATGCAGTGTATGCTGCAGTAATGCTAACTTCCTGTGGAATTGTATCCTAATATCCTTTGTGTGAGTGGGCACATTTGCTAAAAGCCAAGTTGATACATAAATTAATCATTGTGTAGTATAATAAAAAAAAGGAGTTTAGGTACTTTTACAAATTTAGCAAATTTGAGAAATGTTAATTTGCTTATGGATTTTTCTTGTTTTGAGCTCAGCACATGTTCTTCTGATATTGACATGTCTTGTTAACACTTGCATGCGTGTCAGGAAGTTTCCCAGATGGAGACGGAATTAAAATCCCGAGCTGCAGCGTACAGCAGCGTGAAAACGAGCCTTCAAAGCATGGAGTACAAACTACAGTGAGTGACGTCAGTGACGTATTAAGTTAGAATTACATCACTTTATTATCAATTAAATGTTCAACTTGAATGTCTATCTTTCCAGTGGGAGTTTGCAAACTTGCAATCTGAAGGACATAGTGAGGAAGGAAGACCTTGTGACCTCGGAGCACCTCACTACTCTGCTGGTAGTGGTGACAAGGTGGGTGATACATTGGCCGACATGGGCGAACACGTTACAAGGGCCCGAAAAAACACTTTTATAAGGAGAATGGCACCGCATTTTCAACAACAATGCAAATGAAAAAACACATTTGATCCCAAACACATGCCAATGAAGAAACATATTCACCAACTTGGCAACACATGCGTAGCATTTAGAAAATATTCACCTATTTGACAAAACATACACAGCGTTTACTCTTGCAGAGTTAGTCTCATAATTCTAAGTGTTTTCTCAGTATATTTGAAATGACTAGGTAAGCTAGGTTAATTAGCTAGCTTACTGTAGATCTGCAATAATATCAGAAGGAATCATGCGATCACATTGTTAAGCCAATAAAACGTACATTTTAAGTACGTTTCTACCGACAGTGACAGTTGGCAAAGTTCTACCTTCATTTTATGGTAAAACTCATGTGTGGCTCTTCATTTGTAAATGTCTTTCTGATCACAGAGGGAGCTACTTGCAGTGGGAGAGGACATATGAATCTTTTTCACAGTTCGTGGTTCCACGGTCTAGCAGGTGAGTGGTCTCTATTCACTCTTAGCTTTGGGACAAGCCATTCTACTCGTGCTCAGTAAGTGCACCAGCAAAGCTCTAAGTACCTGTTCTCAAAAGGTCAGGCTAAGTAACCACGGGTGTTCCATTACCGGCAGAAAGTAAGAGTCATGGCTTGGAGCAGTTGCAGGGAAGGAAGTGGGGGTTTTTTTCAGAGAAAAAAATGTATGCAATTGGGGTTGAATGCTTTTTGACATAATGCCAAAACTTGAAAGGCATGCCTTAGAAGAAAAAGTTATTTGTAAACTGACAGTTCAAGTATACCAATACCTAACAAGCTCTCCTTAGCCACAGATCAATTGTTGTCTGTTTGTTTGTATAACTTCACAATTAAGAGTCTTTATTTTAGATTAAAGGAAATACTGGTTAGTGAATATAAGAATATCTTATATAGATTTTTGAAAGTTGTGGCTGCTTTGCTTTGGTGAAGCAACTGATTTCATATCATTATTTACTATTTCATATTTCAACTCTTCTATGGCAAAAAAAACAAACTGATTTACTTAAACAACTTTTCATCGGTGCTTGAACATAGTGAAATGGAACTCAGCCGTCATTTATTTTATTACTTAAACCTATACTTTTTATTCTGTAAAGTTTTTTTCATTTAAAAACGTATAAATAAATTCAATTTGTGACATTATGCTATTTCTATCATAGTTGCTTTGAAAATATATGAGCATATGAGGAAGTGCTGTAAACCTGCTTTCTCTCTAATAACTAGCAGTGGGCGACTTCACAAAAATAAGTTTTGTAGAAGTCTATGAGAACATTTCCCAATGTATCACTTTCTTTATTAATAGCGAAGTTAACATGTTCCCGACAAGTTTATGTTCTCAATTGCTTCTATTAAGTCTTCTCCAATACAGAATAATGTTATTTTATATTGTATGGTCTTTTTTAGAATAAGATGCACAGTAAAGCAGGGTTTTTTGTCTACATTTTCTGTCTTCATTTTGTGTGAACATCAGGAAGCTGTACGAGGATGGAGAGGGAGGCGTTTTCTCCGTTACACTCTTCAAAAGAGCTGTGTGTGAATTCAAAGCCAAAGCCCAGGAGAGCAAGTAAGCAGGATGGATAGCCAGATAATATTGCATCATGTCAAAGCTGTGTTGTATGTGTCACTTACCATGGTGTAGCCTATGATCCACACAGGTTCACCGTCCGCGAGTACAGCTTTGATCTGGAGGCGAAGCAGGAGCAGGAGAGGCAGCAGCGTAGTGTTCAAAAGAAGGAACAATACGTGAGTACAACATCATACTCTGAAGAGTTTTTATCAGGCCGTCTGTAGCTACCATTCCTTTGAACACGTTATCTCAGGAACCATCTTGAGGGATTCTTTTCAAATTTGGCACAAATGCCCACTTTGGCTCAAGAGGTAACAACCTAGATTTTGGTGGTCAAAGGTCCAAGACCACTGTAACTTAACCTGAGGACGTGAGAGCGGCTGGGGCTCAGTAGGAAGAGTGGTCGTCCACCATACGAAGGACCGGGTGTTCAAACCCTGGACAAGTAGTTATTCTGAATCAAAATTCCTTTTATTTGTCCAGCAGCTGGGACATTGATGGTGTTACAGCAGCAAAGGTAGTGCAGATAAAAGGCAGAAGAAAAAAGATAATCAATCAATCAATCAATCAATCAATCAATCAATGTTTATTTATATAGCCCAATATCACAAATGTTACATTTGTCTCAGTGGACTTCACAGTTTGTACAGAATATCAGTATGACAATACGACACCCTCTGTCCTTAGACCCTCACATCGAGGAAAAACCTCCAGAGAAAAAGCCCACAGTTTAAAGGGGAAAATGGGAGAAACCTCAGGGAGAGCAACAGAGGAGGGATCCCTCTCCCAGGACGGACAGACGTGCAATAGATGCCGTGTGTAAATTGAAAAGATAATACATTTTACAGCATAGGTAGATCAAATGTTTGGAAAGGCATGTGTCTATAATAAGAAGATGAATCCATGAAGATGTCAACAATCCTGTGGGAGCCATCAGGGAAGTAGTATGATGAGAGTCAGACAGGACCACAGTGACAAGTTCAGCCACGACTCGAAGTCCAGGACTCAGATCCAGGACTCAGGATAGAGGATCCAGGACACAGGATCCAGGACTCAGGACTCCGGATCCAGGACTCAGGATGCAGGATCCAGGACACATGATTCAGGATCCAGGACACAGGACCGCAGCAACAGGATCAGCCACGACTCAGGATCCCGGCATAGATAGACACCAAAAAGAAATTTGGGGGAAGCTGGGTTATTTGGAACATGAGAGTACACAGGTACAGAAAGACAGAAGGAAGAAGTAAGGTGTCCCCCGACAGTCTAAGCCCATAGCAGCAAAACTAACGTGTCTACGTACATGGACTCCCTTAGGATAGGTTGAGGGAAAGGGGTAGCAAGTAAGAAGTAAGGAACAGAGGTGGTATTTTTTTTATTCTCCTTATAAGAGTTCTTTGTTTGTTATTAGAGCTTAACAGTTTTATAATGTAATAAATAATAAATGCAAAAAAACTGTAGTTTTTGTCTATGATATAACAATAAATACAACTTTATAAGCTATCAAATACGTTTTGCGGCTCCAGACAAAACAAATTGTTGGAAAAGGGGGAAAAATTGCTCTTTTGGTCAAAAAGGTTGCAGACCCCTGCCCTATACGATCATTTTCTGATAACGATGAAATAGCCCCGCCTCCCTCTCCCCACGTCTCCCTCTCCCCACGTCTCCTGCTCAGAGATCAGCTGCTGGGCTGTCAGAAGAGGGGGAGGAAAAGAGAGGCTCCGTTTATTATTCTTATATTATTATATAGAGTCATTATCAATTTGTTTTAAAGCTCAATAAATAACAAAGAAGACCTCTGACCGGCACTTTTCTAATTTTGTCCGGAAGATTTAAACTTTAACGGACATGTTGACCGGCGAAAAAATATGTTAACGGAAACTCTGCCGCACGGTTCCCTCGTCCCTTGGAAGAGGCGGAGAGGTGGGTGTTTTTCATCTGCTGGTGGACTACCGGAGAGATTTACAGCAGGAGCACACGCCGTCCACCGCGGAGAATAAACAGAAGGGCAACCATGGCAACCATGCTCCGGGGTCTTCTTCGCTGCTTTTGGTGTATTTTGTGGCGGCAGCAGCGCCACTTACAGGCCCGACATACTGCAGCGTTTCCAGCGGGTCGAGCGGTCTCGTGTGAACGGACATGTTAATTGAGCCGAATGCGTGTGAACGGAAGACTTTTTTGAAAACGAATTTGGTGCGTAAACGCAAACGTACCCGTTTCGTCCTCGTGTAAATGGGGCCTAAAGGCACGGACACACCAGGCCGATTATCGGCGTCGGTGGGCGTCAGGCCGACGATGAGCGTCGACACGCCCTACTCAGATTGGTGTGTCCCGCACAGTCGGGTCTTTTCAGCCGGGCCGACGCCTTTTCGGCCGAAAACAGTCGGCCAAAGGCAGTCGGCAAGAGAAATCACTCTGATTGGCTGTTCAGCTAGCGAATCAGTGTATGAGAAGCGAAACGGAAGTGGGGGACCCAAACAAACTATTAAGAAGGCAAATCTGAGATTTCATTTAACTCCAGCTCTCGACACAGGTTCGGGAAAGCCCCATGAGCTTCTCGTTGTAGAGTGAAAATGGAACCCAGACGCTATTTGTTGTTTGTTTATATCACGCAGTCTGTTCTTCTTCTCTCGGTTATCACGCAGTCTGTCTTCCGGTTGTTGCCTCTTTTGAATGACGAATACACACTACCGCCGCCTGCTGGTAAGGAGAGTTATTGCCACTCACGCATGCGCAGTTCGTACGTGCTTCTTGGCCGTCGGCTGAAGTCTTTGCGGTGTGTTCCAGTGCGACACATGGCCAAACGCAGAGACGCGAGGCGACGCAACAGTCGGGGTCCGTCTGTGTCAGTTCTTTGTTGTCAGATTGGTGTGTCCGGGCCTTAAGATGCGCCTCAACGTTGCCCGCTCTGGCCCCCGGAATGCATGTGCCTGTGGAGGCTTCGGTCTCTAAATTCACGTATCTCAGAATACTGTCTGTTATCCCCTCTGTGTCCCCCTTTCAAGTATGTTGCTCAATAAAGGCACTGGTTGCCCCCCAAAAAAAATTGTGAAAACAAATAATTGAAGGAGCTAAGCTAACGTTAAGAAATTCTAAATACATCGTCATTTATTACTCTATTTTTGTCTGATCCCCCAAGCGCACGTGCATGCACACACACACACACTGTTTTTCTTTTCTTTTTTTGTCTCCATGTATATTTTGTTATTTGTCTTGTATACTTGTAAATGCTCCTTATTGTCTTCTGTGTATATGTGACACTGTACGTGTATGCACTTGTCTTGTAACTCCTATATCGCTAAAGAAAAGAAAAGAAAAAGAAAAGAAAAAAAGAAAATTTGAAATACTCAATTGGCTTCCGAAGGCAAGGCCAATGGGTGTCTGATTGTCTGTGAATATTTATCATTCCTGAGCAGGTGGCCCATCGTATGGTAGCCTCTGCCTCAATATGAATGTATAGGTGTATGCTGACTTGTGTATTAAAAGTGCTCTGGTCGCAAAGACTGGAAAAGCAACATATAAAATGCAGTCCATTTACCTTTTAACACTTCAGCCATGAACAAGGTAAAGGAAATGTAATCAGAAGTCGGCACAAACGTCGCTTGCACTCGAGCATGAACTGATTAGAATGTATGGTCAAAGGTCAAAGTTACTGTGACCTCACAAGACAAATTGTTCGCTTTAATTTGCTAATAATGACCACACTACCCGCATGACTAATAGGATAAGTGATGACATTTTGGACAGGGATGGATGTAACCTGCAACCTGATTGCTAGATGGCGGCATACAACTGCAATTTTAGTTTAGATACTTGATGTGTGTAAAATGTATATTTTAAATGTCATTGCTTCCTGTCCATAGGGAATCTTTGTGCGTTGGCTGAAGGTGAATTTCAGCCAGGTGTTTATTGCCTGGATTCACTTGAAAGCACTGCGAGTGTTTGCGGAGTCAGTCCTCAGGTCAGCGCTGATGAGATGTACTTTCATTTTCTCTTTTAACCTTCTTGAAACATTTAATTTGAATCATTTTACCATGAGTGCGCTCATGATGATGTCTCCTGCTAGGTATGGACTACCGGTGAACTATCAGGCTCTTCTGCTGCACACGGACAAGAAGCGTTCAAAGAAACTCAGAGAGGATCTCGCATCACTGTTCAAACATCTGGACCCCACTGCCTCTAACAGCAAGACTGATGTAAGAGGCCAAATACATCTTCACAAACCAAGTTCATTTAAGCTTGTTCATGTAGCCTTCAGCTATCATGAAATGTTGAAATGTCATGGTGGACTAAGTATTCAGATCTGTATGGAGTAAAAGTCCTGCATTCAGATTTTGACTTTAGTAAAAGTGCAAATAAATTGGCATTTAAATAGATTTTAAACAACAAAAATGTTAAATAATTACTCATTATGCCCCAGAATAGAGTGGTGCAGGGATGACGTATTTACCCGGAAGTAAGCTGCACATGGGTTCCCTCGAGAAAAAAGCAATGGGATTTCTCCATAGGATTTTGGAAAATAGCTCGAAATAAGGTCTGTGGAAAATGAACCTGTTTGATAAATGCACGTTTTGTTCAGCTGGATAATATCCACATGTTTACCCTACTTTTATAATTTTCGAATCATAAATTTAATCGCCAGAAGCAAAAGGCTAATGTTATGCTATAAACGAACTACAGCAGGGTCGCTGCTTCAACGTCACGCCAACTTAAGATCCATATTCAAAAATACAGATTCAAAATTGTACAAGTTGAAGCATTTGTTTTAACAGTTTGCAGGAGGCAGGTACTTGCTTTCAAGCAGAACAGGGGCAAACAAACTTAGTGGGAGTGTTTACGTGTTCGGTGTAATGACGTACAACGTCTTCGACAACTTCTGTAGTCCTATTCAGCCACTTGTTAACAACCATAGTTTTTCAGACACGTAAACTCTTCAGAAATCACCAGTGGGGTCACTGCTGATGTATTTAATGTCGTAAAACAAAACGTGATCCGTCTCTTTTGTGTCAACCACAGACCTTATTTCGAGCTATTTTCCAAAGTCCTATGGATAAATCC
Organism: Trematomus bernacchii; assembly: GCF_902827165.1. Taxonomy (NCBI): domain Eukaryota; kingdom Metazoa; phylum Chordata; class Actinopteri; order Perciformes; family Nototheniidae; genus Trematomus; species Trematomus bernacchii. The sequence goes on along the minus strand of NW_022987313.1, from coordinate 13,738,397 downwards.
CATTGACTCTGAGACGAGGGAACCGATAGTGGTAAAATGCTAACTCACTTCTGGGTTTTAAGACTCGTCACATAAGTTGCACCTGGTAGAGGTGGGGTTCATTTTGTTCTCCAATATAACATCATCATTTGTTTGTTAACTGTATTATGTATAAATGATCTGAACATGCAACGTAATGTCCAGGTTATCAGATACATGTAGTGGAATCAAAATAACAGTGTGTTATCACTGTTAAATCTAGTTTTGTTAGAATGAAGCTAAATGTGGTGAGTAGTAATTACACAATTTTGATAATTGTTCACCAAGACCCAAGAGTAAGTCAGAGTACTTGTCAAGTCAGATTAAATGTTGATGTGAGATGAGCATGTCAACCATCTGCTGACTTTAAATGACATTTGTCTTGCCAGTGAAATGTGGGCAAAGGCAGAGAGCAGTAACAGCAGAAATAGTAACATTTAGAAAAAAAGAGTTTGTAGTTTTGGTGGTTTTATGGGCAAGAAAATAATGAATGTTCAGATACAAACTACTATAATCTTTGATCGGACAATCCATTATTTTATTTTTAACCTTGTTTTTTTTTAAACCAAGGTTATTGATAAAAAGCAGTCCATTAAAAAAGTATGTCTATGTTGTTGTTTTTTTTATCTTCAACGGTAATGGATAAGAATCAATCAGATTCTGATTTTAGCTAAATATCTTCCAAATTTGTATTTATTTTATTCATTTGGGCAAAAAAGGGCTATGTACAGCAAAGACATGTACACATTCAAATAAGGCCAAGATTTGCACAATTAAAAAAATATATAGAAAAGAAAAACTGCCTGATTTGAACTATGAACATACTCCTGCAGCTCTGGTTCAAAGTGTTTGTCACATGCTGTTTTCTGAGGTCTCCTCTCTCTGCCGAGCAGGTGAGCTTTGACATCCCAGGACTCTGTCAGCCTGAGTACCTCTCCTACATCTGCTTCTACATCAACACCAACCTGCTGGAGCTCAGCTAGCATTAATCAAAAAGATGAGCCACACAAAGACCAAGCAATGAGAGTCCTGTCGATCATCTGGTGGAGTGGGCCAATCAGAGCCGGGGAGACAAAGACCCTCAACTATAGAATAAAACACATCCAGTGATCCACGAGAAGATCTGTCTTTGGACGCAGAAATAACAGTCCAGCTTCCCACAAGTGTAAATACTCATTGAACAGTGGATGCATTTTGAGTTCCTTTTCAATACAAAATCAGCTGCACATGGACTACTTTTTGTGCACATGGAACTGCGGAATAATTTAATAATACAATGACACACACTGTGATTTGAATGTTGATGTACAGCTTAAAGCATTTTAATTGAGTTTATCTTCCTAGTAACCTCAAAAAGCCATCACGGTGGGGTATAGTGTTTCTCTTTCATGCAGGTTTCACATTATATAACACTGCACAACTGTACATATCACTTTTATTTTAACATGTATTTAATCTGAATGTTTTTTAATGTAATGCTTTCAATGGTGGAAGAAGAACTCAGTTAATTAAGTACCACAATAGTCACTCAATGCAAATATAATAACCCAAGGGTAGTTTTCATTGTCATTGTCATTGCATTATTGGAAAAAACCAGTAAAGCCATTTGCAGCTCCAGAGGGAGCTGTGAAGTCCGATAAATTGCCTCATAATGATGTCACTTGAGTCAGCATTGGCTTGGGCTTTAATAAAATTGCGGGTGGAGTTAGAAAGAAGTTAGCTCACTTCTGTAGCCTGTTGCTCGTCTCTGCTTGTAGCTACATTAGCCGCTAGTAGCATAACACATTGTCAACGGAATCGTCATTTGTTGAGTTGCATTGTGGGTTATGTCAGAAAGAAGAATGTATGAAATAAAATAATATTTCTCTGGTTACGCTGCATTGACTATTGTTTTTTATGATTTAAAATTTTAAAAATTCGAATCGTGATCCAACAATTATTATAGCACTGTTAGCTAAACATGTGCAGTATTCTTTTAACTATAGACCATGAGATGATTTTTGAGGTAGGAACACATAGAAAAACAAACATATTTGCTGCACATAATTGTTTCATTTGTTTTACTTTTCTCTAACCTTTGATTATCTTATCATGAAATAAGAGTTTGAAGTCTAACTCTTTTAAATGTTATCACGTCAGAGTGGAAATTTCTCTTTGGTGTGACGGCTTACAACTCACTTTACTTGATTTCCATGTCCTAATATTCTATACATCTAGTAGGCCTACTGTAAACCGCTCATCTTTTATCAGCTGCAACATTACATTATGCTATTGAATTTTAATTAAATAATATAATATACATATATTTCTCAAATGGGCTGTTGAATCAGGACTTTGACATTTTGTACTTTAAGTACATTTTAATGCTAACACTTTTGTACATTAACTTTTTGAATGCAGGACTTGTAACAGAGTATTTCTACAATGTGGTTTTTACTTTTGATTCAGTAAAAGATCTGTGCACTTTGTCCATCACTGGTTACTTCACCACTAAATGCTATACTGTCTCTGATCACCAGAGAGCACTGTTCGTGTTCTGTGCATGTTCACAGCTTGAGTTTGGCCTCATAACATATATTTGATGACTTAATATGTTCGATATTGGAAGGAATCCTTTGGATATTACCAATTCTCCACTATTGGTAATGCACCTTCAAATGAAAAAAATACTTACCACTATAGGGAAGGGATAACATTTTGTCAGTATTAAAGGGGCCTTATTTTTCTCATTTTCAGGTTTATGTTTGTATTTATTGCCTCTACTGTGACATGTTGACATGCTTTAATGTTCAAAAAGCTCTTTATTTTTCTCATACTGCCTGTGCTGCAGCACCTCTTTCCACCCTCTGTCTGAAACCAGAGCCCAGTCTGCTCTGATTGGTTAGCTGGCCGGCTCTGTTGTGATTGGTCAATCACTTACGGATGTCCCGCCCCTTAATCTGTTACTTACAATGTGTTGGAGCGTTAGACAATAGAAGCGCGTGTGATAAATAGTGATGTCACTATGTTACAGAAGTAAACAAAGGAGTCCTATGGAGATGTTTCAGGCAGAGCCATTTACATGCACAAAAACCTTTATAGGCCTAACACACTATGAAAAGGGAGAATTCCCCCAAATGATGATAGGGCCCTTTAAAGAGTGCAGTGCTTGTTAATAATTAATGATAATGTAAAATGATGACTAATGATTTAATGAATAACTGAATTAACAGCCAAACAGGCTACATATTGCATCCCCCACACGTGAAAAAGATCCATCTGGATGTGTGTGTGTGTGTGTGTGTGTGTGTGTGTGTGTGTGTGTGTGTGTGTGTGGTGTGTGTGTGTGTGTGTGTGTGAGAGAGAGAGAGAGAGAGAGAGAGAGAGAGAGAGAGAGAGAGAGAGAGAGAGAGAGAGAGAGAGAGAGAGAGAGAGAGAGAGAGAGAAGTGGGGAAGTGTTAGGGAAAGCTGGCCGCTCAAGCCGTGCTCACACAGTGCATGAAACACTCTGAAGAGGAAACCTTTACGCGCAGATATAATGGACATCAATCCTGGTTACTGGTTTACTTTAACATGATATGCCACCTACTTGTTCATTCAAAAAATTAATAAAATGTGGACAGTTCCGAAACCAAAGTATAGAAGAGGTTCGTGCGACGAGGGGGAGATTGCTGTCAACATTGGCGGAGTCCGGGTGGAGCTTTTCGGGGATGTTTTAAACCGCTACCCGGAGAGCAGACTGGCGGAGTTGTTGAACTGCTCCACCCAAGATCACGAAGTCATATCGTCGCTTTGTGATGACTTTGATCCGGGCAGAAAGGAGTTTTACTTCGACCGAGATCCCGATGCCTTCAAGTGCATCATCGACGTTTACTACTTCGACGAAATCCACATCAAACCCGGCATCTGCCCCATCTGCTTCATCAAGGAGATGGAGTTCTGGAAAATAGACCAATGCGTTTTGGATGAATGTTGTAAAAGTTACCTCAGCGAGAAGGAGGAGGAGCTGACAGAGATCGCAAACAAAGTCAAAGTGATTCTGGAGGACCTGGAGGTGGATCGGTGCATTACGCGCACCCAGCGGTGCCAGAGGTTTTTATGGAGACTGATGGAGAAACCGGGGTCCTCTCTGCCGGCGCGCGTCATTGCCATCATATCCTTCCTGTCTGTCCTGGTCTCGGCGTTGGTAATGTGCATAGGCACCATCCCGGAGCTCCAGGTGAAGAATGCTGACGACAAACTGGTGGAGCACCCGACCCTGGAGGGGATCGACACCGCCTGCATGTTATGGTTCACCGCGGAGTACTTGCTGCGTCTCGCCTCCTCTCCGAACAAGCTGCACTTCACGCTCTCCTTCATGAACGTCATAGACTTTTTGGCCATCATGCCTTTCTACGTGGTCCTGACCCTCACCTCCCTTGGCACCGCGTCCATGATGGAGCTGGCTAACGTCCAACAGGCGGTGCAGGCGTTGCGCATCATGCGTATCGCGCGTATTTTCAAGCTGGCGCGCCACTCCTCCGGGCTGCAGACTCTGACCTACGCGCTCAAGAGTAGCCTGAAGGAGCTGGGGCTGCTCCTCATGTACATGGGGGTGGGCATCTTTGTGTTTTCAGCGCTGGCCTACACCATGGAGCAAAGCCACCCGGAGACGCTTTTCAGCAGCATCCCGCAGTCTTTCTGGTGGGCCATCATCACCATGACCACGGTGGGCTACGGAGACATCTACCCCAAAACCACGCTGGGCAGGTGCAACGCAGCCGTGAGCTTTCTATGTGGAGTCATAGCCATCGCCTTGCCCATCCACCCCATCATCAATAACTTTGTGGTGGTTTACAATAAGCAGAAGGTGTTGGAGACTGCAGCGAAGCACGAGGTGGAGCTGATGGAGCTGAAGAATGGCAGGGGCGTGCGCAGAAAAAGCAGTAATTAGTGGTTCCCAAACTTTTTTCCCCAAGGGGGCCCGTTTTCCATCGTTAGGTAAACTGATGACCACTGACTAAGTGACATATACAATGGATATTTCATGATATATTTAACAACATTGCAGAATAAGGATAGAATGTAGAGTTAGTACAAATAATGAAACTAAAACTGCAGGAAGTTTTAGATTTTGAGAATGTTTGATTATTTCCTGTGAATGTTGCACTAGAGATGAGTTTTCCTGTTAATTTTAGAAACTTTCATGACTATTATGACAAATTGTTAACTTATTGTAACTGTATACCTTTTAACTACACAACGAGGCTGTTTACCAGAGAGGGAATAGTTTGTGTTCTGGTTTTCACTTGCCTATCATGTCTATGCTTATAACATTTTTGAAACCATTTTAGTAACCATTTAATAAAATGTCATTTACAAAAGGGAATGCAATCATGAGTTATAAGCCAACTGTATATATTTAAAAAAATGTTTTATACAAGTTGTTGTACACTTCTTAAAGTCAAGAAGGCGTTTTGACTAGTGATGTGTCGGTCGCGAACGAGCCGATTCTTTTGAACGGCTCTTTGGTACGAACGAGGGGAACCGAGTCGTACTTGGTGAGAGCCGTTATTGTTATCGTTCAATCGTTGGTCCGCACTCGCTGCCTGCCAAAATCCACTCGCCTTTTAAAAAGCTTGATTTTGTTCCCCAAACGTATTCTGTGAAGACCCGCCCCTACTCTGATTGGTAGGTTTCAGCACGAGGAGTGAGATGGGGTGGGTCTTAACGGAATACGCGCGAGAGAGAAGTCATAACAAGTGGTACAGGATAGGTAGACAACGTGTTTTTCGGATGGAAAATTAGCCAAACTTGAAAACGCAGCAGCATTTGGATGCACTTCAACCAAAACCCAGGCAGTGATAAAGCAGGGTCAACAAATAATCTCCATCGCCACTTAAAAACACAGTAGCCTATCTAATATTAAGAGTTGCATGAATTTCATTCAAGGAAAGGCAACTTTATTTACTTAATACATACAGAGGGTAAATTCAAAATAGTACATTCACTGACCTGAATGACATGGATATGCCGCCACCTTGTGTCATGTTTACAATGCAGATTATTGATCGATCATTATCCTGGTGATTATTTCGCAGATAAACCTAGTATCCCCGCCCCCTTTAAAACAACAGCTCTTTTGAACGGCTCTTTTGAACGGCTGAAAGGAACGGAGCCATAAGATCCGGCTCCCTTCAAAGAGCCATAATTCCCATCACTAGTTGTGACCCCTGGGATGCTTTGGCGACCCCTAGTGGGAATGAGGACCCTTACTTTGGGAACCAGAGGATTGAGAGACTGTGGAGGCAGCAAAGACTTTTCCAAGACCTTTTACATTTTTCTTTCTGAAGGAATAAATGGTAGATGGTAAATGGACTGTACTTATATAGCGCTTTATCAGGTCTTTTCGACCCCTCAAAGCGCTTTACATACTACGAGTCATTCACCCAATCATGCAGAGCAGTACCACTTGTTCTATGGAAGCTAACATTTATTCACATTCACATTCAAAAGTCACATGTTCAAATGTAATTGGGCAAAACACATTTAAAACATCTCAAACCACACATGACATATAGTATTTGGTTTGCAGAGACTTTGACATTGAGACTTTTTATGGTCCTATGTTGTTTCTGTTGTTGTTTCTTTTTCAATCCATCATTTTGTTATTGCGAATGTTGTTGTTATTATTGGGTTAAAAGTTGTGCATGAATAAACTCTTTACATACTAACACCGGTGCATAGAGAATCATTCAAGCATCACCTGTAACCTATACTTATGAGCAAGGTGGCACAAATGTATGATAAGAAATACAGAATTCTTTGGGGGGGGAGTACAAATCGAGTTTGATCTTGTTGATATGTTATATATTTGGATTCAGTGCATTGGTGATGTATCAGTCACGGACTTGGAAAGGAGCATTGTGGGTGGATTTATAGCTGATAACATCTTAAGAAATGCCTGTTGAAAGATTGATCTATGCTGAAATATGACTAAAGCTGAGTTATATTTGGCAGTCCCCGGAAAACAAGCGTGTGATTAATCTCTTAAATCAGATTATGCTGAAGTTTGTTGTTAAAGGGATATATTTTGTGTTCTTATTTAATGGTTGAACCCACTGACCAGTAAGAAGGTGTGATTTTGTATTCCCTTGGGACAGATAGGGAATGTTGGGGGGAACATTTATAAATTATGCTTTTGAATAATCCAAGGCAATAAGAAAACGTTTTGTCACATAAAAAAACTATTCATATTTGATATTCATTCAAGCTGTCAAAACTAGTAGGCCCTTCTAAATTTTCACAAGTTGCATTCACTTGCAAAAAGATAATTATAATAATATTAAAAGTAATGCAATGCTTGTTTGAACCGGTTTGAGCAGAAACAAAACATTTCAAGACTGCAATACAATTAAAAAAAAATAAGTATGTTCAATTACAAATACATCATCATACGGTTCTCCCATTAATACATTTTGATATACCTATTTAGAAATTATTTAAAAGATATCTGATTCTCTGTAATTTATTATGTAACTACTATACTGTAAGTGCATCGTAACATTAAAAAATGTAAGCTCACGACAATCAAATACATTTTGTGGAATAAAAAGTTCAATAATTCACTCATAGAGATTTCAGATGTGTACATAAGTACAGTAAGTGTGCATAGTTATATTTTACGAGTTACTCTACATGCAGGACAAAAAACCACACATATTTATACATTAATTCAAATATTCAATAAGCTTCTTCTAGTACTACTACTAATTCAGTCATTGTGTGTTTGTTTCTTCCTGCAGCCATCTTGCAGGAATGATAACAGAAGTCGCTTTAAAAACTGGTTTATTCCACTAAAGCAGAGTTTGTATTGTAAGCATAAATGGGTCAGTGTCTCCTTTCCGGGTGAATGCCACTGCTGATGCTGGGAGATGTTTTCAGAGTGTGTCTTTATCAGCATGTTGCCCTATGAGTTACTTTGCATCGCCTGTGACACGATGCAAGGCAGCGGTCTGTGAGAATCTGCTGTCCCCAGCGGGAAAACACTTCAAAGTAAGGCTATGCACACCCACACACTGAACTCTCAAAAACACTCCGCTCCCTCTCTCCTCCTCCTCATCCTCCACCCCACCCGCTGTTTCTCTATGTCTGCATCTCGCTCCTTCGTCCTGCCTCCACCTCCTCTTCCACCGTCTCCGATGATGAGCTGTCAGCTTCACTGGGAGTTAGTGCTGTCATCTTTTTAGGGCGTGCACACATCCCAAACTTCACACTTTGGAAAGTCTTTTGAATTCTGAAGGTAAAAATTGCAGGAATAACTGATTCATTTATGCAAGGATGATGGGAAATTTACATTTAAAACACATTCAAGGCTTTTATGTCAATGTCAGTTTATGGAGTACATTTTTTTAAACATAAAAAGCATAAATGGATTGAAAATAAAAACCAGCCATACTTTCTGCATTTAAATGTGAAAACGCATTGAAGGTTTATACATACAACAATGAAACAAAGCAAACAACAATAATTATATAGGAAAACAATATAAAACACAATAATAATAATGATAATAATAAAAATAATAATAATAAATAAAAAATAGAAAAGGGAGGTGGTCCGACACAGGAAAGATATTGAATTTTTTTTAAAAGAAGAACAAAACACACTATTTATAGTTCATACCGACAAAAATTAAGAAAAAACAAGACAACACCAATAACAATAAATTGAAATAATAAAATAATATAAATGTTTTTTATTGAAGACATTTAAAACATAACAATAATAATAATAATAATATCAATAATAATAATTAAAAACAAGGTGATGGGGTCCCTATCAGCAAAGAGATTGAAAGTGTTAAATACTTTTTTTTTTAAAGAAATAAAAAGATTGGACTATAGAATTATCCAAGTCTGCTGTCACTTAATATATGGATAGATATAAAGGACATGCTAGCACTGAGCCATTGAGTGCTAGCGGGAGCTTTAGTAGACATCACCAAACATTGACTTTAACAGAAACATAGCACTTTATATGCCACACAATGTGAGACAAACTGACCTTCGTCCAAAATGTGCAGCTAGACATCTGTGCTACTAATGCACAGTTTCTACCAACTGTTGCTTTCCTACTGTGTTCGATCTGTGGCAAACCTGTAAACAAATGCATCAAAGACGTAAGGGCCTCCTCGTCAATATCTACCCCCCCTCCCCCCCAAGGTGCATTGTAATGCTTCACAGGAAAGGTCTCCCACGATCCTTTTAGTCTCCGAGTGCACGTGTGTCTGTAGGAGGATTTACAGATAAATAGATTTTGATTGAAGAATGGTTTAATACTGATAGTAGTCATTCCTAATGAGTTCCCACTGGTCATGTTATTGTAGTGTAGGCGTGTGCACAGGTAGGTTAGTCTAAAGGGAATCGGAGATTCACACTGCGCGTCTTCTCTTTTTTCTGTAGTGTTTCATGAGACACTGAGCACCATACGTTTTCTCCAATCCCTATGTAAGCTTTCATTCTGTTAAATTGAACAAAATGCAATTGTTCTTGGTAGTGACTTTGGCTTAAAATGTGGTGTGAAATTCATACAGAGCTGCTCCAACAATCTAATAGTGACCCATAGGGATGGATAACTTTTCAACGGAAGGACTTAATAAATTAATGATGGAGATAGGGTATCATCACCTTCAGGCCTTACTAGACATAGGATGTAATCTAAAGGCAATAGAAAATGATCCATTAAACACGCCAACAAATGTCGTCATGGTTTAACAGGCCATATTTCAAATCACAAGTTGTGTTTTTGTTCAATTCATGGTCAACGTTTGACTGAATTTGACATAAAAGAAGGTATGGGAAACATTTTATAATACATATTTTTAACATCTTGAAATGGTTTATGTATCTGCAGCTTCAGTATAGTGGATCTTATGGCTTTATGATCTCCAGTGAGGCCTAAAGCACACTTTTCTTTCCACAGGCTCCTGAGGCACTTTTCTTTCATTGGCCTCATCCAAATGTTCGTACGGGGCAAAATGAGTTCTAGCATGATCAGTTGCTTGTTGGACTCTGAAACGATGACCATGTCTGATCTAATCTGTGTTGATGTACTGTAATCCAGGCTGGCAGCTTCATCTGCTTGCCAGATCCATATCCAGTTTCAGGAGTGAGACACCAGGTATACGAGACTTTGGGTGATGGTCGTTGGCTGATGGTGGTCATTGCTGCTGCTGATGGCCGCCGCCATACTTGCAATTGCCTATAAGCACTTGGCCTTGGCACCACCAATAGTGCACTTCCAGAAGGCTTTTGGAAAGCTGCTAACAACGTGTTCCAAGGGTCCTCTCCCAGAACAACAAGGGCAGGAAGGTGTCTCCCTTTCCCCCCCGGTGTGCAGGTTTGCTGGACTCTGGGCATGGTAGACAGCTTGAACTAAGAACCTGATCTGTTCTCCTGATGCTGGACAAGGTCATCTTTCAAATTCAAATTCAGATTTGAACTTAAAAGATCAGTAAGGATAATGTACAATCTGAGTTAATTTACTGGAGCAGATTTGTTTAGCTTGTAGGAACTGCAACATTTTGCTTAACAGTTTCAAGTGTCTTTTGGATTCATGTCCTGAGAAAAGACATGAACACAACACTGCTTGGCAGCAATCCTTCACACCAGGAGTGAATATGTAATATTATGTATGCCTGCAGAGTGTCCTCCAAATATGGGCAAATAACACCAAACCATATGGTATAATGTGATTTAAAAATGTAACCATCTGCATTTCTTGTATTCGCAACAAATTGCAGTGCAGGCAGCATATATATGTCAAAGTGAAACATCAGTCAGTCAGTCAAACCCATTTCACCCCAAACAGAACTAAACCTTTCATTTATACAATTTCATGCAGAAATGTATGTGGAACATATCCCCCTTCCACTTTTCTTTCTCTCTTTTAAAAAAGCACAACTAATTTCCCTCAGCAGCAGTTGCCTTCTGTTGTCATGGCTCCAGTCTTTAAATAACAGTCTGGCTCTTGTTATTCTGCCTCGCCGAAGCCTTTTGCATGTAGAATGCACTTTGTGGGTCATTGTAACACATTTAAAATACTTTTCAAATCTTATGAACCTCATTAGAATGAATCATTAAATATGTTTTTAGGTGGCCCTAACAACTTTGTTCTTTGGGTGTCAAGTGCTTTACATGACGTATATATTTATATATCCAAAAATGTGTGTTCTTTACTGCTTCCTTTTACATGAAAGGACATGCATTTTCATGATATTTGACACCTGGTGCAGAAGAGATCAATTGATACCACTGTTGAAAAACACAAATTAGAATACAAATGTCTATATGATTGATAAGTGTCCTCAGTGGTCTCATGAGCTATATTATTGATAGATTTTAAGACTTGTTTGTTTTGACTTAATTAATTCAATTCAATTCAATTCAAAACCTTTATTTATCCAGGTGAAATCCCATTGAGATCAATGATCTCTTTTTCAAGGGAGAATCGATGTTCATTGTGCGTGGCAGACACTCTAATCTCCTCAGTGTTCAGTACTTCCCAATTTGCATTTTTCGGTGGTTTGCAATTTATTTACCTGTAGGAAAAGTTATTAAGAAAAGTTTTAAAATCGGTAGGTTTGTACGTTGGTTGCGTAACTTTATTCCCTTATCTGGCCTCAGTTCAAAGAACCAAGTCATGTTGTTTTTTCCACCAAAACACACCATGTATCGTTGATGTTTAACAAAGGTGTGAAATGAATTTCCTTTTCGATAGAACAATTGCAAATTCAGTGAATTTCTGAAAATAATTAACATCCATGTTTGTGGCGTGTTCTTCTCCCTTGTGATTTCTGATGCATTGCTATTCTTCACACAACACATTGCTGCCACCTGCAGATCAGTGGCAAAGTGTGAAACAATTGGCAGGAATGTGAATTACACCATCTGTGCGCCTTCCGTCTGCATATGCGTCCTTTTTGCATGTGCACAAGATACAAATAAGAGAAGGACCCACTCTTCAAACTGCTTAACATTATAACATGACACTGCCCAATAGCGCCACTAGTGGTCTCAACTAGTGGTCAAAAAGCTCAAAGGGTACCTTTAAGTTGAAGCAGTCAGGTTAATAGAAAATCTCTAAGCCAAAGCCAAATGTTATCAAATATGTTTAGAAAGTCAACTTTATGTCAAGCTGAGCATTTCTACAGGGTGTGTGATTTGTTTTGAATAGTTAACTGAATTGATCTGGTTCTTCAAGCTTCTGTTTTTTATTTGCGTCAGTCAAACTTAACAAGTTATCTGGTGACAAAAATAGCCATCAAAAATAGCCACCAGAGCGAACAGCTACAGTAGATGGGATTTTTTAGGCAACAGAGGGGAACTCTATGTGGATCACTTGTGGGGTGATTCAAGCCCCATATGGCGAGTCACAGTCTCCCTTCACAATAAAACCCAGAAAACTACAAGACATACACTGCATTTCATGGCATCTTGCTAAGGTATTTTACTCTGGCCTAACCATAGCACTGAGATCAGGGTTTCTAGATTCTTACGTTTTTTTCTTTCTTTGGAAAGTAGTGTTAGCCAGGCTGCTGCTAGCGTTAGCAATGTTGCTAACGATGATGTCGTAGCTAATTTATTTGTAAACAAAGCACATTTGTATGGACCTTGATGCAGTGCTTCTTTCAATGTAACTCTTTATCTCTCTTTGACTCTGAAATGGTATCCCATGGCTCCATCTTGTTCCGTGTCACCACTCTCTTGAAAAACACAACACTCTAGGATGAACTTCATTTAAAGGGGACCTATCATGCAAAATGCACTTTTGTACGTCTTTTATACATGAATATGTGTCCCCGGTGTTCCAGGGAACTCACCAAGTGCCAGAAAACACAACCCTCTCTATTTTCCTCCATACCCAAATCTCTAAAAACGGGGCTGCAACGGATCTGATAAAAACTGATCCAGATTTGAACACTTCTATTACGTCACAGAAGTGGCGCTACGGCTATTGGGCCAACTCTCCACCTATCAGGGGAATGTGGGGTTGGGCCACGGCCGGCCATTGCCGCTCGAAAGCGCTGGAGACGCTGTAGTACATATGCCAGGCCTGTAAGTGGCGCTGTAGTCTGCCACAAAAGCAGCGAAGAAGACTTCCCGCCCATAGTTACCATGGTTACCCTTCTGTTTATTCTCTGCTGTGGCTTTTTTTCTCCCTCCCCGAGGCAAGCGTTTGCTCCCGCTGCTTTAATTCAATGCAATCCCTCCCCGTCGAGGCAAGCACTGTAATTCTCTCCGGTTAGTCCACCAGCAGATGACAAACACCCACCTCTCCGCCTCTTCCAAGGAACGAGGGGACCGTGCGGCAGAGTTTCAGTTTCTTTCGCCGGTCAAGATGTCCGTTAAAGTTTAAATCTTCCGGACAAAATTAGAAAAGTGCCGGTCAAAGGTCTTCTTTGTTATTTATTGAGCTTTAAAACAAATGAATAACGACTCTATATAATAAAACACGGAGGACGGAGATCTTTTTTTCTCCCCCTCTTGACTTCATCAGAGCACGGCTCCCCTGTCTTGCAGGGGGGCGTGGTCAGCTGCAGCTCACATGCGGCTTTCACACCAGCGCTTTTCCCTTTCTAGCTCCTAGCTAGAGCTTTTCTGGTTCAGCTCCAGTTTCCCTTTTCTGCTCCCGCTCTGTTCACACCGCCCAGAGCTGCCGCTGCTGCGTCATGACGTCACCGTTTACATAGCTGATTTTCTCCCCAACGGAGCTCACAACAACAACAACAACAACGGGGGACTGCGTCGGGTCGATGATCGTGTTGCGTTTAATCATACGAAGCCAGATTAAATTAAATAACGACTTCTCCAACCTTATACTTTTCTCCAGAGTGCCGTGGTTCATTGTTTATTAATGTGTTTCAGCGGCATTTACCGACCGCTGCAGTGCTGGCTGCTCTTCCACGGGAGTTTATTCTCCCGTTAGCTCCGGGTTAGCTCACACGGCTCTAAAGTATTCACTGTCTGACTGTCACACAAGCAGCTGATACATATCCCCAGTTCCCCTTAAGTGAATGTGTGTCAGTCTGAATTGACGCTGTTTGGCATCACAACGCTGTTATGAAAGTTTCTCTGGTATAACATGGGTGATGTTAGCATAGCAACCGAAGCTAAACTGACTACTTTGTGCCGTTTTCTACAGGCACATTTTACCGGCGTATTTTTCATTATGATTCTACTTGTGATAGTCGGCCATGACAACCTGTGCAGCCCATGTATTGATTCCATCCGATAGCTGATAAAAAACAAAACGTCTGCCTGCTCTCCACAATGATCAATAACAGCGAACGGATGGTCAAAGTAAGGTACAAATAAACAGAATCACACGAAGCCTGGTTAGTGTTGCCTGACTTTATAAAGTGTGTTTTTTTTTATAAGTGTGTGGTTGCCTTCTAGTCACTTTGCTCAGCGCTACTGCTTGTAGGCAGGCATGACGAGACTCTTCAGTCGACCCATGTTCAGGGGAGGTGGGTTTAGTTTCCTGCATGCCTCGACGTAAGAGAGACGTAAGCGACGCCGTCTCTTAGCTCCGAAGCTCTTGCCTCTAGACCGACAATATTTTGGAGCTGGAAGTGAACCGCATTCCGGAGCTATGAGGCGGCGCCGCTGCGGTGTGAACAGGAAAAAACTGTACTTTTCAGGCTCCAGCTCCGAGCCGGAGCTGAAAAAGCGCTGGTGTGAAAGGGGCAACAGAGATCAGCCCCGTAGACAGCAAACAGCACATAGAGCGAAATAAGGCATGGCTAAAATGCATGATCTGTTTGGTATTTTGAAAACAGAAACGTATAAATATACCTTATATAGGTATGGCCCTACAATATATCATTTAAATATAGCATGATAGGTCCACTTTAATTTCAAGACATTTGAGTTTAGTTCAAACTCAGTTTAAATCTTGATTTATCAGGGAATTGGTAACGGCAACACTTCAGAGTTACTACTTTAGATTCAACAGTGCTTCAGATAGCTAAATTATTGATCCTGTGAATTAATCACAGCAGCAGTATGGTGGCCTTTCAGGCATCTGTTTTCAGTCTGCCAGTCTGATTCAGAGCGAGCACTCAGCCCGCTCAATGATTGTTTTGCACTCCTTCAAGGCCCCCACTCGCTCACAGCTGGTCACCCCGTCTTAGTTTAAGGGCGACTCGCTTCTTTCAGAGAATGTGTTTTCAGGTGCGGCCGCTGGAGACTCAGTGGCCCACTGTTTTAATTTTGCACAGCACTTCTTGGTCAATGATGCATGTTCTTTCAGAAAAGGTCAATGCTGATGGGGGGTTTCTTGTCCTGTTTGGTGTGTGTTCATGTTGAAGTTATTATTTAAGGCACATTTAAGTAGAAGCTGCTTCTACTGAAGCCAGTCCCCAACTCCGGGGACTTCCGGCCGGGGACTTCGGGTGGCAGTATACGCCATGAAGTTGTTTGCGGCCTGCCAGTAAACCCAAAGCAGAAGAAGACCAAGTGACGTCAGCGGCTCATTTGCGTAATCTTCCCTCAGGGAATTTATTCCGGTGTGAACGCGATTGGTACTTAGTGCCCTGGGGTACTAAGTGCCGGGGCACTAAGTGCCGGCACTAAGTACGGCAAAGTACTTGGTGTGAAAGCGGCTAATGAATATATGGGCCAAATGTAGTAGTTTGAACAGATTGGTGGTGTGTCTTACTAAATCATTCCAATGTCTACTGGAAAGACAATGCATATTAGCTGTTTTGTAAGAAGAAAGAGTGGAGGGGAAGGTTGCTGAAAATATAAGAAAGATACATACTTTAACTACAACAGACTTAACAATCAAGCTAATTCAGGTTGATTCAACATTTTGTTTATAATACTTACATTTATGCTATACTTATGCTATTTCTTTACAAATCAAATAATGGTTGAAACTACTGGAACAGAACTCCCTTCTAACTTTTGCACTCTACAAAAAGGTCAAACTTCAATTATTATGTTAGCATAAATGAATTGGCACAACATGTCTGTTTGGCTTAAAAACTTTGCCAAGTAAATGTTTAGTAACCAGATGCTACCTACTGGCTACTGAATGTCCCTGCTTCATTGCATGGAACGTAGCTTTGACTGATAATCTTCAGAAAGATGTCAGCTACAGATGTTTAAAAGCTGGGGAGCTGTCATCATTTTTTGCATTATGTTAAACACAGTTTCACAAATCAAATTAGACTCTATTATCCCCTAATAAATTATCCCCTTGGCCACATTACAAACACATAAGTCTGTGATTGTTGAGAAAACCAATCCGATGAGAATGTGTTCATAGCTCAATGGTTCTGGTCTGCACGCCTTTCTAAATATCGGGAAACTCAATCATATGGTCGAGCTGCTGCGAGCATGCTAAATCTTCCCTTGGGGGAAGGATGGGGATATCTGAGATCATGGTGTACTTTTGGCTGTTTGTACATGATCTCCAGCTCTCTGAATGCCCGGAGATGAACAAAAAAAGAACTGGTTGGGATGTAGACTTGTTTTTTTGCTTGAAGGCACATGGAGCTTGGAGAGATACACTGGCTACTTACTTGAACATATTCTTATTCAATATTCCTGTTATGTACATTTTCTGAAATAGGAATATAAAACAAAGGGTGTAGGTAAAAGTAAGTCACATCATGTGTTGTGGATAAAGAAGAAATATTTTCGCATTTGGGATTATTTTCTTTGTCTGGTATCCTTTTAAGCAATATCTTAAATGCATAAAAGATTATTTTGTTTTCATTTGTAAGTAAGAGGATAAGGGCCACATGTGAATTTTTTTTTTAGATCTGACCAAAAGTAAGACATTTGTTTAGCTCCGTATTCTGACTTTAAACAAAAAATTCTGAGAAAAAAACTAAGCCTGAAACCTACAGGGTTTCTTAAGGCCCCTACACACCAGGCAGTCACCAGAGAACTCGCCGACATCCGACACCGACAGATCCATCGACGAGTTCTCCTGCGTCTTGGCCGTGTGTACACCGCTTTACTTCAGCCGAGCACGTACGAACTGCGCATGCGTGAGTGGCAATAACTCTCCTTACCAGCAGGCGGCGGTAGTGTGTATTCGTCATTCAAAATAGGCAACAACCGGAAGACAGAGAAGAAGAACAGACTGATATAAACAAACAAATAGCATGTGCGTTCCATTTTCACTCTCGTCCATCGAAAACATGTTTTAGAATATAAAAATACATGAATGATGAAATGAGCACATAAAGTGCAGACATACTATAAAATCACAGTTAATAGACCTGCATCTGATGATCGCAGTGTTCTGGCGGGTGTGTAGTTTATTGAGTCAGCAATATAATAATGGCCACTTCTTGCTAAATTTACGATGAGATGAAAAACCGGACTTGACCAAACAAATCACGGAGCTCTCAGCAGAGGACAGCCGGGGACGCTCCCGCCGATATCAGAGATGTCCCTGCTATGTGTGGGAGGTAAGAGAGGACATTTAAGGGCTATGTTTGATGTCTTTAAGTATCACCTGCTGGTGTTTAGCTGCTGTCTTGTGCCTTTTTAAATCGTTTGTTTACGTCCCTCACTTCCGTTTCGCTTCTCATTTGCTAGCTGAACAGCTGATCAGAGTGGTTTCTTGGCCCGATAGCTTGTGGCCGACACCGATCGTGAAAGGCCAAATAAGGCGTGTCACGGCCGAGGGTTCGGGACACACCAAATTGATTTTGGGCGACAAGGAACCCGTTTTCGCCCAACAACGCAAGACGGCCGATATCGGCCTGGTGTGTAGGGGCCTTTAGCCTGTTAAGCCCTGAGCCTGTTTTTCAGGTCTCAGGCTCGAAAATGACATTCCCAGAACAAATGACCATATCTTCCCTTCTAAAAGGGTTAAATTAATAATCTTTTTTCTCAAAGTAATGATAAACCTGTGAGTTGGATGTAGAAAAGTCAGAATCAATATAGATGTTTTTTATTTTAAAGAAAATTCAGATTTTACATAGTAAAGAACTGTAAATTATAGTGTCCGTCCAAAAATTCTTTTTTACTTATAGTGAAAACCACCCTTGGATGATGGGTTAGTAGACTAAAAGCTTTAGGAATCCAAAGTACAACATATAATAAGTACCCTGTATCAAGATTGATGCAAAACAAGTGACATTTGACCTTTTTAGAGAGATTTAGCAAAAAGAAACCACTTCTGGGGTCATTTGGGTGGATTTTCCATATCTCTGGCCCCCCTTGCTCGATTTTGATGGTTGACACCTCTTTCTGACCGTTAGAGCCAATATAATCGAAGGGGGAGTCACCCACACACACGCGTTGTGAAGAGAAAAGGTGGGGGCTTCGCGCATGTAATTTTGCATCAGAGTGGACCTATCTCTAGCTTTGACATCTGGAAACGGAAAAGCAGTTTTAATGCTTATGGATTATCAGAAATCATTTCAAAGGGACACAGACACATTAGATTAACCTATGGATTAACTTCAGCAGCGTTTTTTAGCGTTTTAATGCCATTGAAGACCACTTTGGAGAGACTACAGAGCCAAGGTAAAAATGTTAGCATTTTTAGCTACCTAGCGTCACCTGTTTTGATGTCCGTTTTTGCTTATAACGTCGCAAATACGTATAATTCAGTGGTAATGTTGGTGTCAAACGCAGTGGCGAGCCGTGAGCTTTATACCTAGGCCCTCTGACCCCTTCCCTCGAAAAAAAGGAAAAAAAATAGTTATTACGTCACAGCGTATACTTCAGCGGAATATCAAAACAACGGCCCAGGGTGCAAAACGCATCAATGACAGCGACCCTCTACCACACAAAACAACACCTGTGAACCCAATTTGTGTTCTTTGACATTGAAAAGGATATTGCATTGTGTTTGTTACTTTCGTTACAGTTGTATGTCTTAAGTGTAATTTGGCATGCTTTTATTTTGAAGGCGAGTTCACGCTGTTGAGAGGAAGTTGTTGTTGCTATGGAAACAAGAAAAGTTTCACAGCGGGCGGAACTTGTCATAAAGTCCGCGATAATGAAACCCACCCATTTAGAGGGAAGATATGATTGGTCAATTGTACTGTCATTTGACATTACTCTCTCGTTCAGTTACTATAGCGGGCCCTCTGTGAATCGCAGAGAGGGCCAGACCTTCTTTCATGTAACCCACATTCAAACAGAGACTGAACAGGCAGATTCGAAGGATTTATTTCTTTGGAAATGTTATTTTATTAAATCAAGTTTTTTTTCGGTAAAACTAATGAAAAATATAACAAAAATAATATAAAAAAAATATATATTTTTAAATTTTTTTTTTTTTTTTAATGTTTTTAAATATTATTTTTTGGAATATCTTAGGCCCTCACAGAGGGCCTAGAGGGCCCTGACGGCTCGCCACTGGTCAAACGATTCTGTGTCACCTCACGATGTGAATCGATGTGTTGGATGTGGTGAAAAGATAAATAATAAGGTTTTGTGAGTGATTTTCGGTGCAATAAGGTGTTAGCATTTTTCACTCGTTGCTAATTCAGAGGCTCAGTGTTAGCATTGTGGGTTTTCTTTTGAAAAAAAAAAAAAAATGATCAGTTAGATGAGTTTCTTCCCGTTACATGGATATAAAACATTCATAGTTTTATTAAATGAACATGCCCTCAGACACTGTTTCCTGCAAGATGTTGCGGCAGTACCCCGGTACCGGGGTCTCTCGGGCTTAACAGGTTAAAGGTTTAGGCTATTTACTTTTGAAAAATGTTAAAAAAAAAAACAGTTGCTACAACCCCCCTTTCATGGGCCTAATTAAAGTTGAAAATGGAGGTGCAAGATTAGCGACAAGCAAGGAGTATGGCAGCATTCTAGCATTTTTTGGATGCACACAGAGTTGCTGTTACAGGAAGTCTCTGGAAACTGATGACGGTAGGCCTACTGTAAACCTTCTGACAGGCTTCCAATGCACTTTTATGAATAACGTTATGGAAGAAGCTAAAGAAATAAATGGAATAGCTCCAAAATATTACCATACCTACATTCTAAGCAGTCCTATAAATTATATATGGGTTTGAAGAATGAGTGGCACTTAAATGTCAAAGGATGATTTCCACGACAGCTCTAGGCACTGTTGAACTGCTGAGGTTCGGCAATCTAAAATTCCTTACAGAGAATTTAATTCCCCTCACGCTATCATACATTCCTATTTTTATTCATAATATTATCATAATTTTACAGCAAACACACTGCTACTATGGGTGACTACAAATCTCAACTTAATTCCTAAAATGATTTCATCTGAAGGGAGAAGAAAGTGCAGGGTTAAGTGGGTATCTGTCCAAATTGAGTTCAGCAAGGAATGAAGAGTACAAACCTAAATTATTCATATGCTGGCTACCTTTCATTAATCTCTGAAGACTGGAAAAGTGCTTCACCTCTGCTAGAGTTAATAATAGCTCCATTAAAGGGGACCTATCATGCAAAATGCACTTTTGTACGTCTTTTATACATGAATGTGTGTCCCCGGTGTTCCAGGGAACTCACCAAGTGTCAGAAAACACAACCCTCTCTATTTTCCTCCATACCCAAATCTCTAAAAACGGGGCTGCAACGGATCTGATAAAAACTGATCCAGATTTGAACACGTTACTGACGTCAGGACGGTGGCGCTACGGCTATTGGGCCAACTCTCCACCTATCAGGGGAATGTGGGGTTGGGCCACGGCCGGCCATTGCCGCTCGAAAGCGCTGGAGACGCTGTAGTACATATGCCAGGCCTGTAAGTGGCGCTGTAGTCTGCCACAAAAGCAGCGAAGAAGACTTCCCGCGCATGGTTGCCATGGTTTCCCTTCTGTTTATTCTCCGCTGTGGCTCTTTGTCTCCCTCCCCGAGGCAAGCGTTTGCTCCTGCTGCTGTAATTCAATGCAATCCCTCCCCGTCGAGGCAAGCACTGTAATTCTCTCCGGTTAGTCCACCAGCAGATGACAAACACCCACCTCTCCGCCTCTTCCAAGGAACGAGGGGGCCGTGCGGCAGAGTTTCAGTTAGATTTTTTTTCGCCAGTCAAGATGACAAAATTAGAAAAGTGCCGGTCAAAGGTCTTCTTTGTTATTTATTGAGCTTTAAAACAAATGAATAACAACTCTATATAATAATATAATAAAACACGGAGGACGGAGATCTCCCCCCTCTTCTGACAGCCCAGCAGCTGTTCAGAGCACGCTCCCCTCTCCTGCAGGGGGGCGTGGTCAGCTGCAGCTCACAGAATCAGCCCCCTGCAAAAACAGTGCTGGAAAGAGCAAATGGAGCGAAACGAGGCATCGCTAAAATGCAGGATCTGTTTGGTATTTTGAAAATAAAACTATATTTATATACTTTATATAGGTATGGCCCTACAATATATTGTTCAAATATAGCATGATAGGTGTCCTTTAAAGAAGTCAAAGGATGGAAGAGTGTCTGAACTGCTGAGGCTCGGGGTTATACACTCCTAACCTAAAAGTACTGGAACACTTCTCTGTTTCAACATGACAAAAAACATCTCTGTGCATTTCTGTTTTTAGGAAAATAATTCAAAAGTTTAAGCTTAAGATTCTCCAAATTGTATTTCATTGATGTTCACATATTTGTCACATAGTGGAATTCCATAGCATCGAAAGGACATCTAAATTAGATATTAAGTAAATCACACATGGAACAATTGTATCAGTGGGTTCATTCTTGAAGCCATCCCATATAATGCCCCCTTATTTGCTGGCATTATCTTAAGAAAGACAAAAAATAAAGCATTAAATAAAAAGATTTTAAGAGTTTAATATCAACTTATTTTAGTTTTTATTTTATTTACACACCCATAAGACTGCTTAAAATCAGAGTGAAACATTTTTTTGAAATGTGACTCAAAGACCGGAAGTTAAACCAGAAAAGACACAGTGGGTGTTTCTCAATCGCGAGTACGCTTGCTTGGTAGCACATGTCTGCCGAGCATCTTGCTTCAGAAGCGAGTCAAGAATACTTCCTGGCATTCGGAAAATGAAGTGTGGAACACGCTAGCAAGTGTGCAGGTGTGCGTCATATGAGAGGCCCCGCCTTACATCTTCCGCCACAGATTTGGGGAAATTGGTCCGTGCGCAAAGCATTGTGGGGATTTTAAGACCGCAAAGTCTACTCATGTGCAGACTCGATATTTCTCCAAACGGAGTACGCCGGGCTCGGTAGATTTCCAAGTATACTGGAGATTGGAACAGTACTTCGGCGGCACTCGATGACGTAGTATGCTTGAAATAGTGGCTCTGAAGCAGCTTTACTCGCGATTGAGAAACACCCAAAGGTTGCATTCGAATAGTCCATTTAGCTTAGGAACCTTCCTAACGGAGTGAAATGACCCGGAAGTCCCTCAGTGGCAGCCATGATAAGTGCCGTTCGAATTCTCTAAATTAAAAGGAAAGGAGGTTTCAAACTTCCTTTATAACCTCCTTTAGCTTAGGAACCACTGGACCTCCCTAACCGAAAGGAGAGGAGAAAATGTTGATGGTGATATACACAGTGATAGATGTTAAGGATTAACGGTTATAATAAATACATTTGTATTGATTTTAAGATCTTTTCATACAATCATACGTATTGGGATCATTTGTATTAATGTGGACCGGAGGGAGAGGGTGACGAGCATAAGTTTCACTTTCCTTTATTATTTCAATTCCAACTTTGGTCATGAAGAATATGTTTCTCTGTTGTCCCCGTTCATAAAGCATACAACAACAGCATCAGAGCACGGTGCAGAGTCTCTAGATGAGTTTACAGTAGTCCCTCGTTCT
The DNA here is from genome assembly GCF_902827165.1 of Trematomus bernacchii. Lineage (NCBI taxonomy): Eukaryota > Metazoa > Chordata > Actinopteri > Perciformes > Nototheniidae > Trematomus > Trematomus bernacchii. The sequence goes on along the minus strand of NW_022987313.1, from coordinate 13,715,620 downwards.
TATTAAACATCCATGTTGTAGTCCGCTGTATAGAAAACTGTAGTTTCCATAGTTTCCCCACAGCAGCAGGCGCACATTTATGACCTCTGCTGGCGCATCATAAACACGTCGGATAGTGAAAGTGCAGTCGGATTCTCTAAAGTACCGCAGTCTCTTCTCCTAAATCCTTTTGAATTCTCCTATCCACTATCCCTTAACCCCATGACGTTTCACTCCGAGGTCAAGGAATAGACGATAGGGTTAGAACTTAGGAGCTGTTTTTTTGGAGTATTCGAACGCAACCAAAGAGAAAAAACATTTCAAAATGAAACAGGAAACCACATAACACCAGGATCATGACAGATTAAGAAACTCGTTTTTCTTCTCATCATAACCTTTAACACACGTTCATAATTAGGTTTATATTACATGACCTAATATTTGGAATCATCTCAGGAAATTAAAGGTGTATGTTCTGGGATTGAACCTACCTTATAGGACTCAAGATGCAAGTGTGAAAAGTGATGAAAAACCAATATCTAGATGTTCAGGGAAGACAATCTTAAAGTGTAATGACAGCATGATCACATTAACCTCTCCACCGATCGACGTGCATTTGCATCGTGAAGAAAATCCTTTGTCCCAAACGGCTTAGCTTCTTCTTATCAAAGTGATTTTGCAGCTGGCCCCCCTCTCATTTCTGCACATCTTTTTGTCCCTGCGTATTCTGAGCTGTCTCTCGCGACTAACACCCGCTCTGGCAGAGAATTGATAACAGCTTGAGGATTAACTTCAGAGACGAACCGCATGTGCTGGGATCCCCAATGTCCCTCAGCTGAAGCATGAAGTCAGCAAAGGACAATGCTTTATTCAGAGAACCACAGCACTGTGTGGCACAAATCTGTAATATTTGCACCCTTGCTCAATACAATACATGGAGATGTATAACCTTACTTGTTTTTGTGTGAATGAAGGAGTGAATTAGTTGATTTTTGTATGTCTTTAATGTACTGTACATTTCGGATCCCTCTTGAAATATGTCAGACTATAAAATATTCAGCTATATTAACCCAATAGCATTTAGCAGCACCATATGTTGACCAAATATGATTGGTCAATATATCCGACAAATACAATGAAAATAAATGCATGCACAAGCCTGGACCATAAATCCAAAATATGTACACATAATATATAAACAAATTCAAATACATTTAAAACTATATTTGTTATCTATTTCAGTCATCAAATAGTTTGTCTAATGAATGATTATATAGACTTTAGAAATATATATGTAGGAGGCAAAACATTTTCCATCCGCAATTTTTTTATCAGATCTAAAAAAATGTTTTTGTTGTTAACCACCCCCTATACATTTTCTTTTGATTATAGTCCAGATGTGTATGATGTACATAAAGCTAGTTATCAATTTACAGTATGTGGCAATCAGGATATTCATACACCGAAAGGCAGATATTACCGTACAGAATAGTATCCAATGTTTAGCAGTGCAGAAACTGTCCCATTAACAGGGTTATCTCAGAGCAGACATTGTTCCTGACACATTACTGGTGTTGTGGATTAGAAACATGAAAGTCACCTTCTAAGCATTCTGCAGTAATGGATCTCTAAAGAGGGATTCATATCGAGTAATTACACACACGATTATAGTTGTGGTATCTCTACTTACATATTTCACAATCTACACAATCTACTGCTGATGATGTCTTTAAATATAAGTTCATACCAAGCGGCAAATTCTGGGGCAGAGCCGGGAGGCCAATAAGGAAGTGCCACAAACTGCAGTTCATCTATTGATATCTAATAGGTCATTGATGTCTTCGGTGGGGGACATTAAAATGAGGCCTTTAGTTCGAACTGTGAAAAGCCCATCATGGGATTTCAAGTGACCCATGGGGGTGTGGCTGAGGGGGAGTTTTAGGGAGTTAAAGTGTTTAAATATATAACATATATTGTTTCTCTTCTAAATGAGGTCATTGTTTTTATTTACAGAGGGACTCATTACTTTTTTCTTTTTTTTCTTCTTTACTATTTTTAATCATTTTACATACATCAGGAAACACAACACTGTCAGGAGATAAGGAGGAACAATGAAGGTTATGCAATGTGTTTATAATTACAAAGAATTTTAACATATTATTTTGTGGATAAGATTAACCCAATGTCCACTGCAAAGGACATGTTTTAAAAAACATTTAGAAATATAAATTATTCAGAGAAATACAAAATATCTTTGTCTCTGTCTCAGTGTGCTTAATGAATAACGTTTTTTAATTTTTTAAAGCTGCCAGGTTTTGATTAGTGGGAAACAGGACAACGCATTAATTCCTACAGAATAAAAGCAAGAAACAATAGATACCTAGACTTTTATAATTTTCGAATCATAAATCGATTAGATTTATGATTAGAAAATTATAAAAGTAGGGTAGACATGTGGAGATTATCCGACTGAACAAAACGTGATCCGTCTCTTAAATGTGTGTCAACCACAGACCTTATTTCGAGCTATTTTCCAAAATCCATATGGAGAAATTGCATTGCTTTTTTGTTGAAGGAACCCATGCACAGCTTACTTTCGGGTTTTAGGACGCGTCACTGTGGCACTCTATGCTCAGGCTCCATGCACACCAAACAGCATGACACATTCTGTTTGGCCTTAATAAAAAAGGGATTTTTTCATTTTTCATTTCTTCTCCACTTGGCTCCTGTTTCTCTCACTGACTACATTTAGAGAAAAATAAGCAATGAAGCTGCTCTTATTTTAAGTAAAAATAATGTGTAATGTGAAAAGGACAGACAAACCCACAGGCAATTATTACATGATGCTGAAACACTTAATGTGTTAGTAAGCAACAGTTTGATATATGTTCACTTTTTATGGTGATGATGTGTCAATGAATTGTTTAGCTGCTTGGAAGTGGCTGACAAATGAATGTATGAAGATTTAAAAATAACACACACACACACACACACACACACACACACACACACACACACACACACACACACACACACACACACACACACACACACACACACACACACACACACACACACACACACACACACACACACTTTGTATTGTATTATTGTATGAGAGAGGTTCCAGGTTGAATTGAGGCGAATATTTGTAATGTTCAGAGGTTGTTGTGTTTAATATTCATGAGAATATTTGTCATTGTTCAAATATCCCTCTAAGGTACATTTAGAACAGATAAAAAATGTGCGATTAATCGCGATTAACTATGGACAATCATGCGATTAATCGCGATTAAATATTTTAATCGACTGACAGCCCTAATTTTTATATATCTGAGACCCATAATATATGCCTGAAAATAGCATAATAGGAACAACTTTGTGTTCTTCTGCCCGGAGGTCAGTGGAGCTGGATGCATTTCAAGTCCTCAAAGTAGAGTATTGAAAGGCAATAGAACTAAGCCATCATTGATAGAGAAGGCTTAGGGAATGGGATTTGTAGCTGATCAATATGTAGCATTTATGATCAATAACCTATGCACAGAGGACATTTGACGCCCCTCTGGAGTCTGAGCTGAAGGACTTTCTGTTTAACCTGAATGATAACCACTAGAGACACTGTTAGTCTGTGTGTTTCATCATGGCAAAATGTGCCCCTGGTGACACCTGTGAGTCTGTCTGTTACCTTAAAAGTGACACAATCGTGAAAGATGTAGTCACCAGCTTTACAGGCGTGCAGATAAGTGACATTAAAATGAAGGTTGAGATAAAAAATGTGTGTGGTCCAAACAAGGGGGGGAGCGAATTGGCCATTGGCTCTGCCTTAAAAACTATGTGTATGCCAAAAGTAGGGGTTAGAAAGTTGGGAGGGAACCGCTGTTTTTGAACACTTCCCCAACAAAATCACCTATCCCTTTTATGGGTTCATTGCCATTGTGCACTGACTCAATCAGAAAATGGTTTAGCCCAATGTGGTGAGAAAGTACATTTCAAACATTGGCTTTCAATGTGAATCCCAGATAAATAAGTTTTGATTTCGCTCACATATTGTCTTATTTTACATGACAAAATAAATCAAAAAGGATGTTTTTGACTTTGCACATTATCGTGGGTAAGTTGAAGATAAATGTAGTGCAGATGTAAATAAAGTTGATCTACTTGAAAAATATATTGGAGAATTGTAAAAATGTATTTTTGTTAAAACACACACCTCTGACAAACAACTTCTTCGTCTGAGTGAGGTGTGATGATTACAATACAATACCCCTCATCAGTCACCCTATTTATAGATTCGGCCAAGAGCATGAAATAACTGCAGTTGTTTTTGCCAAAATACTTTGCGATACAGGCCTTGTACAGACAGACCATTCATCTTGATACTCTCCTATAATCAATGTTTATTTTTTTTTGATCATAATGTAAATGAGATACATTGATTATGATGAAAGTTCTTCTAAAACATTACCCCCAAAACCATACCATAAACCAGCCTGCTTGTTTCTCTTCTTAATACAAAAGTGCTGTGCATATATAGTATATGATATGTAGGCTCCGAAAAATAAAATCAAGAGAAAACTGCCATCTAGTGGAGACAGTCAACGTTGCTTGAACAAGTATATACTGTATATGAGGATGAGAATATACAGGTAGCCCTACTCAAAATATATCATTGCGTTATGTTTTTCTCATATATGTCTGTATTTCAAATGTACACATGGAGACATGTGCTGTTTGCTTAAACAGCTGCGTTTTATCAGATCTACAAGGTAAATATGGACTATGCTGACATTATATAAGAACACATTCATGCTGTTCTATATGGAGGACCATAGCTGCCATTATGATAAATTAAAATAAATGAAATATGTAGTTAGAAAAATGTAAAACCAGAATAAGAATAATTAAATGTGAAATAAATTATATATATTTAGTTTGATGTATTCCAAATGTAATATTTGTCTTTTTCTTGCAAACTATAACAATTATTTTTTAATATAAGCTTTATTTCATTATTTCATTATTTCGTTCTTCATTATTACATTTATTTTGTATTGAGTAATAATAATTTAAAAGTACACCTTTGTCCTCTGTTGTTCTTTCACATGTGCTTATTTATCCATGAAAGGGGAAAGAATGTGCCTGGGCATTCAGGGTCAGGGGGCCCCTAACCCCTAGATTTCACCGGGTCCGTCTGCGGCGCGTTACGGCCGCGTTATGGCTGCGCCGCGGCGCTCGCGGCGCTCGCGGCCACTCTAGTCAATGGGTGCTATTCCACCACACGCGGTGCATTACGTCCCAGAAGTGTCCCAGAAGTGTCCCAGAAGCGTCCCAGAAGCGTCCCAGAAGCGCCTCGGGGGAGGGCTCCTCTAAAATTAGGATGAATCCTATTTTTGACGCGACGCAGCAGTAAGGTAATGTCGGGCAGGCAGGAAGTGGAACGTTCAGAGCATATATAGCATATATATATATATATATATATATATATATATATATACACACACACACAAACTAATTTTGCAGACCCTATCCCTAGTCTTTCAAGTAGGAGGAGAAATGCCAGCGTTCTCCTCCGGTTTACAGGCACTGTGTAAATTATATAGAATAATTATGATGATGAATGCATTTTTTTACCACTAAAATACAGCAACACATCTTTGATTCATGTCGTTTATAACTGGAATATTACAGTTATTATTAACTTTGTCTGTACAAAGTAGCCTGTCCAGGAAATATGCCCAAATCAACAAAAACTGCGAGCCGGCAGGCAAGACGCTCCGCTTCTGAAATGCTTCTGAAACGCGCCTGGTAGGGTATGACGCCGGAGGAGGCCGGACCAAAACCGCGGCGCAGCCGTAACGCGGCCCAGACGGACCCGGTGGAATCTAGGGGTAAGCAAGAACCTTTGAAGTGAAGAACTTTTTTTCCCCAGGGTTAAGTCCAAGCTAGGGCCGTCCCATGCATGTTTGTTTTGGTCTTTATCCAATAAGAATAGAATAGAATAGAATAGAATACTTTATTGTCATTATAAAGGTATACAATGAGATGAGTAGAGCTACTCCATTTTTTAAGGTGCCATCAAAATACACAAACCAACAAGAGACGTACAACATACAAACAACAAGCATTCATACTTCAATATTCAGATAAGTTTAAAGTGCATGAATATATCGGTTTAAGTAAAATATGTTTGAGTGTGTATAAAAAAATATATGTATATATATATTATGTCAATGCATGCTGGAGTTTAGTGCAATTATTGCTCTGGGGTAGAAACTGTATTTAAGTCTGATTGTCTTTGCTTTAAGACATCTGTAGCGCCTTCCGGACGGCAGCATGTCAAACAGATGGTGACCAGGGTGTGTACTGTCCTTCACAATGTTCTTTGCTCTACTGAGGCAGCGGGAATTGAAGATGTCCATCAGGGAGGGGAGAGGGCAGCCGATGATTTTCTGCGCTGTGTTGATCACTCTCTGGAGCCTTTTCCTGCTGCCGCAGTGCAGCTGGAGTACCATACGGTGATGCAGTATGTCATCAGGCTCTCGATGGCTGAGCGGTAGAAGGTCTCCAGCAGCTTGGGGTCAAGGTGGTTCTTCCTCAGCACCCTCAGGAAGTGTTGACGCTGCTGGGCCTTCTTGATGACTGCTTTGGTGTTGTCTGTCTATGAGAGGTTGTTGGAGATGAGGACACCAAGAAACTTGAAGCTGTGGACCCTCTCCACACACTCGCCGTTAATGTAGAGGGGGGCTGGATCGCTGCTGTTCCTCCTGAAGTCCACAATGATTTCCTTTGTTTTTGTAGTGTTCAGTGCCAGGTTGTTCACTGAACACCACGCTGAGAGTTCCAGGACCTCACTCCTGTAGGCCGTCTCGTCTCCTCCTGAAATAAGCCCCACCACAGAGGTGTCGTCAGCGAATTTGACAAAGATGTTACCTGGGTGGGCTGGACTGCAGTCGTGGGTGTAGAGCGAGTACAGGAGTGGACTCAGCACACAGCCCTGAGGAGAGCCGGTGCTGAGTGTGCGGGTGGAGGAGTGATGGGTGCCAAGTCTCACAGACTGAGGCCCGTTGGTTAAGAAGTCTTTGATTCAGGAGCAGGTGGGTGTTGGGAGGCCTAGGTTTAACAGTTTTCCAACTACTGTAAGATGATCGTGTTGAATGCTGAGCTGTAGTCAATGAAGAGTATCCTGACATAGCTCCCACGATGTTCTAGATGGCTCAGTGCAGAGTGGAGAGCTATGGCTATGGCGTCCTCTGTGGATCTGTTGGCTCTGTAGGCAAACTGGTGTGGGTCAAGGGTGGGAGGGAGGCAGGCCTTAATGTGATGTAGCACCAGCCTCTCAAAGCACTTCATTATAACAGGTGTGAGTGCTACAGGGCGGTAATCATTAAGGCTTTCTGTGGTTGTTTTTTTGGGAACAGGAACAATAGTGGCTGATTTCAGGCATGCTGGGATAGCATAGAGTGTTTCAGGGAAAGATTTAAAATTGTGGTGAAGATCTGTGAAAGCTGGCTGGCACATGCACTGAGCACCTTCCCGGGTACTCCATCAGGACCAGCAGCCTTCCTAGGGTTAACTGTTCTGAGCACCCTTCTCACATCATGCTCGTCTACAATGAGTGAGGGGGTGCTGGATGCTGTTGTTGGGGGCTGGTGTGGTGTAGCTGATTGCTGTTGAGGTGTGTCAAAGCGAGCACAAAAACTGTTCAGCTCCTCTGCCAGCGACACACTTGAGTCTCCAGTTGTGAGTTCACAGCCTCTGTAGTTTGTGATGCTCTGGATGCCCTGACACACCTGTATTGGGTTGTTGCTGGCGAGGTGTTCCTCTATCTTCGTCTTGTAATCTGCCTTGGCCTTTATAATTCCTCTCCTCAAGTCAGTGCGAGCAGCACTGTACAGAGCTCTGTCCCCTGACCTGAAGGCAGAATCACGAGCCCTGAGCAGCATGTGGACCCGGCCAGTCACCATGGGTTTCTGGTTAGGGAAAGCCCTGATGCGTTTGAACAGACTCTGTGAATGTTGTCAGTTCTATGTGTTCAAATACCTCCCACTGAGTATGTTCAAAACAGTCTTGTAATTGAGAAAGCGCATCCCCAGGCCAGGTTGTAACAGTCTTTATGATAGGATTGGATGTTCGTCTGAGGGGGGTGTATGCTGGAGCAAGCAGCAGGGAAGGATGATCTGACCGGCCTAGGCGGGGGAGAGGTATGGCTCTGTATGCATGCTTGATGTTGGTGTACACATGATCAAGAGTGCTTTCCCCTCTGGTCGGACACTTGACATGCTGGTAGAATTTCGGGAGGACAGATTTTAGATTTGCCTTATTGAAATCTCCTGCAATAATATGAACGCCTTCGGGGTGAGCCTGCTGTTGCTTGTTTATGGCGTTTAGCAGGAGAGCGAGTGCAGTGTTGACGTTAGCTTGAGGTGGTATATATACAGCCGTAAACAATACCACAGTTAGCTCTCTGGGTAAAAAGAACGGTCTGCATTTAACTGACATGAATTCCAGGTCAGGGGAGCAGTGTTTGTCAATGATAATACTGTTGTTGCACCAGTGGTTATGCACGTGCATACATAGGCCCCCTCCTCTGCTCTTACCAGAGTCCTCGTTTCTGTCCCAGCGGAGGAGTGTGCGGCCTGCTAGCTGAACGCTAGCATCGGGGATTTGCGGGTGAAACCAGAGGCCTGTACTACGAAGCTGGTTCAACCTAACCTGGATATGTTTGAGTTAGCCGGTTGGCCCAATCCAAAACATACGCGCTCTCGCTAAGCTGTACTACGACGCTGGTTATCAAGTGGATCGCTCAAGCCAGCCGTGTCCTATCTAGTTAGGTGCGCGTTCACATGAAAGGGGTGGTATTTGGAGCATTCGACCAATCTCAAACATGGACAAGCGTACTGACAGCGCAGCGTCATACTTCCTGAATGAAAAGTGAACTTTAATATTAGTCAAATATGAAGAAGTTAAACTTTAAACATCCATGACTTAAACACTTTATCCAGGATGAAAGCCACATAGCTGCACCTGCAAGGTGAATACAGCTGGTAAAAGAAAAAGCGTTTGAATGCGTACATTAACAGGTTTATGATATCACTGCCCCGTCCAAGACACGAGTGGATCTGACTTTAATTACATTTGACTCGAGTGTTTCATCAACTTAAAGGTGGGGTAGGTAATTTTGGAGAAACCAGCTCGAGTGCGCTAGAATTTGAAAATACACAGCCGGAAAAAATCTGCCACTTCCTTACAGAGCCCCTCCTCCAACACACACGAACGCGCACATGACCAATGAGGGCACGAGATAAGTTTGTGCACAGATGGAAGGCTGACAGGCAGGTAGGCCATCCAGTTATTTTAGCCGGGCCGGCTAAAAATGATTGGTCGTGCTTTTTACAGTACTACGGCCACAGATGACATTTTTTAATGGATTTTTTGTCAAAGCACTTAAGATATTCATTGCTATCGGGATGTTAAGAGCATTCCATGGAATATAACAAAAAGTGTATCTCGAGCCGGTTTCTCAAACTTACCTACCCCACCTTTAATGTGTTGCTTAAAATAATACTTCTGCATACAGTATGTGACACTGTGAGTGTTGCACGGCCAGATACGGCTCAAGAAGCAAATAAGGAAATATATGATACATTATGATGTGATATGATATGAATGATAATGGGACACATCGACGTCTGCACTCACAGTGCCGCGGACTGTACTTAATGTTACTTTGATCCGGTTACTTATGTTGTGGCAGATATTTAAGTAAGCTTTCTTAACGCTAATGTTATAATAGTCAGATTGCTCTGAAGATGGGAGGTGATATTCTATTCATTTTCACGTTCACACAGTCAGTTGATTTTGGCCGGCCGTCTTTCCTGCAACGGCAGTTTTTCTGTATTTCCTCTATCCTGTAATATGACTTGATAGCTTTAAACTCCACACACGGAGCTCTGATTGGTCAGCAGGCGGTGCTTTCACTGAGTTGATCTCTTAGCCTGCAACCTAACCTCCTCCCGAGGAGGTTAGCCGCTCAGCATAAGTTACCATGGAGATCTAGCCCGCTAAAAAGAGAACCAGCGTCGTAGGACCGGAAAGCCCGAGTTTTCCCTGAAGTTAGCCGGCTAAGCGAAAATCCGGCTTCTTAGTACAGGCCTCTGGTCTCTGTGATTATCAGGACACAGCATTCCCCAATGTAGCTGTTTCCGGAAAGTTGTAGTTCCAGATCGTGCGTTTTGTGTACGATGGACCTGGCGTTGGTGAGGTATATGCTGGGCAGGGGAGGTTTGTGTGGCTGCTTCCTAAGCCTCAACAGGAGGCCGGACCTGCAGCCCCGTTTTTGCTTCCTCTCCATCCGCCGTCTGCGCCGCCTGCCGGTTACGACAACAATCCACGGGGATCCCGGCGATCTCGCCACCTCGTCTGGGATAATAATAATATTGATTACTTGTGATTTCATATTTATTTTTATATATATTTAGATAATTAATGAATTGGGTTGTTTTGTGTCCATGCCAGTAGGTTGCTGTGAAAATGTGATTGATTTCCCAGTTTGTTTCAGTTGTAAAATGTCAAAAAATATTTCGGAAAAGCCCAAATCGTGTGTAAGTAACAATATTTGTTTTTTTTATCTTTGAGCATATGCACATGGTCACTTCAGGTCGACTAACATGTTTTACTGCAGCAGAGGAGCTCAGAGTGCCGAAAACAACCACAGAAAACCTCAGAGCTATGACTGCTCACACTAGCATGTGCTGCCGCTTGTTTGACAGACAGAGGAGTTCAAAACATTTCAGAAAACTCTTTATCCAGTGTGTAAATGGGAACATTCAGCGACTGTATTCCGGTGCTATGCACAAGGAAAACGCTCTTGAACTTGGAGACTCGACTTCATCTGCTGCCAACTTTGCTTCTTCTGTGAAAGCCCGGACAAAACAGGTAACCTAATACTGTGTACGACTTAAACTCGGTCCTTTTAGTGTGACTGTCTTAGTTGGTTATCAGCTTATGTTAGTTTATGAGTCGGTTTTCTTTATTATGCAGAAAGACACATTTCAGGAAAAGTGTATATTCTATTGTTATTATTCTTAAAGTCTTAATTAATTAAAATGTAAATGACTGATGTTGCATATTGTAAAGGTTAGGTTTATTTTGTATAATCTTCTGTTTGTAATAAGTTCACCAAAGAAGCAGGGTGTCAGTTTGTAATGTAGCCAGAGCCAATGTCCAGTTAGGGGCCCTTTAAGGTTAAACTGCCTAACTCTTATAAGAACTAAATGTTAAACCAGCAAGTTAATACCTACCCAAGTGTTGTCAAATGAGTTGTGTCCCAGCTAAAAGCATTATGACACCAGTTTATTTAGAAAAAACTGTGCATATTTCTTCATGAAGTTAATTGTTAAGCTATTTTATTTGACTGTACTATCAGTGACAGGGTGAATGACTTAAAGCTCCCATGTCATGCTTTTCCGGTTATTACCCGTCCCCTTGTGTGTTATGAAGGTTTTTATGCATGTAAACGGTGTGCAGAGTCAAAACCCTCAAAGTACACCCTGTAGCGAGTAAAACTCTAACACAGAAAATACCTCCCCAAAACGCCTCGTTGGAGATACGTCACTGCCCATTTGAGTCTTCCATTTAGTTCCGGGTACCGCCTGATGTCATGCGGTACCCGGAACGAAATGGACCAATCCCGAAGAGCTATGGCCACACCAGCAGCGGCGTGTTCCTCCAGAGGTTCGAAGAACTGGCATTTCACAGACGAAAGCTTCCAAAACATTGCCCAGTTTGAGGCCGGATATGCACAGCTTGTTTGGACCGTTTGGAGCAGGGGAAGATCCGGGTACACAACCTGTAAGTTTGCATTGTTATTTGTGTATTTATCAAACAAGGTAGCTACCACGACTGTTTAAATGTGTAAACATGTTTCGGACTGCTAAGCCAGTGCTAACTGTGCTAACTAAGTTGCTAGAGTTTAAATATATCAACTACAATGTCAGCAGATGGCCTTACATGTTTGTCATGGCAGGAGAATGTCTGCAGTCACACACACGGAATACTCATACAGTATACTCCGGGTGATTTACCGTACATTGTGACAGTACATGTATAGCTAACGAGGCTAGCTATGCATGTATAGCTAACGAGGCTAGCTATACATGCTAGCGGGAAACATTGTATGACCGAACGTAGCAGACTACCCGTAGAATAATGCAATTATAAACACGTTATTGCTAGCCTAATATGAACCACTAACTTTTGTTCATAGTAGTTTTATTACACTCCGTTCCTCCAAGCTAACGTTCATATCGTGTTAGCTACCAAGGTAAACAAAGCTAGGTTAGCATATTAGCAGGCAAGCTGTTCATTAGATATATCCACACTCCTACCACAACTACTACTAACGAATCTAAAACAACTAAGTTTCTCTAATATTTTGTGATTTGCATTTTATTTCGTCCAGACAGATCCTGCCGGACAATACATGACTGGACGACCACACTGAGGCATCGTCTCAAAAAGCCCCGGCTGCTATAGGCAAGATGCCGACAACAATATATGTATATTTACGTTCATTTTGTACATTTCTAAAAATAAAGTTTAATGGAAATACTTAGTAGGCCTATCCTTTCTTCCCTGAATTATTTGCACCTATAACATATCATTCATATATAGCAAACCATGATTTGATTTCTCATCAAACAGTAGTAGTTTATAACGGGTAAAAATAACTTACTCTTTGTTATGAGCGGCTCGTAGGCCACAACGGAAAGACAAGGAGACATACACGAGTTTACAAAACCACGGCACATTTATTGTGGTAAATGCAGAGATAGGTGGTTGAGAGGATCGCAGAGTTAGTCTTCCTGCAGCCGCTTTGGAGAGAGACAGGGGCCGTCGTGTGACTCCGGGCAGCTGGGCTTAATAGCACCTCGGCTCCGGAGGTGTCCGTGATCGCGCTGATTAGCCTCTTCAGCTCCACCCCATCGTAAGACAAAGGCCCTGGGGCCGTCACACTCTTCTATAACAACAGTTAAAAATATATATGTATATAAAATATACGGCTGTACCGACGCCATGATAAGACTGATGTTCCGCTGAGAGCAGCCGGGAAAAGCACTGAGACATGGGCGCAGCCTCTCTGGTGGTTGACTAATCAGAACAGAGTGGCCGAGCTGACCAATCGGAGCACACTAGGCTCACAGGGAGGGGGGGGCAAGAGCTCCAACGAGTCGTTTAGTGGAGAAAGTGAATACTGCTGAATACACATGCTTGACAGAGATGCTGTATGCGAAACCAATGTGAGTTTGGAAAATTGCACAGTATAAATCTATTTTAGTATACCTCAACAATGTAATTATGATCAGTGGAAATGGCCATGACATGGGCCCTTTAAGGATTTCAACTATAAGCTTCAGGATACTTTTGGGTGCATGCATATTCAGTAGCCTATCTGGCTTCATCATGTGATTAACTTAAATGTGTCTTCTTCATATGCAGACAATGTGTTTGCTTCCTCTTTTTCTGATCACTTCTTGTATAACAGTGGCCCACTGCTGACAGTCAAAGGTCAGGAGCTAGCTACAAAGTCAGGGTGACTAACATGTTTTTTAAAGCTTCAGGATATGCATTTCCCCAATAATATGCTCCTGGAGTTATGACTTTTGCACATGCCGTTCATGGAGTAACATGGAGTAACATTGAAGCTTGGATATTGTGGCTGGCTTGACAAAAAAACCTACTGGCTGCCAATACATTTCTTGGTCTTTACCAGCAAATAGAGTTTGCTCAGGTGTCATGGTTCAGTTGCTATCATGTGACCGGGCTAATTATCATGAATGGGTCATGTGATATTGAAATCACATCATCACATGTTTGCCTGTGGGCGAATAATAAAAGGTACAAACAGGGCTCTGAAAAAAAAAAAAAAAACTTTAATATATGTGTAGTTAGCAGATAACTTCCCTACGCAGAGCATGCGCCTACACATATAATAAGAATATTTCTTCTTATCCATAAGTGATTCTATGTTTGAATGAGGTCTGCGCTCTGATGCTGAGCTATTTGTAATAGTGATCACGTGTACTGTGCATGCTTCTACTATTTCAGAGATAAATATTGTCCTTTTTACTCCGTCACTGTAAATTCAAGTTAATTAACAGATTGTTGTATTATTAATGAAACATATAAAACAATTAATTATAATCTATTAATATAGATAAAGAGTATACTTTATGCTTCTTAAGGAAGTGATTGGCAAGAAAATATCTCCATGGAGAAAGGCCATGACCGTGAGAACAGAAAAAAGAGAGTGTCGAAAAGCTGAACGTAGGTGGCGAAAAACAAATCTCCAGGTTCACTTTGAAATCTATAAAGAGAGACTTGGCCTTTATAATTTGGAATTGAAAAACGCACGACAGTCTTTCTTCTCTGACATCATTACCAAAAACAAAAACAACGCACGTGCCTTGTTTGCTACCGTCGACAGACTAACTAACCCCCCAGTGTCAGTAGCCTCTGAATTTCTATCCACCAGGGCGTGCAATGATTTTGCCTCCTTCTTCACTGACAAAATTCAGAAAATTAGACAAGCAGTCAGTGCCTCTGCATCAGGTACAGCAAATGTGTTGTCCCTATGTCCACCTAATATCAATTCAAACACCATGACACAATTCCATCAGATTAATGGTAAAAACTTAGAGGACATTATTCAACTTCTGAAATCCTCCTCCTGCTGCCTTGATATTATTCCAACAGGATTTTTCAAAGATGTTTTTCCTTGCATGGCCTCAGATCTACTTCATATAGTAAACACATCTCTTCACTCAGGTATTTTTCCAGAGGCCCTGAAAACTGCAGTCATTAAACCGCTCTTAAAAAAGAATAATCTAGAATGCTTCAGTAATGAACAATTACAGGCCCATATCAAACCTGCCATTTCTAGGTAAAATCATTGAAAAAGTTGTATTTCAACAGTTGAGTAACTTCTTGCATTTAAATAACTGTTTGGATGTGTTCCAGTCAGGATTTTGTCCAAACCACAGCACTGAGACTGCTCTTGTAAAGGTCTTCAATGACATCCACTTAAACACAGACAGTGGCAGAACTTCAGTGTTAGTATTATTAGATCTCAGTGCTGCGTTTGATACTGTTGACCACAACATATTACTAGACCGACTAGAAAACTGGGTGGGACTTTCGGCAACAGTTCTAAATTGGTTTGAGTCCTACTTAAAGGACAGAAAAAACTTTGTTTCTATAGGTAAATACACATCTGAGTTGACAAATATGACATGTGGGGTACCTCAAGGCTCCATCTTGGGGCCTCTTCTCTTTAACATCTACATGCTACCACTGGCTCAGATAATGAAAAACAACAAAATAAGTTACCATAGCTATGCGGATGACACACAAATTTACGTAACAATTTCACCAGGAGATTATGCTCCAATTCAAACACTGAGTAAGTGCATTGAACAAATCAATGACTGGATGTGTCAGAACTTTCTCCAATTAAACAAAGATAAAACTGAGGTAATGGTTTTTGGAGCCAAGGCAGAACGTATAAAAGTTAGCGCTGAGCTTCAGTCTGCAATGTTCAAAACAACAGATAAAGCCAGAAATCTAGGTGTAGTCATGGACTCTGACCTGAGTTTCAACAGTCACATTAAAACAGTTACTAAATCAGCCTACTATCACCTAAAGAACATATCTAGGATTAAAAGACTAATGTCACAGCAGGATTTGGAAAAACTTGTCCATGCTTTTATCTTCAGTAGACTCGACTACTGTAATGGTGTCTTTACAGGTCTTACTAAAAAATCTATTAGAAAGCTGCAGCTAATTCAGAACGCCGCTGCTCGAGTCCTCACTAACACTAAGAAAGTGGATCACATCACTCCTGTTCTGAAGTCCTTACACTGGCTTCCTGTGTGTCAAAGAATAGATTTCAAAAATACTGCTGCTGGTTTATAAAGCTTTGAATGGTTTAGGCCCAAAATACATGTCTGACCTACTGCTAAATTATGAACCATCCAGATCTCTCAGGTCTTCAGGGACTGGTCAGCTTTCTGTCCCCAGAGTCAGAACTAAACATGGAGAAGCAGCATTCAGTTATTATGCTCCAAATATCTGGAACAAACTCCCAGAAACCTGCAGGTCCGCTGCAACTCTTACTACTTTTAAATCCAGGCTGAAGACTTTTCTTTTTGCCGCTGCTTTTAATTGAACTATTCACATCTTAAACTGCACTGTAACTTTTAACTTTTATCCATGTATTTTTTCTTTTAATGTTTCTTTTATTATCTTTTCTTTTTAATGACTGATTTTAAATGCCATTTTCATAATGTCTTCCATTTTTGTAAAGCACTTTGAATTGCCTTGTGTTGAAAGGTGCTATATAAATAAACTTGCCTTGCCTTGCCTTGCCTTGCCTTCTTTGGTGAACTTATTACAAACAGAAGATTATACAAAATAAACCTAACCTTTACAATATGCAACATCAGTCATTTACATTTTAATTAATTAAGACTTTAAGAATAATAACAATAGAATATACACTTTTCCTGAAATGTGTCTTTCTGCATAATAAAGAAAACATTTACCTACTGTAGACCATAGACTGTATATAGACCTTATGTTGATGCTAATTTGACCTACTTTTGTAGGCTACTTTTATTAAGTAAGTAACATTTTCAAAGCATGGCTTGTACTTAATAGAATATTTGCATATTGATGTAGACTATTTCTTTGTGCATGTCGTCATATGATAAGAGATTAAATGTGGCCTTTTAACAGAATCTATAAACATTGACTGACTCCAGTCTTTTATGTTTCCCCCGGACTACACTACCCAGCGTGCACCAGCACTTACGTAGGCTGGCCCGATTGGCTGACGTGGCCCCGCCCTTGATACTCCCCTCCCAGACTTCAGGTCGACTGACATGTTTTACTGCAGCAGAGGAGCTCAGAGTGCCGAAAACAACCACAGAAAACCTCAGAGCTATGACTTCTCACGCCAGCATGTGCTGCCGCTTGTTTGACAGACAGAGGAGTTCAAAACATTTCAGAAAACTCTTTATCCAGTGTGTAAATGGGAAAATTCAGCGACTGTATTCCGGTGCTACGCACAAGGAAAACGCTCTTGAACTTGGAGACTCGACTTCATCTGCTGCCAACTTTGATTCTTCTGTGAAAGCCCGGACAAAACAGGTAACCTAATACTGTGTACGACTTAAACTCGGTCCTTTTAGTGTGACTGTCTTAGTTATCATCATTATGACACCAGTTCATTTAGAAAAAACTGTGCATATTTCTTCATGAAGTTAATTGTTAAGCTATTTTATTTGACTACTATCAGTGACAGGGTGAATGATTTAAGGATTTAAACTATAAGCTTCAGGATACTTTTGGGTGCATGCATATTCAGTGGCCTATCTGGCTTCATCATGTGATTAACTTAAATGTGTTTTCTTCATATGCAGACAATGTGTTTGCTTCCTCTTTTTCTGATCACTTCTTGCATAACAGTGGCCCACTGCTGACAGTCAAAGGTCAGGAGCTAGCTAAAGTCAGGGTGACTAACATGTTTTTTTAAAGCTTCAGGATATTCTTGCATTTCCCCAATAATATGCTCCTGGGGTTATGACTTTTTTCTGGTTTATAGCCACTGATTCAACCTTAGACTTAGAGACCAAATATTGTTCATCAAGACCAGTAGAGGAACTAAGGGGCTCTCTCTATCTGGTCACATTTTGGTGACATTCTGATCATTATATCCAGAGATGGCGATAAGGCGGACCCCTGATGTTTGGTAGGATCCAAACATCAAAAATAAAATCATTTTAGTAAGTTATTTTTGTACAACCATCCATTACAAAAAACAAGCTTTTTTCTACTTTGGGTAGGGGCAACTCAACGCCTTTTTTTGTGATTTGTTCCTCAACAAGACGTGAAGTATGACAAAATAAATGTGTGTAAACAGAAGAAGTCCCGCAGATTTAGGTTTGCTAAACAAAAAGACATCCCAATGCTATTACCTTATTTTTCTTTGTAACAGTTTCATTTCACAGTACCATTGTCGTGTTTTTCCTTTATCCCCATCAGAGTCTAAGTGACGACAGCATACTACCCTTTTCGGCGTTCCTGACTGACAACTTTGGCAGGAGGCACAACTACCTGCGCATCTCCCTGACTGAGAAATGCAACCTGCGTTGTGAGTAGAGTCTCATTGTGACTTTAAAATATGTTCTTTTAGTTTATCCCGGATGCTGTTTATTCCGCTACTTGAAGAAACCACTTTAACCACTAACTTACCATTAACATCACAGCTCCTACTGCTGGGTAAAAGTGTAATAAAAATGATCTGGAAAGAGGATTAAAACAACAGGATATTAATTTTCATTTGTGAATTGAAATGCCCTTTGCCTAATAATACCAGAAAAAGAAGAAAATGCTCACTTCTGTACTTTGAGAGGTTTACAGTAGCTTAGGAAGATTAAGGTGGTAGTAATCAGCAGCGAATATTCATTGTGCACGTTTTTATCATGTGTAACGTTACTGTTGAAACTGCGGATAAAGCAGCTTCATCATGGCAACTGGACAACAACTAAGCTAAGCTACTACTTACAGAATTCAGGTGACTTTTCATAGTTGTTATGCCCAAAGTTTCGGTCAGATTTTCTTTTTGCCGGTCAACATGTCCGTTAAAGTTTAAATCTTCCGGACAAAATGAGAAAAGTGCCGGTCAAAGGTCTTCTTCCGGACAAAATGAGAAAAGTGCCGGTCAAAGGTCTTCTTTGTTATTTATTGAGCTTTAAAACAAATTGATATGATTCGATATTAAACAAACTAATTATAGTAGATTAACTACATTATTCAAAAGTGTACAGTAACTTATAATAACACAGGAATAATAAACGGAGTCCTCTCTCCCTCTCCTGACAGCCCGCCAGTATCTCATGCAGCTCGCTGATCCAGTAATGAGTGACCCGACAGTAAAACTAAACATATCTATAACTAGTTTAGGTAGATTGAGAGGTAATTAAAATAGCTAAGTGTGATTTTCTAACCTGAAGTGTGTGTTTTGCTCCGCTCACCGCTGCAGGTGATTATGCAGAGCTGCATGTCGACTCGTCAGCAGCAGCTGATCTCTCTCTCCCGTCAGATTAGACTTCACTCACGTTTATGTCCATATCGATCAGATTGTATATATTACATTTAGAAAAAAAAATAGTAGGCCAACGACCGGATATTCGGATATTCGGGTTCAGCCCTACAGGGTTCTTGCTTTCTTTTGTATCTTCAACGTTTTTGCACTTATTGTATGTTTTTTTTTGGGTTAAAAGGGTCTGCTGAATGAAATGTAATGTAAACATTTATCAAAGGTTTATTGATTTGAGTAGTGAAAGCATTCTTCGGAAATAAACGTAAGCTACAAGAAAATTCCAGAAAAAGGACACTTAACTGGTTAAGTCTTTAGTATATTGTTATGGATCCACCTTTGCTGTACTTTCTCCTTGACTTTACGTGTCTACCAGACGATATGTAAACCAGTAATTATTCAGGATAAAGCATATATTGAGTGGCAAATTACATAATTTTGTACCATTTCACCTACTCTCTATCTTCAGGTCAGTACTGCATGCCGGAGGAGGGGGTGAAGCTTACACCACGCGGCCAGCTGCTGTCCACCTCAGAGATTCTGACCCTGGCTCGCCTCTTCGTCCAGGAGGGGGTGGAGAAAATCCGCCTCACTGGAGGAGAGCCCCTCATCAGACCTGATATCCTGGATATCATCGGTACGGAGAAATTGAGTTGAAAGAGTCTTGTTATTTCATCTCATGGAAGGGTGCATTAAACCAGGACATATCAATTATTATTATTATTTTATTTTATTTGGTACAGGCCAGAGATGCACATAAAGAACACGACAGTATGATGAGATGAGACAATACCAGCTCACATATATATATATTTAAGACAAAATAAAGTTATTATGCTTTTTGGGGTCTCACTTTCTGTAGTGTGTTGTATAGGTTTTTGTCCATCTAAATTGTCAAAGGCTAAACTGCTAAAGTTCCCTCCAGAGGGAGTTTTTTTTCCCACACACTCAATCAGAGCAGACTGGGCTCTGGTTTCAGACAGAGGGTGAAAAGAGGTGCTGCAACACAGGCAGTATGAGAAAAATAAAGACCGTTTTGATCATTAAAGCATGAAACATGTCATACTTGTGGTGGGGGCTATGTGCTTAGTCTAATGACGCATTATCCCATCATAATTTTACAGCCTAATTTTAATATTAACCATTGTAATTAAGGTGATCAGTTCCTGACAATTGCGCTTGTGTGCGCAACATTAAAGCATGACATTCGTGAACAAAACATGTGTTGTGACCAATGGGCAATGACTATGTAGAAAGGAGACCTAAGGCTTCCTCATGCCCAATAAAGATCATCAATTATCTCTGTGTCATGTGACAAGCCTCCACTATGACCTTACATGGCCTCACTGTATTCTTTGAAGATGAATAGTGTAGTTTTTTAAATGCAGGCTAGGACTGGACCATGACAGTCGTTTTTTAATGTCCTGCCGTAATCATGACATAAGTGAAATGTTAAGGTTTTGTTAATAAAAGCTTTCTTGCATATTGATCATGAGGTACTGTGCAAAAAAGCAGAAAACTCAATGTACATTCAATCATTCTCTCTTTGACGTAGAGGACATCAACCCATTTTATGCAATGACACTAATATGACTACATCCCCCAAATTGGGTTGCACAATTGGTTAATTTCCAAGCTACAGTTATTATAATATATATATATATATATGACACAGAGATACAGTTTTTCTCTCTGTATCTCACTCTCACTCTCTCCGTTTTTCCTTTTCCTTGTGCTCATGTGTCTCTTCCTCTACAGCTGAACTGAGGAAGTTGGAGGGCCTGAAAACCATTGCAGTCACAACCAACGGCATGAACCTGGCCAGGCTTCTGCCTAAGCTGAAGGATATCGGTCTTGACCTGATCAACATCAGCCTGGATACACTGGTCCCGGCCAAATTTGAGTTCATTGTCAGGCGGAAAGGTACAGAAATGTGTTTGAGTGTAAGCTTAAGCGATTTGAAACTGTAATAGGAGCTAGATAACCGTTTTTGATGCCCTGCTTCAAAGTCATCTTTAAATTACATTAAGTGTTTGATACTGTACTTAAAGAGGCCCTGTTATGCTTATATTCAGGTTCATATTTGTAGTTTGTGCCTCTATTGTGACACGTCTCCATGCTTTAATGTTCAAAAAGGTGCTCATACTGCCTGTGCGGCAGCACCTCTTTTCACCCTCTGTCTGAAACCAGAGCCCAGTCTGCTCTGATTGGTTGGCTGGGCGGTTCTATGGTGATTTGTCAACCGCTTAGAGATGTCCCCTAAGCATATCACATACAATGTGTTGGAGTGGTAGCCAATAGAAGTGCGATTGTTACGTAGTGTTTTCACTATGTTACATCAGTAAACTACCAGTAAACTACGAAGTGTGTGTCAGGCAGGGGGGATTGTGTGGAAGAGGAACTCTACAGGAAAAAGAAAACCCAAAAAGCATAATAGGGCCCCTTCAAGTATGCCTTAGTGGCTTCAGTTAAGTTGTATTTTGTCTTTGCCTGAATCATGTCTCAATGTAGAATTACCATTATACTCCAAGAGACTTGTGTTGTTTGGTCCTCAGTTTCCTTGACAACTCTTATCTCTAGGATATAAGGAAAGATGTGGCACATTAAAGTGTTTCTTCTTCTACTGTGAACTACTACGTCTCCTAACCTTAAGCACACATGTGGTATTTACAGAGGGAGTTACCAGCCAGCGTGACACTGCCATGGTTTGTGCAGATGAAAAATGATGTGTGACTTTTGCCAAAAAAAAGCTCCGACTGCTTCTGAGGGAATAAATGTAGATTTTACATATCAGTGTTTTTTGGCCAATCATGGATTCAGACAGCTTAGAAAAGGAAGCAAACAGTTAATGCTGAAGTATGTTGTAAAGCTCTGCCAAGCGGAAGTAGCCCACATTTGGAGAACATGAATCCATTTTAAGTTTATGTGCTTGTAGTATGGCTCTATACATTTTAATTTAAAACGTCCCTCCAATCATACTCCGTCTTTGCCTCGTAGCACAAAATTCAAGATATCACAGTAAAACGAATGTGTTCATATATAATTATTCATAATTGAATGGCGTTTAAACACTCATCAATTTCTATCCATGTTTTTCCTCAAGGGTTCCACAAGGTCATGGAGGGCATTGATAAGGCCATCGAAATGGGCTACAACCCTGTCAAGGTATTTTGTTCATGTTGTTAAAATGTTTTACCTTGGAACAAATGAATATTTTGCCTAATTTTATGTTAAATCATTATTTTTATGTCTTAAAAAGAACAAAATGTTAATCTTCTTATTTCTTGCATCTTGTTTATATTTGATTTGTTGTGTTTTTGTTCTACATTTTTTTTTTACAAAAATGTAGAACAAAAAGATTGATGTCTAATATAGTAACATTTTTTATATTTCCTTAACATTTTAAATCCTTCTTTTCATGTCTCTGTTTGAGAACATATTTTTATGTTTTAATCTTTTTTTATGTGTGATTTTAATTAAATTATTTTTGTCATTTAATATGAACGATATTTACAGAAAACAAATATATGGTTACTGAATCATACGTTTTGGAAATAATATGGCTCGATACTCATAAATAAGGAACTCTTTTCAGTGATACATTTACCATGTTGTATTTGGACCCCTTGTCTCTTAATAATCTGATAACTTTTTTGAATGCTTCAACTATGTTTCCTCTCACTAACTCTTAATGCCAAAGTGCTGTGGCAGCACAGTGTCGTAACAATATTGCTGAATATAATATTTCATCCATATCCTAACACTTGCACTCAAAGGTTAGAAAGTCATTGAGCTGCTCCCTGATTCGCTGTCTGTGTCTAATGCTACCTACCATAGTTCCCTATTGCACTGTGCATGGAAGAAAGAGAAACAAGCTAATGAACAAAGCAACAATCTGAACAGGCTCACATACCCTGGTGTGTTGCCCCCTGCAGGTTAACTGTGTGGTGATGCGAGGCCTCAACGAGGATGAGCTGCTAGATTTTGTGGCGCTGACAGAGAAGAAGCCTCTGGATGTGCGCTTCATTGAATACATGCCCTTCGATGGTGAGTGCTCCTTTCCCACAATGTCTTGTTACGCAGGTCTGAAAACTGAAGAGTCATATTACAGTCATAGTTTAGACATTCAAAGTTGGGATGCATGATATGATCTGAGCACAGATACAGTAGGTGGCGGTATGCACCTTTCAAGCTGGTTTGAAAACTGCCAATAAACAAAGATAAAAAAACAAGTGCAGCCCAAGACCCCAGGAAATAGCAGCCAAACCATGGATGTATAAAGAGAACAACGTTGGAGGGGGGACCTCGTTCATTCCTATGAATGTTGCTCAATTGCACATTAAGCCAAATTGGCCTGCCCCTCGAGAGCAAAAGTACCCGTACCCGGGCCCATAGAGCGTGCACGGTTGGGTTTTCAAATGAATGAAGAGGTAAAAGAACTCTGCATTCAGCTTTTAGCACACTTTACAACTTTTACACCCTATTGAAGAAATAAGGGCTATACATGTGTTCGTAGTGGGTAATACATTTTGTTTAAAAAAATGATCTGCTGATTTACACACAGCGGTAATTTGTTTCAACGTCCTGCGCACTTCCTCAGGGCTTGGGCCAAAAGGTGGTACTACAACTTCGTCTGTAAATCAGCAGATCCTAAATCAACCACCCATTGTTAACATGTCTCTTCAGTTCAACTTGCAGAAACCTAACTGATGTACTACTACACACACATCGGTTGTTATATTGCCTAGGAGCTGAATTGTGCTGTAGCTTGTGCTACAATCTACATGACAATGCTTCTCTCCTCTCTGCAGGAAACAAGTGGAACTTTAAGAAGATGGTGAGTTACCAGGAGATGCTGGACCACATCAGGCAGCAGTGGCCCAACCTGGAAAGGCTTGAAACCGGACACACAGAAACAGCCAAGGTCAATACCTCAAACTGCACTTAATATTTCTCAAGTATAAATGTTATGGCTTATTAAAAGCTAATGTACTTTCTTGCTGTTTGTGTCCTAATGGTTGCTTCCACTCATTATTAAAGACTTTGGATAAACACGTCAGCTTAATGAAATATAATGTGATGATCAATTAGTTAGTATCCAAAAAAAGCAATGATGCTATTACCATTCAATCCTGTTGAGGTTATTGACTGTAGACATTGTTCTTACTTCTGGCACTTTGAATCGTTCTAAATGACTTGAATGTTAGTTTGACTCTAATCTTTCAGCACACATCTGTGTTGCTGGAGTCATTAGTTTATAAGAAGTTGGCCAACGAAAAACTGAAATACAAGAGAAAATCTTCTGACACATCTTATCAAAGCAATTTGCCAAATCAATCATTTTGTTATTAAATGCGCCACATTTGAGAGTATTTTTTTTTCTAGGATAATTGTTTGACCCTTATTTATGTCTTGTTACAGACATTTAAGGTCCCAGGCTTCAAAGGGCAGGTGGGCTTCATCACCTCCATGTCTGACCATTTCTGCGGCTCCTGCAACCGCTTACGTATCACTGCAGACGGCAACCTGAAGGTAAAGCTACAGTTGGGCTTCTAGAAGTATTAATGTGGTCTGATTTAGTATTGATATTTTGTAATGCAGTATTTGTGTTGGTGAACCTATACATTTACATATTGTTAATGATCCCATCGTTTCTTTGGAACCTTTATTGATTCTATTTGAAATGTCTTGGCTTCACTCCTTCTTACCTTTCTCCTCTCAGGTGTGTTTGTTTGGGAACACTGAGGTGTCTCTGAGAGATGTGTTGCGCTCCGGAGCATCGGAACAAGAGCTACTGCAAATCGTTGGAGCTGCTGTTGGCAGGAAGAAGAAACAACATGCAGGTAGACTTGTGATCGTTTGAGTTCATTTATAGTAAACGCATCACTGTGGAGTGTAAACCCCTAAAAAGCCTTTTTGCACTTTTTGGTTCACTCGTCTCAAAGTCAATGGGTTTTTGGTTAGCCTGAAATAAGGTCTGTGGTTTATGAGAGATGTTCACGTTTACTTATTCGGTCAGTAAATACCCCACTTTTACCCCAAATGTTCAAGTCAAAGTCAAAGTCAACTTTATTGTCAATCTTCCAGTTTGTGTGTACAGACAGAGAGATCGAAATACTGTTTCCCACAATCCTGAATATAAAAACAAATGTATATAGAATATCAAAATATGAAAATAAAAATATTTGTGCGAATATGTATGTATATACACAGTCAAAGACGCATTTTTGTGCACATATTAAGACCTAAATAAAAACACAACAATCAATATATACAAAATAACAGTCACTTCAATATTTTGAGAATGTACATTAGTGCAGATTGTCCATCCAATAAAACAAACAAACAAATGCTGACAAGTGGCTAAAAGAGACTAACCGTCATCATGCCAAACACTAGGGATGCTCCGATCGATCGGCCGCCGATCGTTATCGGCCGATATTCACTCTCGGCCGATCGATCGGTGCTCTCTATAAAGGCCGATCAGGAGAGCCGATCACATGACGTAAAATACATGACACTTTTCTCTGTGCGCGGCAAAACAAGCTCGCCAAAATGGCTTCTCTAGTCTGGCAGTATTTTAAGGTGTCCGAAAATGACAATAACATAGCGGTATGCAACGTGTGTGAAGCAGAAATCCTGCAGCTCTGTCCGCTGTGACGGACCGGTGAGCGGAGCGAAACACACACTTTAGACCTAACACACTTAGCTATTTTATCTACCTTTGGAACAAGCTAAACTAGTTATAAATATGTTTATTCTTCACTGTCGGGTCACTCATTACTGGATCAGTGAGCTGCATGAGACGATACTGACAGACTGACAGGCTGTCAGGAGAGAGAGAGAGAGAGAGAGAGAGAGGAGGAGAGAGGAGGAGAGAGGGGAGAGAGAGAGAGAGAGAGAGAGAGAGAGGGGGAGAGAGAGAGAGGAGGAGAGAGAGAGAGGAAAAGAGGAAAAGAGAGCGCTTCCGCTCATTTCTCCCGTGTTATTATCCCAAGTTAATGTAAACTTGAATAATGTACTTCATTTGAATGTAATAATTATGTTGGTTGTTGTTTGTGGAAGCGCCAGTGAATGAGCCCCATTAACTGAGTTTTTAAATGGAAGATCTCCATAGGCTCCTTCCACTCGATCGGATCGGCGATTGGTATTGGCCGATACTGATTCCGGCGATCGGCCCCAAAATTGGCGATCGGAGTATCCCTACAAACACTATTCCTCATGTAACTTAGATCTGGTGACATTTCTCTGTAGCCTAACGTTAGCTTTTGACTTCTGTTCATTGCTTTGAGCTTCAGAGGAAGGTCATTTGGGAAGATTATTT
This sequence comes from Trematomus bernacchii, assembly GCF_902827165.1. Taxonomy (NCBI): domain Eukaryota; kingdom Metazoa; phylum Chordata; class Actinopteri; order Perciformes; family Nototheniidae; genus Trematomus; species Trematomus bernacchii. The sequence goes on along the minus strand of NW_022987313.1, from coordinate 13,689,158 downwards.
TTGCTGAACAAAGCATGTACCTGTATAGTGTTTTTTCTCAATCACCCAAAATCATAATGGCTTTTTGTCAAGGGAAACAACGCAAAGGCAATTTCCAAATGAGTCACCCCTGCAGCACTCTTTAGTCTCATAATATCAAGGATCATTTGTTCAGTTTTGATCTCTTCCTGTTTGTCTCCTCAGGCATGTTCAATATTTCCCAGATGAAGAACAGGCCTATGATCCTCATTGGTGGGTGACACGGCTGTACGTACAAATCTCTCGGAGACACTCTGCTTAGTCGTGACTTATTTGTGATTTGATGATACTAATGGGTTACACCACTATAGCTGTCCTACATATCATACAGATTTCAACATTTACATTTGAACTTATAACAAAAGAACACTTTAATCTGAACTGTGAATGTTTGTTGTGTTTGGTGACTCTGTCTCCTTGACTAACGTCCTCTTTTCCAACAGACACTACATCTGAAAGGCATTTGTCTCTGCCAAAGTCTGAAGACAAAACGACATCTTCCCCCATAGTTTCCCATTTTACAAACAACACATTCCTCTCTCCAACAGCGGCTCCTCACAGGAGAGTCCTGAATAGAGAGGGTTTTTTTTGCCTTTCAGACTGCACTGCTTCAACACAGGCAGCCCATGTTTGCTGCCTTAGAACCTTAACGAGTGGGGGTACCGGTGTTATGTCGCATATCAACACAAATACACGCACAAATGTCAGGAGCTACATTAATGAAGGCTGTCTCAGGTACGCACAAGCCAGGGGTCATAATGCTTTGAAGAGCCACTTACTCAGGCCCCCAGGAACACCCACTTGTTGCACATTACTCATGAATGCCAAAATTAATCTTAAACAACACAATGTAAGACTGTGCCACAATCAATGCTCCAGCAAAGACCCCAGTGTCAAACTCAGACAATCTGTGAGTGATCAGACGCAGTCGGGCACAAATGTCTATAACACTGAGCTGGATGTAGCCCAGCTAACGCATACAGACACACAGGGCCGAGCCAACATGGTGGATGTTGGGGGGAAAGTTCCCACACGTCGAACAGCCACAGCCCGCGCCACCGTCATCCTGGGCCCCACTGCTTTCCGGCTGCTTCGGGATAACCAGCTGGCTAAGGGTGACGCCTTGACCGTGGCGCAGCTGTCTGGCATCATGGCTTCCAAGCAGACCTCAGCCCTCATCCCGCTCTGCCACCCCCTCCCCTTAGACCACGCCTCTGTCACCTTCGACCTGGACGAGCAGCAGAACGCTGCGGTCATCACAGCAACGTGTCGCACTACGGGCAAGACAGGAGTGGAGATGGAGGCCCTGACAGCCGTTTCCGTTGCTGCGCTGACCATCTATGACATGTGCAAGGCAGTGAGCCATGACATCATCATCACTGATGTGATACTGGTCAGTAAGACAGGAGGGAAGAGGGACTTTCATCGTCATCCCTGACTTAGTCCCTCCACTGACTGCATCAATCTTCACTGGCGTTGTAATATTTTTCTACAAAAATGAAATGTATGCCATCGTAATAATTAAAAAATATATGCTTTTATCACATGGAGTTCTACACACATACCAGTAGTTAGCTTGATTTTCATCTCCACTAACATTGTACCGAGATTAAATGACTTGATCTCTCACTAATCCCATACAATATGAATCATGGTATCTAAACAGTATATGTTTAATTTAAACTAGAAGATCTTAATTATTTCAGTGCCATATGTGTTAATATTTATTTCCTGTAAGACATTCAACCAGTTGCAAGTGAAGAGCTTAAAACAGTTGGTCACTAGAGGGCACTCAAGATTCACAGGCCTCCCTGTTGGAACAAACTGAGGGCGACCCTATTGTATTCACATGTTGAATGTATTCATCTTTTATTTAACTACATCAACTTGAGTGATTTCAAGAAAGAGGGAAGCCAGGGTGCAGAGTGTATGTTTTGATGTCAGCTGGGGACATGGCAGTGAAACATCACATACGGTAGTCTATTTTCCTCTGCTTTCCTACATTACCCTTATAAACAGCAACTAGAAAGTCTTTATAATTGAATTTTGGGGTCCGGGGGTTGCTTTCATAATTTTGTCTATGGTGATAATTGGTAAAGGATTCCCTCTCAAGTTGGGCATTTAAGTAGAATTGGTTCTCTTTTCCTTCCTCGTACAGCATGCTGTAAACACTGGATAGACTGTGCACTCATACCTTGTTACAGTAGAGGATAACTATAGCTTAACTGTTTTATTTAGCTGGTGGTTCAATATCCACCTTCTGTATACTGGGTGGCTGATTACACTATTACATTCATTATACTACATGATTACATTATTTTTGTTGTGTTATATTTACCCTAGAAAGAAATTCATTGATTATGTTTGTTGATTTGATGGTAGCACAACATGTGTAATTCAACTGCCTGCACAACAACAGATGCAGCCTGTATGTATTATGTTTCATATTCATGTTGTCAGTTCTAATGTAAGTATGATCATCACTAGTTATACAGGTTATAGCTTTTGTATCATGGCAAATAGTTGATTGTATTATTCGCTCTGCTTTCAGCTCACTTCATTGCACTGCTTTTTATTTCCATAAGTGAAAGCAAGCTGTGCACATTTATTTTCCTTAGAGAAATCAAAGTATTCTTCAATCTTTCTCCTGCGATGTCCATTGTGGTTTAATTAAAGACAATTGAAAAAAGGGGTTTATCTTTAAAACATAATTTTTTTCAGGTCAAAAATGTTTTTTTAAATTTCAGTTCAATAATTGCATTTGATTAATAGTCAACAGTTACCTACATATGGGCTTAGATATGTCTCATTATTTGTGTGAACAAATAAATGTGTACATTTGTAAATCTTTTAAATGCATTTTTGAATGGTGTTTTACATTTACAAATCACATATTTACACACAAATGATTTGTATGTTCACACAAATAATGAGACATATCTAAGCCCATAGTGGAAAGGGATTGGCAATGCCACATAAAACTTCAGTGTACAAAAGAGATTTTGAATTATTTTCTGAGTAGATTTCATTCATTTCATTTTGAACTGCAAAACAAACTTTCAGCTGCACGTTGCATCATACAGTACAGGCTGAATGATCAGCAGACTGTAGATAATACAACAATAAAAAAAGCACTTAAAAGTAAATGTAGGCCTTGTAACTTAGTCACCAGCACTTACAATGATATGGCTTGCTTGAAGTGAATATATCACTTTCCTTGTTGGTCGGAGTTTGAATCTTTATGGTTTTTGCACTTATTGTAAATCGCTTTGGATAAAAGCTTCAGCTAAATGTAATGTAGTGAGTCGCTGCCCCTCAGTGGTGACAGGGAGGAATTACAACACATTAATTCAGAGGAAATGTACACTTTTAATGTTTATCATCATTATTCTTATAACGACTGCATCACTATTATTAATAAAGATTTAAGAACTTATGTTGAAAGCATTTGTGATTCATTTCCATAGGGTTTTTCACGTGGAAAAGATGACATCAGGTTGCAAGTAATAATTACTTTTATTATCAATAAATCAACCTTTTGTATTGTTCAAGCGGTGAACATTTGGTCTTTAAAATATCTGAAAAATATATAATTTAAAGGTAAAATGAAAATATCAAAGTATTTCAAAATATTTTAAATTGTTGTAGAATAATTCCTGTCAATGGGCTATGAATAGACTAATTATAACAGAACCATTGTAAATTATTGCACACTTTGGAGCACATTTATATTTAACTAAACAGTGTAAGCATGTAGAAATCATTCTCACAATCAGTTGTAAGGGACAAAGGTTTATTGTAACCCTACAAAAGGACCAGGGTAACAAAAAAACTAAACGAAAATAATAGAAATGAAAGAGAAAAGAAAATAATTCTCATACGTCATCCTTTTGTCTTAAAACTATACACGGACCACAGTTTAATTATTCATATCTTTAATATAACAATTTGTCGTAATGCTGTGTGGACATACAAAATATAGCAAACTAAATAAGGCAAATAAATAGCGGTACAATTTACAGGAAAATTGAACATTCCTCAATGTTTTAATTATTTTTTTTATTACCTTATCTCAAACATCAAGAATGGTGTACAAAATGCTTTTTCCACTTCTGTACATCTTTCGGTGGAGGATACCTTTTCTTTCCAACCTTAAAAATACTGACTGCTCACAATAATACAACATCTGAAACTGGGTGCATTTTTCTCAGGCAGTACAAATTGTTGTGTAACAGGTGTGTATCATATTGCAAGCAATATTCTAATAAACTCAACACATCACACTTTGTGCACCCCTCTTTAGGCATGCAGGTCAACGCCAAGTGCATGATTTGACAGAAATGTGGCGGTGTCAGAAATACACTTTTCTTTTTACAGGTGACCCAGACTGGTGGGGGTTAAAAACTCTGTTAATGTGTATTCAGCGGAGTCCAAACCTCACTTGCCCCTTTTCTCTCTTCTTCACACCATGCTTTTTTGCACCACTCTTTCGTTGCACCCCTCTCATATTTAAAAAAGGGCTCTAAGTCCTCAAAATAGCGCTGCAAATTAAAATGTCCCCTGACAAAAGTGCATTGAACAAGCTACTAATTTCATTCCTTTTCCATCTGTACACTACAAAATCAGCCAGTCAATGGCCGAATAAACATCCAAGCATGTAACAACATAATCCTAATAATACTGAAAATATTACAATACCCCTCAGTAAATAGTCTGCACTACAAAACGTGTTAAAGCTCTGGATTAAGAGTTGAAAGGGGCTGCCAAAGTCTGATATACCAACCCTGGTTTACTGGAAAGACAAAAGAGCAGAGGTTAGGAAATCGAATAGCTCAAATATACATGAGATGCTGGTTAGAGAATAAGCAACCATATGTCATTTTCCCCTTAGGACTTTTCAAAGTGTCTGATTGGATTCTATTTGGATTACTGGTTATCCTCTAAAGTGTGGGACAAAGGAACTTAAAGATCTGCTCTGCTCTCTCTTTGTCCTTTAACCTCATCATAGCATCACTCTGCAAACAAAACAAAGAACTATACACATGGTAGGAGTAGGTTTCTCTGCAATGTGACTGATAAAGGATGGAATAAATAAACGTTTAGGGAAAAAGGAATTCCTCTCTACAGGTAGTATGTCGGACATCACATGGCAGCCATAGTACACCTGCCGGACTTTAATTGAGGGAACTTTGGTGAGCTGAAGCCTAGAGCTTGGAACAACTGCCTATGGAAGAGTATTAAGGCCAGGTAAGAGGTGGAAATGATTCATGTTGTTTTTAAGAATGAAGTTGAGAATAGAGTCAAAATACAGAGAATAGTCTTTGAAATATTTAGGATCAAGTTGTTGAGAATGGAGTCAAAATTAAAGAAGGTTAAACTTTTCAGAATAAATCTACTCAATTAATTTGCATCTACGCAATGTTCGACTTTATTCTCTAAAGGCAAGACAAATACAAATAATGTCCTGCTGCCTGCTGCCTGGCCCTTCCACTCTTCTGAAGAGTCGCATAATGTTATCACTTTGGAGAGCTGCTATCTGATGTTTGTGACGTCAGGTGGAACATGAAAGTGCACATCTGAGGCCACAAGATGGCGCCAATTAGTCCAATTCCAACTGTCGGCTAGCAAACACTGTGTATTATTTTGGAAAGCCACAAGCACTAAAACACAATGATAGGAATGGTACATGTGTGAAAACAGGTGAGAGGCACTTCAAGGTGAAAATAAAAACAAAACAGGAAAGCTGGCAAAATGAATGAGAGACAAAACTGGGATAGCTGTATATATAGATGCTCAATAATTCATTGGAAATGTCTTTTTGTGTGTATTTGAACACTACTGTTAATACACAAAGTGCTTATTGAGACAAGTGCAATTAAATAGTTTCTTATTTAAAGTGATACAAAGGATCTTCAATATGAGCTATTTGTGTTTAACTGTAACTGTTACTATGAGAACAACCATGTAAATCCAACCCCTTTCCAACTGATCCAGGAGCTGTTGGGCAAATGCTTTGGCGCAACAGCTCCGGGATCTTACCATAATAAGGACACATGCCAAACAGAGGAAAATTAAACACGGGATGTGTCCTTTATCTTTTTTATCCTCTCCAAAGAAGACCAAGTCCAATTTCCCACTGTACTGTTGGACATCACATAAAGCCCTGCTGTGCTGCAGGAACCATGCAATGCAGATGGAATAACTCAAATGGGTTGCAGCCATGGTCATGCCTACTGCCATCTACGGAGGAGGATTAGGGCCACATGTGAATGTATTTTTGGATATTGCCAAAAGTGATTTATTTTTTCTTTGAGTTCTGAAAAATCTGAATTCTCAATTCTGACTTTTTTTTCCACATTTCTGACTCTATTCTCTGGAAAAAACAACACTTGTGGCCCTAATGATCTTCCATATTAACAATTTAGAAATGCATATACAAATAATAAAAGAATGAATACGGTAAAAACTTAAAGAAAAGAGACCTAGGTTGGCAACAGGATGTGGACTCTTGTTTGGCAACATGTTGCCCATAGTAACAGGGACTGAAACATCTGAGAGAAGATGGAAGGAAAGATGGAAGTAAGGATTGTTTTCTATGACGCTCTCTGAGGCGCTATAAGTGCTTTGTTGTACCCTGACTTACGTTGGAGACTGATCAAATGGTTTATCTGACATTACTATGCCAATTTAAATAAAAATCCACATAAATACTGCATTATAAGCCTTAAACCAAGTAACCGTACGGAGGACCAGAAGGGCCATTTCTGCTATTCTTTTTGTAATAGCGTCTCATGCCACAAGACAAAAGCTAGTTTTCTCGGGATAACTGATTACTGTAGGTCAATTCCAAGGAAAAGAAAGGCGGATTTGTTGAGATAATAAGATCACAAGGAAAAACAATTTTTAGTTTTTCAGAATCTCACAATAATGATGTAATTTAAAAAAAGTTGTGTCTTGTTCACACATGGTTTTAGCCTTTGGTCACAGATGATTTAAAACTGAAAAGTAACTACTTTTGTATTGGTCTTCTCCTGATATGACTATGGGTTATGTGAATATTATCTCTTTCAAAAAGACACAACTCCGTTTTCAGTTCGATGGAACCACAATCTGATGCGTTCATTAATAATGGGTATTCCATGATCTGACTTTGTAAGCTTAAATCAGTTGCTTTAGTTGTCGCGTCGTCATATATATGTATTGTACTCCTGATCTCATAAACATACATTTTAAAGTAAAATAACCTTTCATTTTCTTGTGATAACGGGTTGATTATCTGGAGATAGCAAAGCTTGTTTTTTTTGGCCGCCGTACTAACCGAGTGATCAAGCACTAGTTTAACTTAATAAACCCTAAACTCAATTCATACATGGCATTCCTTCATTATCTTTGTTCTGGGGGAAGGTCATTGAAGTACAGAGAGGACTTTTTCCAGAGGACCCTGTAGATCGGCTCATGGAGTGTAAAGTTGGTCAGAAAAGCTACAGTGCAAACAAGACATACAGGTGTGAAAAGGACAAGCAATTTTCTTTTTTCTTTTTTTTTACATAAAGCGCAAAATGTATAGAAATTCACTTTAACAGCAATGTGAACTTGCAACACCAACAAATAATGCATTGCGTGTACAAAACCCCAAAACGCCATGAAAACATAAAAAAAACCTCTACATCTTTGCAATTAGCTTGTCTGCATCTAAATATAAATATATATCAACGCCTAATTGCAGTATGTTTTCTATTAATACATGTACATTTGTTTTGCTTTGGCACGGGTTAATGCCAGAACAATGTCAAAAGCAGTTAGGAGTGTAGGTGAGGATTGACCCTTGTGGCACAGTCATCACTTTTGAGTTTTTCCTTGAACAGAGTATCGTCTTAAAATCGAACCTTGGGATGTACGTACGTCCTTCCTGGGAATGCTGTGCGCTGGAGGAGGCTGCTGGGATGAAATCTTTCAGAAGCCTACAAAGCATTCTGGGATTTGCCGAATACAAGCCCCTCTTTCCAGTGAAGGAAGTTTTAAGAACACCCATCCATTCTGTGGATATAACACTTTTCCGCGGGACACTTGAAGTAACCATGACTGTGAAGGTTATGGCTTACTTCCCTGTTCCCACTTTCTTTTCCCCATGCTTTCTCTTGGCCCTAAAGTCTATGTACAATGTGACTGGTTGATCCCAAAGTCCCATGTGTTTTTTGGAGCCAGTGAGTAAAAAGATAGGGCCGCTCTATCACCGAGGAGAGGGGAAATGAGCAGTGAAAAACAGGGAGTGGTAGAGAGCTGGAAGCTTGAGCACAGTGTTAAGAGGATAAGGTCAAAAGATGGCGGGATTATGTGTCACAGTGGTCTGTCTGTCCATCCATTAGATCCAAATACAACGCCCAGGACAAACAGTTAGGAATAGCTTTAGGAGACCAATCAGAGGAGGGTGATGCGTCCTTCAAAATGGCGTGGCTGTCCATACATGTCCAGTCCAGCCGTTACTTACATCCTCTCCAATGTCTATGGTCGCTATTCCAGGACCTGGACTAAAGGTGTTAAGAGATCTACACCACGGCAGTATTTACGTGTCTAGTGTTTTCTTTTTTCGTCTTTCCTTTTTCCCGACCTAGTAATTGACCTTAGTGACTGCTCGTTCGCGGCCCCCGCCCTCCACCAGCTGGTTGACGGAGCGCTTGCGGTTCCGCTTGAATTTGTTCAGGTCCTTGTCGAAGACCTCACCGGAGCGCAGTGCCGACACCAGGTCGTCAAACTCCCCGCCGACCTCGTCTGAAGCGCCGCTCTTCTTGGCCCGACGCTCCCGCTCCCTCTGCTCCTTGAGCTGAAAATGGAAACCGGAAGTTAGACACATTATTTTTGTTTTGTATATTGGTGTCTCAGGGTTTATTCTCTGAATGTGCGTCTCACCATGGCCTCCATTCGTGCCCTCCTCTCCTCCTCATCTTTACGGCGCTGCATGTTCTCCAGGTCCTGCCGTGCCTCGCTGAACGACTGTAAGAAGGTGTCAAAGATCCCGAAGAACTCATCGGGCTGCATCCTCCCTTCTTCCTCCCCAAAGTGCTTCAGAGATTTGGTAAACTGCACAGAGACATTTATTGTATTTTTACAATTTGTTTAGAAGTGATTGAACATTTGGCCAATAGAGTGGTGCAGTAATGAGTCCTGAAACCCAGAAAATATTTAGCATGTTACCGCTTCCGGTTCTCTGGTATCAGAGTCAATCATTTGTTGACATGTTTGTGGTTAGAAGCCTGAAATAAGGTCTGTGGTTAACAAAAGCTTACGAGATGTTCACGTTTCGTTCAACAACATGAAATACGTCAGTGAATAGTCCACTTGTAAATATCCAAAGCCTTTATGTGTCATATAAAAACGACGGTTGCTAACAAGTGACTAAATGAGAATACTCGAGGTCAACACGCCAACACGGATCGGCCTTTAGCTTAGCGGTGGTGATGCGCAACTATGCAACGGTTTTGTAGTTCATTTATAGCCTGTTAGCTTTTAAATTCTGCCGTTTGCATTTATGCTTAAAACATGGACAGCCACGTGGAGATTATCCTGCTGAACAAAATGTGTTAGGTATCATAAACGTGTGTTGTCAACATAGCCTATTTTTAAACAATATATCAAAATCCAATGGGGAAATTCTGTTGCTTTTTATTAAGGGAGCCCTTGCGAAGCTAACTTGCAGGTCGGCCAACAAAATAAGTCATCACTGCACCAACTCAAACATATCCAGGGTCTGTTGAACTGGTTTTGTAGTACAGGGCACTGGTGGCTGCATAGCAGCGCTAATGTCAAAGACACAAACATTATACATTATATTTGAATTTTACCAGGATGCAGTGACAAAAATATTTGGGAAGGCTTCGCCTTCCCTCGCCTACAGTACCCGCCGCCCCTGACCAGGACCATGCCTGCAGCCAAACCTACTTGACCTTCCTACACACACGCTTTGTACTGTGGTATACAGCAGGAAACACAGCAAGATCCGGGCGATATCCTCCAACTTTAAACTATACTAAACTATTGATTGGTGCAGCTTGGAAGTTTAGATTTCTTTGTATTCAAACTTTTCTAAAATGTTAAGCAGAAATGCAAATGTGTATCTTTTGCCAACTTTTGGTGAATACGGGAGAAATCTACAAACGGAAAATAATGTATTTTCCGGATTTCCCCCAATCTGATGAAGACATTTTGGATGCAAAATATCCCAGACTTTTCAAATCAACCAATGCATGAAATGTTTTTGCATGTGTTGTCTTGCTTTAATTGCGACAACATATTGTTTTGGTTAGCGAGCAGAAGTCCCTACTGCACAGTTCTATTCTTTATGAACGTTACAGTAAAGTGTTTACAGCACACTGTGTGTGGTTCTAGTGTTGTGATAAAAAGGAGTTGGGGTTTAAACTTTTCAGAGGATGCACACAAATATCCTGTCATTATGGGCTGTTCACCATGGCAACCCCCACCATCATCCCTTCTGTAATTATGTGTCTGGTCATATACACACACACACACACACACACACACACACACACACACACACACACACACACACACACACACACACACACACACACACACACACACACCACACACACACACACACACACACACACACACACACACACACACACACACCACACACACACACACACACACACACACAGCACACACACACACACACACACACACACACCACACACACACCACACACACCACACACACACACACACACACACACACACACACCACACCACACACACACACACACACACACACACACACACACACACACACCACACACACACACACACTACCACACACACACACACACACACACACACACACACACACACACACACACACACACACACACACACACACACACACACACACAACACACACACACCACACACAACACACACACACACACACACACACACACACACACACACACACAGTGAGGATAATTATGTTTGGCTTCTTCATAGAGGATTTAACACTTCCCTGCTGTTTGTGATAACATGTGTATTTGTATCAGTGGATGTTCATTGAACACCTTGTTGAGCATTTAGATTCAAAGTTGTTAAAAATCCACATACTGGCTCTGGTTATCACATCATTGATTTGTTATCACTTTAAAAAATGTTGTCAACCTCTGCTTAAATTCAGCCAATGATATGGTGGTATTGTGACTGCTCTGCATGTCATCTTGCTATAGAAATGGTTAATCTGCTGTAAGCTTGCTAGCTAATGTAGCTAACATAGTGATTTCAAATATACTGACAAAACACTTACGATTATGAAACTTTGCCAACAGTGACATTTCGGTTGTGTTTTGTGCTTCGTGCAGCGTTTTCTTTAGCAGAATTTTGTATTGGCAGCGTTTTGTTTATGCAGTGCATTTAGTAAACGCTGAGCATGTTTCGTCAAGATGGTGAACTTTTTCTAAATGCTGCGCATTAGTTCAAGAAGATGTTTCTTAAGTTACATGTCCATTGGCACATTTGTGTTTTTTATATTCGCATTGTTTTTTAAACTGCAACGCGTTTCTCCTAATGTAGGTGCTTTGGGCCGTTGAAGTGCGTTTGCACCTGTTGGCCACCGTATGAACCTAATGAACTCAACTGCATCTATATACAAACTGAACTGAAAATCAAATGTCTTTATCCAGCACAAAGACCTTTTTTCTGGAGCTGGAAGACGGCGATGTCTGCCAGCGACGCTGAGCCAACTTATTAGGTAAAGGAAGAAAAATGTATCTGGCGATGGAGTAACAGTTAAAGTATTATGGATGAGCAGCTGCTGCTGCAAGTGGGATTTATTTAATTTGGAGATTGGTGCTGAGCTAGAAATAAAATATGAACAAATGATTGCCTATGTGCAGGGAATTCTGCAGAGGTTTTAGTAGATGCACCTGTGTAACAGATCTTCAACTGTGTAGAATAGCTTTCTTTGATCCATTCATTGCCATTAGCACGCCAAAACAAACCCCATTTGTTTGTCACAGGGTTGAAAACCTGATGCTAGTGGAGGTAAAATCAAAATACAGACTTTAAAATGTCACGGCAGTTTTGCATGTTTGGCCTATACAACTCCCATAGACTTCCACGAATCAAATCATTTCTCAACCGTTTTCAGTGTGACATCTCTAGTTTAAAATTAAGCTTAAAACTCTTTTTATGTATTGCTAGAAAATGTGGTGCCGATGTCTCGTCCTCCACACATCCATGTGATAAGCTTAGTGATCTTCTGCCTTTACATCTAGCCCCTTCTTCAGGTGACATCACTGCTATGTTATTAATAATCCAGCACACGTTCAAATCAGTCAGCAATTACAATTGTAAGCCTAAGCTGTTTTTCTTAGGCTGGATCTTTCATTGTCTGTGAACATGTCTCTGTGTGGGTGTTTTAAGGATAAACCCGAGCAATCTCTCAGGATAAGAGAAAACCCCCTGTCCCAATAACCCACATGACCTTGAACAGCTGTAATCCCTTGTAATGTATGTAGTAATGTCTGGCGAGGCACATTTGTTGCCATGGAGCTTTACTGTTTATTCATTCTCCTCTACTTTCTTGAGCCGCAACGCACACACACTTCCATATTTAACGGAGCATCAGAGAGCCTTGACAAGGTAATGAGACACACACACACACACACACACACACACACACACACACACACACACACACACACACACACACACACACACACACACACACACACACACACACACACACACACACACACACACACAACACACACACACACACACACACACACACACACACACACACACACACACACACACACACACACACACACACACACACACACACACACACACACACACACACACACACACACACACACACACACACACACACACACACACACACACACACACACACACACACACACACACACACACACACACACACACACACACACACACACACACACACACACACACACACACACACACACACACACACACCACACACACACACACACACACACACACACACACACACACACACACACACACACACACACACACACACACACACACACACACAGGTCCTTTTGTTTTACAGTAGTCAGCGGTGTCCTGCTCCTCCCGTTCCTTCCCCATGACGTTCAAACTTCCCCACTTTCCCTCCAATATTTTAACCGACCTCCTCTTTGAACAAATAATTAAGTTGAGGGGAGGCTCTGTTCAACCCCCTCGAGCCCTTCCTCCTGTCTTCATTCAAACTCTCATGAACCTCATAGCAAACAAGGTAAGAGGTTAAAATCTTCCAATGAGTCGGCACCTGGATGCTAACAGTACCTAAGGCCTTTTTTATTAAATAAAATGTTTAAATAGATGTTTTAAACACTGTATTTGGGGATTCCCACAGTCCCACTGATAGCTGTAGCTTACACCATTGAATACAAACATCAATGCATGAGCCAGTAGGGTTCAAAAGGCCATTTGTTGCACTAAGAAGGAGTGTAGAAGTAGAACGAAAAAAGATGGCGCTGCTCACGTCTGTGTACACTGGACACAGAGGGATGCAAAGAGGTGGGTTTCTCTCTCGAGTATCTTTGCTCACTCCTCCTCTGTCTGTCCACTACATAAAGGTTATGCAGTTACCTTGTCCTTGGCTTCGCTCAGCTGGTCCTCCAGTTCAGAAAAGCTGAAGCCAGCGACGGTGATGAAGTCTCCGATCACAGCCACAAACTTGTCCCCGCGTTCCCTCGTCCTGCTCTGCTGGTAGAGCAGCTCCTGCAGGGGAGAACAAGACAAGAGACGCGTGATTTAAAAAACCAACGATGGTCAAATCATGAGGCACAGTAATTGTGTGCTTTAAGGGAAAAGGAAGACGGGGACAGAAGAAAACGTCTTTTTCATAGGGGTCTCAAAACAAGAACAAGGACAGTTTGATGCCATCGTGAAGTAACGTGGGAGTTTACAGTAAGTTGCCGGTTAGGATTCCTTCATTGGTCATCGCTTAGGACTCTTTTACAAGGAGCTGGATTTTCCGCAGGTGTCCTCCTCTTCAAAACAAGCCCACCCGGTGATTAAAACCAGTTCTAACATTGAATAATGGAGTTTCACATCAAAAATCACTGTTTTTCCATCTCTGTGACGTGTGGTTCTTTGATGTGCCCTCCTGAGCGGGTGCATGTGTTGTACATCCGTGTTTCTGTGTATTGCTACAAATGTTCCGTTTCTTGTCGGTGTGTAAAGTTACCAGCACTTAAACACTTCACCCTGCTGTCCATCTCTGCCCTGCTCCAACACATAATTACAGACAGGAGTAGAACCAACGGGAGGGAACGTGACACAAACGCACAACAACTCACCGCCTCTAGAGCCTTCAGTCCACTTCTGATATTGTGAACCTCTTTTTCCAACTCCGACAAACTAGTCAAGGAGAAAAAAAACATGAAGGAAAATGTCTTGTACTGCACTCCCTGACTAGTTTTGGCGTGCAACTTGGGACCTTATTTACATTTTCAGTGACTTTTTCACAAGTAAAATTAGAAAAGACTTACATTTTTTAATTGAGTCTTCACTGTAATATTATATAACACATGCACGTAGGACTATCTCCCTTCCCCCACTGTAAATACTTGTGCACTCACTTGACTTTGGCAGCCTCGGGTACACTGCAGAGGTCGTTCTGGATGTGCAGCGTGTCATTGTAGTTCTTCTCCATGATCATGATCAGGTAGTGCAGCATGGTGATGTTCCTGTAGAGACAGAAGTGAAGACAAAAGGTTTTTAACCAAAGTAATCGAGGAAACACTTCTTCTTGTCGAGTTAAAGTATCACCTTTAATACTCTTATTTAACCCTTTGAATCCTTGGCTGTTTTAACACTTTGTTATTCATTTAAGTGGCATTCACTAGGATTGCGATATATTGAAATTTCCAGTGAAGTCGCTTGGATGAACTTAGATAAACCCACCTGTTGTACTTGTACCTTGGCCATGAAAATAAAAACAATTAGCAGCTTAAGAGTTTGATTTGTGCACCAGCACTTACAATGGTCTGTCTTTTTGGAGAGAATATGTCAGCACTTTTCTTGTTGCTCTGAGTTGGAATCTTTATCGTTTATTGCACTTATTTCAAGTCGCTTTGGATAAAAGCATCAGCTACATGAAATGGAATGTAATACCACTATCTGGGATGCAAATAGTTGAAATGCTATACAACGCTTTTACAAAGAAAAATGCAAATTGATATTTTCTTACTATATTGACCACATTGACCATATTGATGGGAGTTTTCTTTTTCGGGCCAGAGATTGCCTTTATTAGAGTTGAAAGGGGGAGATAGAGGGGAGGACATGAAATGTTTGGTGGGCTCAGGAGTCGAACCCTCCTACTTTGCTGCGGAGACTGCATACTGTATGCTGGATGGGACCTTAAAAGTATTGTCAAAAATGTACTTATATTTTCAGGAATGTTGGCCCTATGTACTACAGCTCCCCTAATGCTTTGGGTGATACAAACAGGAAATGTATGAAATTGCAGCTGAGTAACTGTGGTTTAGAGAAGCGGAGGCACTACAGGCAAACGCTTTTTTTTCATGCAATTTTGTAAAGGTATTTTTTAAATCAACAAAATGTTACCATTTGATAATGCATATTTTGCACATAAAAAGTTTTAAAAGTATACCAAAAGTAGAAGTATCATGCTATATAAGTTGCTAGCAGTCCCTGTTTTTCACATTTATAAAGGAACTCTGGAATTGAGAGGACATTTATCTCTCTATGGAAAAACGGAGTCACAACAGTCCCCCCCCCCGATCACCTGTCTATGCTGGACTTGGTGTCAGCGATCTTGTTGAGGCTGGAGACCTTGAAGCCGTAGGCGTTTCCTCTCTGGCCCTTGTTCATGAAGTTGCCGAAGGCCAGCACAACCTCCAGGATCTGAGTCAGCCTCTTGCTCCGCACCACCTCCTTGGATGCATTCAGGATCGCTGGAGGAAGATGGATAAAGAGAGAAGCAGCTGGAGAGATCATAGAGTCGGTGATTGATACGTGTGCACTTTGCTTAGTGCATCACTTATATTATAAGACTAGCCTTATTCCATTCTGTTTCTCTACTCAGCCCCCATGCACACGCATCTCATCTTTCCTTAATTTTTGTAATCCTTCATGATGATTGATCAATATTCCCCACAACAACTGGGCAGCCGAGTAGGGAAACCCATCAAGTCTCTCCATCCATCCATAAAACAGCAGAGGGGAAGGGGTTGTTCCTGTCCCCCCTGAGAACAGACTTGTCTGGCAGAGTGCAGGTGGTTCCCTCTCTCCGCAGAGGAAACCTCAGTGTGAATGTGAAAATCATTAACAGAGCCCACATTGTTATTGTTACAGTTCGCTCTGCAGTGATACAGCATGGGAATCGTTCTTCTGGCTCTGCTGACGGGGTTCTGCTGGCGGTCTTATGAAATGCTTCTATTGAACATGCTGGGTGGTCCAGGGAAATGTAGTCTCATCTAGACTATATGACAAAGTAACACCAATAATAAAAGGGGATAGAGGCTTTATTACGGGCATCGATGGACATTGTGGTCTGGGAACATTTGGATCCAATAACAGTGATTGTTAAGGCTTGACTCAATACTCAAAACTCACAGGTTGTTTCCTCTGCTCACACTTTCGTTTTCCAGTAATAGATGTCAAACAATAAATAAATGGATGGGCTATCTGACAAACAAGCCACAGTCAAGTGGCAACCTTCGGGTGTGAGCCTTGCTTTCTCTCTGGTGTCCAGCAGGGGGCGACCCTACTAGTTGCTTAAAGAAGTCAGATTTTATAGAAGGCTAGGAAAACAATTCTCAACATTTTCCGAATAGGTTTAATCCATAGTCTTTTTTTCAATGTTGTAAATGGTGGTACCATTAAGAGTAAAATAGACGATTAATGGGGGTATGCTTCGGGGCGTTGCCATCTTGTGATTGACCGATCGCTAGAACACTGTTGTGTGGTTTGAATGTTTTCTGTGTTAAAACTTGAACTCCTTTACAATTGGTTTTCAGTTCATGAAGGTTAATCGTAAAGTTCACCAGAGTCCGTTGTACTGGTCACTTCTGGTTCCAAAACAACAAAACAGTGCCTCTCAAAATGCCAAAATCAAAATCATTAAAACCGCAGCCTAACAACCAACGGGCGATGTTGCGGTGAGTCAATTCACTTCTTTAATAAAGTCTATGTTTAGCGCTGCAAATAAGACACTGCTGGAAAATATAATGTGATGGGTGAGAGTAGGAAAAGGGCATTAAGGCCAGCAGAATGGTGTTTTTCAATGATCTCTTGCTTAAACAGTCCTTAGGACAGCTCAGTAGTGACACACCCATGAGCACACAAGTCTATAGACCTCATTGGATGCCTTTTTCCTGGGTCTTTGAAGTGTTTATGAAAGGCTTTCCCATCGCAACATGGGCCAGCTTTCCAAAACAGCCTCCTTGGTAACCTGGAAGCTGGCTGGAGGGGAAAAACTACCCTGGGCCAATGCACAATTGGCCAACCGCTCTCACCATGCATACACATGTGCACACTTAGTACAGAGAAAGATTTTCTCATGTCATGATGAATAGCATTAGTTCAAAGTGATCAAAGATGCTGACATTTTCAGTGTATGTTTTTGCTTCTAGACGTGTACAATCATGTGTATGTGGCACGCCCTCAAAGCATGTTCTGTACAATTATTATAGCTTGCTCCATTTCTGTTTAGGGTGAGGGTTGTTTAGTAGCTTTGTTCTTGGACAGTGACTTGAGACAAAAATGTACTAACCCATTAGCTCCCAAATACTATGTTCTGATTGGTCTGAAGTCTTGAACTCTGGTAAGGACAATCCTTTGGGCAAGTACGTATCTAACGGTAGAGCTCAGTGGCGTCGCCTGGCCTGGGCATCCGGGGCTTTAGCCCCGAATGTTTTTTCTGTAGCCCCGGACAATTCTCCCTCAATAATATAATACATTAACCGTGCTTTACGTGAACCTCATCATGACACAAGAGAGGACGGCAGGACTGTAATTTCCCGAGTTCAGTGAATGCAACAGAGGCATGACACCAGACCAATCAGAGAGTTGCATGGAAATAAACGTGTGCTTGTGTCATTCAAGCTCGGCTCTGTGTGTGTGTGGCAATAGCGCATTTAGAGGGAGAGAGAGAGAGAGAGAGAGAGAGAGAGAGAGAGAGAGAGAGAGAGAGAGAGAGAGAGAGAGAGAGAGAGAGAGAGGGACCGGTGCCAGCAGGGACCGTGTTGTTAGCATCTGGTTAGCTAGCTGATAAACGGACATAAGGAGCTGTTTGTTCCACAAGAAGCTGGAGGAGAGTCCTCTCCATTCAGACTGAGAGACTCAGGTGAGCTAAAGGACTCTCTGAGTGTTTAGATACTTAACTTTAGTCTAAGTTATCTCAGTGGGTCTCAAACGGTTTGGTCACAAATTATTCAAAAGATTATTTCCGCGGCATATGATCATTATAGTTATAAAAAAAATAAAGCGAATAAAGGAAAAACAGTTATGAAATACTATATGGCAGTAAAACAAGAATAGAGTTTAAAAGGGGAGTGATTAGTAAAATATCCTTAAAGAAAAAGTAAATCTGTTTACAGTTCTGTTTCAAATGGGTGTTGAGACATGTATCCATAGATCTCTTAATGTTGCTCTCAAAGTGCACCAGATTGATGCTTTTAACTTCAATATATTCCCTAGAGGAGGTTAGGTCTCCCCCCCACTCATAAAAAATAGCACTTTACCCCTGCCTATATGCCGTGAGCTGATGATCGAGCCTTCATTGTAACAGTCGCGGGTATACTGTGTGTGTGCGTGTGGGGAGTGTTGCAGTAGAATATTCCACTGTAGCGCCGCCGCCACTGTGGGCTAAGCCCCGAATGTTTTCAGGTCCAGGCGACGCCCCTGGTAGAGCTTATGTTTCTCATACTGCCTGTGCTGCAGCCCCTCTTTTCACCCTCCGTCTGAAACCAGAGCCAAGTCTGCTCTGATTGGTTAGCTGGCTGGCTCTGTTTTGATTGGTCAATCGCTTAAGAGATTAACCGCCCCTTAGCCGATCATGTACATATATAACACACTACAGGAAAGGGACAACCCCAAAATGCAAAAAAGTGCCTCTTTAAGTGGGTGTTTTCAGTGGCGTGGCATTTATTAGTTTGTGTACAACAACACAGCTCTGTGGCAGGGATATACAGTATAAGATGTATGCTTTAGCAGAAAATAGATATTATGATTGATTTATTTGTTCAAATGTTAACAATATAGAATATTGCCGCCATTATCCTCTATATAATCACTTAAGAGTTAAGCCTTTTAGTGTCCTAGGAGGTGTTTGTCCTTACCTTCAACCTTAGGCTTGGTTTCGCCTAGACGCTCTGCAAACTTCTTCTTAAAGAACAGAGCCTGCAGTCTCTGCTGGTAGTGGTCAATTCTGATGAAGGGAAAAAAGGGGAGTGTAAGTTCAAAGCTTGAAGTCACCCAATCGTGCAAAACTCCCCCTCTCAGTTTTCACAGGCCTTTTATCGTCAAACAGGCTCCCATCAAATTGGGGAGTTGACAAATGGCTTTGTTAAACCTGCCCAAAAGTTCACAGAGGCAGAGAATGGGAATTTCAAGGACGGATGAGGGATATTAAATGGCAACAAAAAAAAGAAATAACTAAATCCCAGATGTATTCCTGGGACCAAAGGAGATGTGGTCAAAGGGGAAGAAAGTGGACAGGGTAATATTTCACGGAAGGAAATGAAAAGGTTTAATTATCTAAAGAAAATGGACCAGATTCGGAGAAAGGAAGAAATGCGCTTATTTAAACATTCTCCACTGTCTGATGTGATGGGAGTCCTCAGAGGGCCGTCGTGGCTTCTTTTCACAGCTAAATGATGAATTGTTCAAAGTTAGAGGCTTGTTTTTCATCCCAGCCCCCCCACGTTGCTTTTGAACAGACATCATACTCTGCAGGATTTTAGGATCTATTTGTGGTAACTGGCTTATGTCTTGATCCTGCACAAAATCTGCATGTTGTTCACTTTGGAAATGCTCCATTTCAAATGCTGACAATAGACAGACCTATTGTGTTTTATAACAGAGACACTGACCTTTGTGACACAGATGTTCATCACCATATCTTAACGTTACAAATGAATAGTATTATTTTATAATAATGTAGACCTGTGTACCTGCTCATTTCAAAGAGGAAGCGATCAGCCCTTGCCATGCGCTCCAGCTCGTGTTTGTGCTCCTCCAAGAGATCGATGTCACTCTTCTCCGGGACAAACTTCAGCAGCTGCAAGGATGCAAAGTCAGAGTTTATCCAGATGCTAAGGCTGTGGAGCATACTTCATGCATAGTATCTAAAGATTGTTCAGGATTTCAGGATTCCAACCCCCGGTCCTCTGCTTAGGGACCGAGAGCCCAGTACATTGGCCACCAGCTTAACCAATTCAACAATACGGCGGCCCCTATTAGCTCGTTTCTTTCCGTTGATTAGCTATATACATTATGCTGTAATATGTGTAAATCATTCCAAAACTTTATCAGTAAAAATTAAAAGGCTGGAATAAATTGAAAAGATCTCGGCCCTTTAAAAAAATATCAGGATGTTTCTTTTTTTTTTAAATATATGAAATCTATAACTTTGTCTTCAATGAGTTCTGATCAAGCAGAGAACATCAAACCACTTAAACAAATACATGTCTACCCATAAGAGACTTGATTAGCCCCTTTTTTGATATTTACATCATCCCCCACCCTCACCTGCTCCAGCATATCTTTGGACAGCTCTTCCCTCTCGTCCATCTCCAGGATCGCCCTCTTGATCTCTTCATTGCTCATTTTTAACCTGCAAGGGAGAAGCAAATTGGAAGGGGTTGTAATTAGATTACATTAAATGTAATTAATTGGCACATTACAAACAGTGTAGAGAAAACTGTAACTAATACTCTGATCTGGACCCTAGTCAACTCCCGGGAGCAATGCCAGCTGTTTTCAGTGCATGTTAAGTGTGCTGGGTTGCGTTAGGATCAATAACAGCATTGTTAGTCTGTGCGTCAAAGCCTTATTGACCAGCTGCTGACCCCATTTGGATCTAGTTCGTACCCGAGGGTAATTTTCTATTGACACGAGAGTGGGTTTAGGGACAGTGCTGCAGCATGTCAGATGGAGAAGGCTCTCAGGAACCCTCTTTATCGATCTGTAAAGGGAGGGGGGGTTTGGTTCAAATTTGTGAAAGGGCTTTGGATCATTGCCATAAGAAGACACACAAATGGTAACCATACTGTTGGGTGGATTTTAAATGATGTCAATTGATTACAGTTTACACAAAGTAAGCCTTAAAGCCTCTTGGGAGGAGCAGGGTCATTTGCATTATTTCATATGGCTTAAAAGGGACTGTTCAACCCAAACTCAAACATATATGTATATTATTAGTTATTCATTAATCCAGATTGTTTTGGTGTGTTGGAGATATCGGCCATTATAATGGAATTAGATTTAAAAAAACACAATTAAAAATGTCTTTGAAAAATATAATGACCTGGTTACTGAAGACCATCCCCAAAATTAGCTGTGAGCAGTTTCATGTAGGAACTATTTTCTTTCTACCCAGCTACACCCGCAAATCATATGACCGTGCAAAAGGAAGCATCTACTTACGAACAAGAGGCTTTCTGAACTGTTTAACTAAACAGCTCAGCAGATAAGGACACAATTCATGTTTTCCTCAAGTTTTTCATACACATTAAAAAGTACAGTTGTATATTCAACTTTCACAACTTACACTGCACATTGATACGGTTGGTGAGTGTAAGAAAATAGTTCCTACATGGAACTGTTCACAAGTCTGTGTCATGATTTCTGGAAAACAACATTTCTTTTGAGTTTTTCAAATGAATTAAAAAAAATGCAAATGACTAGTGCCATCTAGTTCCATCATATTGGAGACAAGGCAGACCGAAATATCCTTAAATAAAATGTACAAATACCACTTAGAAAATAAGAAGAAAAATGGTATGTTGGGGGTAAATTGTCCCTTTATTGGGGAGACTAATAGCACTTCAATGTCTAAAAATAGACAAAAACCTCATAATCTAAACACTCCAGGGACACATCCTGGATAATGCTTTCTGTCTGTCATATGACTAAGCTTGCTCTTACCATTGGTTATTCAATTACACGGACAGATGTCCTCGTGTGTCCATTAAAAACACATTTCCTGTAGCAGACACAAGAAGCACCTGCCTCAAGCATCTTACCCTGAGTAACATCTCTAACCCCTGACCCAAAGTGTTTCCTGTTTCAGTGCTCAGGGCATCTCTTCACAATTGAATCTAAGATAAAAACTAGAAGATTACTGATAGTACTGTACAACAAAACATGATTGATGATTCTTGCTGGAACACGTACTTTGAAAGAAGAATGACACAATTCTGTGCACGTCGGCCATCGATGACTGACAGCTCCTTGACCTTCCGCGTGCTGACGTATATGTCATCCATGGAGCCCGTCTCTTTCTGCAGAATGAGAAAGACAGAGATCTAGATTACATTTGCAACATGGTTCCATCTATAAGAGAGCTAACATTGAAATGCAAAGCCTGCTCAGTGCTTCTTCTCACATCTGTTTGACATCCGTAACTTGTTGAGAATTGACATGAACTTTTGCAACATCAAGCACGTAGCATACTAACATGTTGCACTCCATCCAAATACTTTAAGAGGTCTCAGCCACTGACCCTGAATGCATAATGCACGTCTTATTATAAACCCTGAACTGAATTGTGGATGCTGTATGAAAACATGTTTTAAAAAAGATGTGGAATAATTCACATTATGTATGCCGTTTGCAAGAAAGAAATATAAATCAATTCCTGCGGGGGAAGATTTTATTTGGCGAGTCACCACAGCAAACACAATGCAGGCAGACCTATAAAACTCTCAAGGAACAGGAAAAACACTGTGCAAGACTTGGTTCAGGCCAGTCACACAAATGTAGTATTAACATTCCACAAGGAGAGGGAATACATGTCTGAGAATAACGGTCAGGGCTGCATGTAAAACACAACCTATTTCTGGTCTAAGCCAGCATACTGTTGCCAGAAAACGTTATTTTTGAGGTTAGCGGCTATGACGTATTTAAAACAGATGCAGCTTATAAAGAAAGTGCCGTTTTCCATGCCTGCGTTGACCCGCAGTGCCTGGCAACAGCTTGAGGTTGGCACTGGGTTAGGGGGACAACTCCCATTCACGGAGCCCGCCAAAACCCTCTCTGCCTACGCACTAAAGGCAGCTTTGCCAACTTGTTTCTAGACTGTGCACTCAACCCTATGTAACTGGAGAAAAGCCCCTTAATCTTTTATAGAAGTTATCAATTGATCAAATTGCAAACTGTTTTCTTTTGTTCTTGTGCCAAGACACATGAAGGTTGGACATGCAAGTGGCTGCATTTCAATTCAGATGTTTCCTGCTAAGTTAATGATGATGAATTATGAGAATTAAAGGAGACATTCTATGCACAGTTTCAGCTGCATAGAGAGATTTTGGGTTTCTACTAGAATATGTTTACATGCTTTAATGTTCAAAAAACACATTACGTGTATCATATGGTCTATCTAGATAAACCTGTATTACATTTCTGTCAGAAACGCTCAGTTTTAGCGCCTGTCTCTTTAAAAAGCCCAATCTGCTTTGTTTGCTAATTCTTTATGGTTCTACTGCATCACTGCTATTGGCGTCCCTTCACTGTCATTGCAGCTTATTTCTCTAATTCTGTGACATCATAACTGTACTGAAGTGCTGATGGCTCATTTAAAGTTTCTGGATACAGGAACGTTTTTCATGGATTGAACGTTTTAATAGTTTCACAGTATTTATATTGCAACTATACCTAGTTTGTAACAAAGAAACATGGCAGAGGAGAAGAAGATAGAGCATTGGAGGTAGGTAACCATGAAATAAAGATCCTGAAAAAGCTTTAACTCACCTGTTTGAAGGATTGGTTAGTGAGCAGCTCCTGCCCAGGCATTCGTAGAGTGCAGAGAGACAAACAAATTGAAAACACATGCAAAGATTAGCATTTCAAGCAGAAAAAAAGAGGTGACCATAGAGCAAGGAACTACAACTGTGCATACTACAAGCTGAAGCTGGGAAGCAATAATAATCTAATGTCCAACTCATCACAGGCTCATGAAAAAATATTGCAATTTTCTCTGCATAGGTGAACAGAAAAGCTTTTAAACTCTGTTCTATTTTGGTTTCAGTATTTTCAAAAGAGGTCACGACTCTGTTATAATGTATTCTTTTGATTGCATCTACATCTGTCTTGACAAGGAACATGAAAAATGAGTGTGGTAACTGAACCTACAGAAGGGGGAATGTAAACAAAAGTCCATTTTGAAAGAAAAACCAATGACAAGTTAAGAAAAGCAATTATGCGGTGAATAAACTTTGCAATATCGCAGTTGAATGGAATCGCACTCTTGCTAAATCGAGCAAGGTCGTCAAAGCCAGGCAGACCTTGGGTTTTTATGTGGCTATATCCTTAGAGATGGCCATTTAACCGCTGGCCCGTGCCAATAAAAGCCTGCTCTGTATAAATAAATACACACAGTAAATAAGCATCAGCAACAGCCCCAAATGAATTATTACTCTTTAATAAAAGCCTGAAAAGAGAAGTTGTGCTTTAAGCTGTCAGAAGGCTTTTAAGCATGGCAGTAAAATACCTTGTAAAGGAATTCAACAATAGTAATGCCTCTTCAGAGACTTTGCCTAGCATTACTCTTCCACTGATGTGAATATTTGAAAATCATTACGGCATATTAAAGTTCCACTTTGACGCAGTAAAACATATCAATTAATGCATATAACATTATCCCATGACAAGTGGTGTGTAATAACTTTGTAGCATTGAGGGAAGTAATTGCTATGTCCTGTATGGTGTCGCCCCGAAGGCACGCATACGGCAATTATCCTGTATTAGTAAGTCCCTGGTTGAACATGCTTTAGTCAATTGCCTCTTTATTTTAAGCCGTGTGCTTTATTAAAACGCTTCCTGTGTCGTGACTCCTCGTGACTTCCCTGGTGTTTCCTCAGTGTTGCCCTGTTCCATGAGCCCGTGATGACCCAGTCAATTCCCCATTTCTCACACTAATACACCGCAGATATCATGGCAAAGCTCGAGCTCAGAGGCGTTTCTACAATACAGCATTCAGTAGTGAACAGCTGTTCATGTTAGCCTGGAGCTGGACTCTTAGCACTCTCAAGAGACCTCTTACAACATCCCACCCTTCAACCCACCACACACACTTATACGCACACGCTAGAGAATCACGTCCAAGTCCAAATGCAGCAGTTATTAAAACAAGAGGCATAAAATGGATTTCTGGGTCTATATTTTCATCCTCGCCAAAACACACACTGTATCCCACTTGGTAGAAAATCCAAACCTGTTGTCTCTGATAGGCGGAAAACATCTTCTCGATGTCCTTGAGGTCAAGAATCTTGAAAGCTCTCAGGTCATCGATGTCATTCCAGATGGTGCCGTTGATCACATTCTGAAAAGGGTTAAAGGGCACAACGGGTTGATTAAAAAAAACTTCTACATAATTATATTATTTTTGGCTGTAAAAGAATCTTAATGCAACAGAAAAACATGGATTTTTCTGATGTAATGATCTCAGATTTTGGACAATGGTTGCTTTCATTAATAGGTTTGGTTGCAAATGTGATTTTTTTTGTTCTTTAAAATTGAATTAGAGTTTGGCAGAGCAGATCTTCTCACCTCTCCTAGTTTGGCCCAGTTGAAGGACTTCAGAGGATGAGAAGGCGTAGGGATGGACTTGGAGCGCATGTTGGAGTTGAATGAAGAGAGAATAGGAGGAGGCGGAGCTCCGAAAATGGGAGGGGCTCCTGGTGGAGGAGGCGGTGCTCCAGGTGGGGGAGGAGGCGGCGGAGGAGGCGGGCAGCTAAACGGCAGCGGAGGAGGAGGTGGTGGACAGCCACCCATCATAGGTGGTGGAGGTGGAGCCATGGGGCTGCCAGGGGGAGGAGGAGGAGGCGGGAAA
Source organism: Trematomus bernacchii (assembly GCF_902827165.1). Taxonomy (NCBI): domain Eukaryota; kingdom Metazoa; phylum Chordata; class Actinopteri; order Perciformes; family Nototheniidae; genus Trematomus; species Trematomus bernacchii. The sequence continues at coordinate 13,663,055 of NW_022987313.1, read as the reverse complement.
GACACACCCATCCCCTATAGGTTGGGAGAGAGAAATAAAAGTTATACAATGTTTTGAATAACATTTCATTGCAGCAAAGATGCAATTTAAACACAAACTAGCTCAGCATATGTATTGGAAGCAGGGTTAAATAGCTAGCTTTCATGAAAAAAGAGGAAAAAACTGCTTTCTAATTCCCCAAAAACAGTCCAACTAAAATGATATCTTGTTAGCTAGCAAAGTAGCAAACAATACATCCAAAACACAATGACTCCTCAGAAAAGTCAGTTACTGGGCCCAGCCTTTTAAATGTAATTATCTTCTATGCATAAGATAAAATAAGCTAGTCTCAATTAGCTATCTTTATTTGTCTTGGTATCTTTGTCAATAACACATACAGTACATGTTCAAAGAGTAAATATGAAAGCTGTGGAGCGGCTGGAAGGCAACGTTGACCATTTCCTGCGTGTTTTTGCTAAGCTAAATGCACATTGAACAAATCTTATTAGGAACTGCAGTCAATCAAGCAGATATGATTTCTATCAATTTGTTGTGTTTTTGTATTTAACATTATTTACTGGGCTGTTGACAAAACAGAGAAATCTGTCCAAAATAAGATAAACACAATTAATTAATTAAAGAGCAGCATATCACCGATTCAGACAGGGTGATTTATGTTTTGTTGTAAGGTTGAATAAAAAGCAACACTGCTCACAGATATGTTATTGATGCGTGAGGACAGGTCATGGACTTGTTCCCTGGCTGAGCGAAGCTCCACTCCCTCACGCTGGAGTTTGTCCTTCATTTTGTTCAATGTCTTCATCATGTCATCCTTTTCCTGGGTCTTGGTTTCACACTCTCGCTCCTTCTTCTCTAGTTTACCTAGCAGCTCTAAATGATCTGAAATGACAGAATGGCAAAACAAAGCATGGTATATTACAAGATGCATTTTCCCTTTCAACCTGCAGAGTGCAGTGTGTCAAACAAGTCTTACCTTTCCTGAACTTCTCTGCCTGTTCTCGCCACTGTTTCACCTCATTCTCATTGACCAACCTGTGAAGCAGGCAGACACAAATGAGCACAGAAACAAAAACAGACATAAACTTGCACAAAACTCTCACATGTAGGGGTCAACAGCAGTACAACCAAGTCAAGGCAAATTCAATATTTGGGTTGGAAATCAACTGAAAATAAATCTTATCATCCAGATTCATTACCGGCATTGACTTGGTTCATGCGGTTTGCTCTTTTAAGCAGCGTAACACAACATTAGTGCTGAAATAAATCCTGCAGGAATGAAATCAATTATATTCAGTTATACAATTTGGCACTTGGTAAGCTTGGCTGGGTTACTTTGGTAAATGTGATCAGCTAATGTGTGGGCAGGGTCAGGGTATGAGTACAAAAATAAATAGAAACGTTAAAACTGAATGAAAAAAGAAAAGAAAAGATGATCATATGAAGTGTTTTGAAGAGTTAATTTAGCTAGAAAGATTTGAAAAGTGAAACCTTGAGCATCGGTGAAAGCCATGTCTAGAGTTGAGAGAATAGACATGTTTCAGTGGGATAGAGAGTATAAAAGTAACAAAGAGCATAAGAGAGGGTATAGCTGAACAAGTGCTAACGTACGACTGCCAACGAGGATAAAGTCAACTTGCAGTAACGATTCACCCTTAATTGCTTGCAATCAATTCACACAAGCAAATCCACAAGAGCATTTCAAAGCAAATTGGTCATGAATCAGATTTAGGTCCTGCAAATGATTGCGTTAGTGAACAGGACGGTCTGATTATAAAGTGAGGGCTGCTTTAATGACATCTAAAGCAACGCTCTATTGATCCAACTCGTTCAAACCGAGCACTTTCTTATTCACTGGTCAAATAAATACCTTTACATTGCTGTGGAAAAAATGTGATTGGTATAGGAGTGTTAATTTTGGGTGAGGCACACGTGTGAGTAGTCAGAGCCGTCGTCATGGTGACCGCAGATGATGGATGACTTTGTCTCCAAGTTGTTTTAACAGTTGTTTTAACATCCCCCTCCTCCGCACCACAAGACGTACAGAACATTTTCAACCTCCGGCACGCAGCCAAAGCAATGAGGAGATCTCAGTTTATGCAAATCCTTCCAGAATTTACTCTCAGAGAGTTTATGGAAACACAAAAATACTTTGGCAGTGATGTGAAAGCAAGGGATAGGCTTTGTCCGCCGTGATTGATCTGCAAAGGACAGTAATGGACGTCCGGGCTTTTTTTGATGCCGCGTCCAAATCCTGCTTTCTGTACGCTACTGGAAAGAATTACGCTCAAGTGAACTGATTGCACAAACAGTAGTGGCTGAATTAGTGAACAAAGTAGGAGCGAGCGGGGGCCAAGATTTACCACGCCACATGTTTTATGGAGCTTTCACCGCGGAGACTAAACATATTCATCACTGATTTGAAGCTTGCTTTAGAAATAACAAAAAAAGTGGATTGGAAGAAAGATGGTGAAAAAAAAGGACGTCTGATAGAAGAATTATGCGATAAACACACTAAATGTATTGTATGGATCCATCTTCTTACACTACCAACAGCACACCGTTGTCTTTGGCTGCTGAACACAAGTAAAGACTGGTTTTAAATTCCGTAAAAACAAGACCACAAAACCCTGAACATTTGAGTAAATCCCTCTGTTCGACAGTGTTATGAAATACAGAACACGTCTACTTGCGCTTGGTTTTCCCTTTATAAAAGATTCATTTCTCCTTTTTGTCATTACATGAAAGTGACCGCTTGGCCGCACCTAAACATGGCTGACTTGACCGGCCTGTCCGCTTAATGCGATTAGAGCAATTTTCCTTTTGATCTCCAGCTTCCGCTTTCATGCCAATTCATGCTTGGAGCGTGGCTTCCTCTGATTCTACCCAGGACCCCCTGCTGCAAGCTTCACCTCACCTTCCTGTGAAACCACATTCTCCACTGCCATCATAACATGTTTAAATATAGCCAGTGCAAGAGTGGTGTAACAGGTGTTATTACATTATGATTGAATATTGTTTTACTGTGAATGCTTCCTCCACTAAAGCTCTGACGCAGTGGTTATCTGCCCTCCAGCTGTGCCTCAAACAATCTGACATATAGCTGAAGTTGATATCAGACTTGTCTTTGATCTTGGTTGGAAGTGATGCATTAACCACGAGGATTTTCCAGAAATGAGGGTTTACAGCTTCGGAGAATAGGAAGCAGCTTTTAAAAGGCCTGAAACACTCATTGGAAGTAGAGTGCACTTACAGTAACTCTCTCTTATGACATTATGAATTACAGTTCCTAGGATGGTTGGCCTGGATCCCTTTGTACAATAGTATCCTATCCTAGTATACAGTTTGTAGGATATTATAGCAAATAATATCATTTATTTTAATGACAAAAACAAGACGATTACGAGACAACAGCAATGTCATTAAACACTAATTGTGACGAAAAAGACAATAATTAAATCTAGTTAAAAAATTCAAACGTTATCAGAATGTATCTTTTATTTCCCTTTCTCCATTCCTACTCTCTCTCAAACACATCTACTGTACGACAACTGTCAATTGGCTGAGGTTATTTGAGGATGATGAGATTCCACTTACATGCGAATGATGTTCTTAACACTGAAGTTTTCCAGAGGGGCGCTGTCTGGGTCCTGTCCCTTCTCGTCCTGCAAGACTATCTGCTGGAGGATCCTGTCTAAGAGCTGCCAGTGCTGCAGGCTGCCACCACCACGTTTATCTGGATGTGAAGTCGCACAAAGACATAGTAAGTTCATCCATATATTGGTCAGTTCAATATGTAAAGTTGGTCTATGACGTTTAGTACACTTTATCTGTTCATTATTGTTATGTTAGAAAAGCTTCCTGTCATGCATGTACTCACAGGGCATCTGGAGGCAGTGCTGGAGGATGGAGAGGAGGTTGGGGTAGGCGTCTGAGTGACTCAGCTTCTTCTTGATCAGCTCAAACATTGCACTGGCACTCTTAGTATCGACGTGGGACTATCAAATAAAGAACAGGTTTTGAATTACAAAATACTGTCTGACCATTCATTTGTTTGCCTTTGGATTATTTAAGCCATATGGCAGCCGAACCTTATAGCCAATTGAAGCCACATTAATAAACACAAATGACTGAAAAAGAAGAAAAAAATAGTTTTGTGTTAAAAAACACACAAGAGTAGGTTACTCACAGTATCAAATCTTTTGGCTAACTCCGAGTCATCTTCATTCCGCACCATCTCAAAGAAGTCCAAATGCCTGGGCAGGGAGAAATAATTGTCAGAGATTAGAGAAGTTACTGCCTCTTCACCGCAAATAATAACAAAGTCAATTTCTACAAAACAAAAGGGTGAAGCATTTATTTTGCTGAAGAGTAATATCATTTATTAGTTAATTGCTCATTAGGCTTCTTCCTCACCTATCCAGAGTGGAATTCTCATGCCCTCTGAGCTTGTCGATGACCGGCTGGATGCCCAACATCAGGAACTCGTACCTTAGGTGGAGGCGGAACTCAAGGTTGTCCTATAAATAAAAGAACAATCAACACAATGACATCAGAAAAATTGAAAACTTTTGAATTCTCAAATGGAGATTGGTTATTAGTTATCTAGCATGTGCCTAGTAATCACATTTACATTTCAAACAACATTTACTACTGAATAACCAGAGGGACATGTAGATTAATATGAATAAAAGACATGAAAAAAGGGGAAGGTGGATTTTTTAACCACAGAACTAGGTTAGCTGTATCTCCTGCGTTTCCAGTTTCTATGCTAGGCTAAGCTAACTTAAACTAAGCGGCTTCTCGCTGTAGCTTCATATTTACCAGGAAAACACAAGAGTGGTATTAATCTTCTTAGCTACTGTAACTCTCTGCCAGAAGGTCCATCAGTTTATTTTCAAAAATGTTGAACCTTGAAGTTCACATAAACATTTGAATTGCAAGCTAACAGAGGCTAACACTTTGGGTATAGGCTTGTCAAACCTAAGCAGGAATTCTTGATTTGTTAACATTTCAAGTAAAATAAAAACATATCCCACTACTTGTTCCCCTCACAAATGTGTTGAGTTCTTCTCTAAATACTGAAACTAAATTCAACTGAAGTTTTTTTCCCCTTTATTTACAGTAATAAGGTGTATCTAAAATGCCTATGGATGTGCTGACCTCCCCAGCTCCAGCGTTGAGCACAGCGTTGATGAAGGACATGATGGCAGTCTTTAAGTTGACCTCGTCTCTGTAGCGGCCTGTACTCTTGTCCAGCTCATTCAGCAGCGTCTACATGGGCAGGACAGATCGAACAGTTAGCCAGCAAGTTAGTTTGATCCAAAAATACATTTTCAACACTTAAATCATCAGATAGCAACTGAGTCAGACATTAAAGGAACATGTCGCTACAATCTTGATTTATCAAAACACAACATTAAAGAGAAACCTGATAACACACTACTTAACACCATGTTTTCCCTCTGAAACTCACACCGACATACTTTAGCATGTTAATCATAACTCAAAAGGTCTCAAAAGTTCGAAATCACTCAGCCCCTGTGGTGTTAGCTTAGCCTGAGGCGGCATGATTTAGCTCACACCCCGGGGGGACGTGTGAGATGTGGCTTGTTGACTCAGTCCTGCTAGTCACTTAAACACCACACAATCCACGACCTCCATAATTCTGGATGTCCTCACTTGCCTTTAATATGCCCACAGTGTTGATTTAACCTGAGGCTAACAGTCTGAGCTGCGGCAGCACGAGTCACCAACTAATCAAAATGACCACAGGGTGATTTATTTGAGCATTACTTTGAAATATTTGTCTGCAACTCCCCATTATGTCTGTCTCCCCCATGTCTACAGCAAAGGCCTTATACAGAAGGTATTTTTGACCAACATTTAGCACCCTCACCTGAAAGCGAGTCCTCTCTGCAGCATATTTCTGGTAGTGCGCCATGGCCTGTAGCACCTTCTTGTGTCCGTCAGGCACCAGGCACACCGCCCCAAGAATCTCCAGCACGGCCACCTTGGTCTTGATGTTCTCTGTCCGCAGGCTCTGGGAGATGGTGTTGATGCTCTGTGGGTGTGCCAGGACGTGCGCACGGCCCTGGGAGTTGTTCATCAGGGCCTTGATGCAGCCGATGACCGATGTGTGGACGCGGCTCTCCGACGTCTCGTAGTCCATGCTGCGCAGGAAGTTGAGCAGGCAGGTGAGGCCGTCGAGCTCGATGAAGCGCGTGACAAACCTGGAAGAGGTAAATAATTAGATTCAGAAGAAAGTATACATCCATGGACTTTCCATTAGTGTGGTGCGGCTTGTAGGGCTGTACCGAATATTTTGAAACTTCAGTCATCAAGTTGACATTTTATTTAGTTCTATTAATAACTTTGATAAACATTGCATGCAATACGCTCTCTTTTATCAAACGCACACAGACACACACATAGCAGCTCAACCATCTTTAGATTCTGATGTTTTATTTATTAGAAATACTGATAAAAAGATATGCTGCAGTGCCCTGGTTCTCATAAACCATGAAGTTCACGTATTGCCGTAGACCATTCCTCATTTATTTCTCTCTTTCTTTCTTTCTGTCATCTCGTCAAATATGCTTTATCAATATAATACTTTTTTTATCTGATAATCAGATATCTTTAAATTCCTCTTCACAATATCCCACGGCTTAAAGCCTTCAATTCACTATAGTCCAAAAATATAAGTTAATTTAAAAATGAATAGGGGTGTGAAAAAGCAAAGGTTTGGCTGTAATCGACTCAAACAGTTGATCATCAAAATGGTTAGAATTGGTTAATTATCTTAATATCCTGACTTTTAGTGAGTAGTAAAGGCCAAGATCCTAAAAACAGTTAGTACTCCACATAACGAGGACACTGACCTTTTTGTGTAAAATTGGCGGAATCCCCCTATTAAGTGCTACCAATCAAGAATTGCCTATGTCTTAGTGAAACTTCATCCAATCTCCTACTGACAACCCTAATTAGTTGAACTAATTAGAACTCAGCAAGTCATTACCCTCGCTGGATGAGAAGCAGACCTTTCTGAATGACAGGCAGGACGTGTAAACATTGAGCGAAGTCACGTCTAGTGAAAGCCACGGGCTCTATTGTAAATGACCTTCCCACTCACTAAGATTCCTGATAGGCCTCATAAATAATCAAACAAATGAGGGCTTGTATTAGGAGTAAAGAGGCAGAGGACGAATAGAGGAAAAGAGAAGAGGACAGTGAAGAAAAGAGGAGAGGGTCTGAGTTCAAATGTATTGCCCCTCATTGCAACAGATACATTGTTGTGATGTCAGAAGTTCCACTTGGCTCGAGCAGGCATGGAAAAAACAATGAAAAATGTAAATCATCCAATTATTATCCCTACACACGATCAGTCATAGATTTTCCAGCATACATAGGCACACACGCGCAGACTTCACCTGGCATGACCAGTACATCTTTCAAAGACACAATCCTGTGATCTCCAGCAGCCCCACAGTGTTAGATCAAGAGGTCATACATGCATGCACGCTTACAGCCGACCTTCCCCCACAATGTATTTGAATGGTAAAGACCGCGCACACAACAGACAGTGTGCTTCTTGCTTAAGCTGCCGTGTCGGCCATAGCTCCCCACCAAGGTGGCGAAAAAATCTATCGAGTACATTAGCTACAACTTGATTCAGATGAAGCACAGACACTGGAACTAGAGCAAGGCAGACCTGATCCAACTGTTTCAAGTCGCACGTCTTATATCAGCGGTTGTCCGCCTCAGAGAGAAAAAGGCTTCATTCCGGGAGAGAAATTAAGCTGAACATCCTTGTGATGTATGGAAAGCAGGAGGGTGAGCGATGTTGTTGTTGGAGGGAGGGTTCAAGAGGGTGGACGGGATTCAAGGCTTCGCTCGCTGCCTGCTTTACTTGGCTCTGCTGCCTAGCCAGAAGCTTGCCAGGCGCACGTGCACAAAAAGAATGGATGAACTGATCCTATGCACCAGTGCATTCACTTGAACAGAGAAAGGAGGATAAAATGTGATGGGTAGGGAAATAGGGGTAGAGTAGTGGTAGAAGAAAGAAATGATAAACACAACAGGAGTGTGTTAAAGTTTGACTTAGTTGTTTTTTACTCTCCTTGTGGTATTCCAGTTAAGTTTGAAACATTTATTTCAAGAAATACACCTTGTCTTGTATACATTGACTGGTCCATTTTCTGACCTGACGTGCCAGACGATACATTTCCACAGAAACATCATTGGAAACCGTTAGGAAAAGGACAGGAACTTTCAAAAATACTTTTCAGGTTATCCATAGAACCATCTGTTAATCTAACTATTGCCAAAGACAGTCAAGGAAAGCCTTCAGTGCAGTTTTTTGCTTTCCTTTCAATTAAGAAATATTCTGTGGTATTATAATTGGACAGGACTATGGATGGACGGACACAAACGTATTCAATGAACCCATGCCGATGGAATTCTTCTGCAATATGTGATCCTAGGATTCTTGTGAGATCTTGCAAGGTAAACCAATTGTAGCCAACCTTCGAAATCTTGGTGGAAGAGCCATATTTCCGTTGGATTCACACTACCAGATGGTGCGTTAGCTAGCAGAATATTCATCTGCTCTTGGCACCCATGGCATTCTGTTAAGATTTTACACTAAAATTAAAGCCTGGTTTCATGCCTTAGCCAACTGGTTAAGAAGCAGTTTACTTGTCATATTTGAGAATTCCTACCATATACAAACTAATGGTTCAATTTTAGATTAATGAATACAATGTGTTTAATAGGTTTTTAAGGATCTGTTGGAGGCCTGTTGCATACATGCTCAACATTTCACAAAAACACATGGCATAGCTTTCTTCTCCGCTCCGCATCTTTCATCTTCTCTCCAGCGATCACTAGAATCAATGGACCCCATCTCCCCTGACTTTGGAGCCGTTGACATTCATGCTGAGGCGAGTGGCATGCAGGCCTTTTTCCCTTTTTGTTTTGTTCTTGGAACCATCGCTGCATACTTGAAAAGCCGCTGGGTTTGCGTTCGAGACAGTGAGAGCTCGACAACTGCTGCATACAATATGAGCTCAGGCAGAGCTGAACAATACCAAGGTCGAGCTAACCACACATCAAGCTGTTCAGACAGACAATGGAAAGAAGCGAGGAATATAACTTGGCATGGGACAAGACATAACAAAAGTGACAGTGTGTTGAGGCCAAGGACGGTCAAAGGTAACGTGAGGTGCTGATTGAAATTGAAATAAAACCCAGAGGTAGCAAAACATTTGTACAGTATTTGCCAGTGTGGTTGGTTACCCTAAAAAATGGTCATGTTATTTTCATTGTTCTAAACAGCGTAAAACCCCTCAACCAAATGCCGACAATACTCTGAATGAGGAAGACAGTGCAGAACCAGATGCTCAAATTTAAATTCATTCCAACCGACCTGACTTTTTGAGGTTTTAGCTCCAGAGGCAAAAACATGCAGCCTTTTTTAACTGTGGGCGACCCGTGCGTGACACGTTGGTCGAGAGTTCAGTCTTGCCTCAAAGCCTAACCATACAAACTTATCAGAACGCTACACTCAAGCCACCATGTGCTCCCTGCCTCTCTTCCGCACTACATTTAATCACCCCGTTCGCACACACTTAACATCTCCATCAAACACCCACTCACCTACCCCAAGGCACACAAACACATGCACCTATGTCTTACGTTAAAAGAGTCAGAGTGTGAACAAGGGCCCCAGAGGTTCTTCAGAGGTGTGCTTTTAACTATTGGACCGAGGTGTCTGCAGCGTTGGAAGACAAGTCATATGATATCAGCACTGCTCTCCCTCAAATACATTTTACTCGATGTGAGGCCCAGCATATAAGCTGTGGTAAAAAAAACTAAGGGCAACACACATAAAAACTGACACACACACATGTAGAGATCACAATAAAACCACGAGCCAAGGTGCACATCTGTGATGTGTGTAGTATATCATGGCAGGAAGGGAATGGCTTTTATAGACTGGGTTTACTGTTAAACCAACAGGGAGAAGTTTGTGTGTGTGTTGCTGTTTTTTTAACACAGTTATACAATATGAAAATACAGTCTGCTGTGACTTATTTGTGAGCGTGTGACACTAAAGGCAAACAGTTGTCTCGTGGAGTGGTACATTTTGAGAGTTTTGGCTGCTTCCATAACATGTTTTCTTTCAGACTGGTGGAAATAGTTTGATTGTCTATTTGTGTCTTTATCCAATGCTCAGACTGCTGTTAGGTAATTGTCTGCGAATAGCACATATTTAATAATACAGCATAACATTTCAGACGACTTATAAGACAACACAATATTATCTTAGTACAAGTAATCAACTGGGGAAGTTTCATGGTGATATACTGTATGCAAGTTAAAAGTGTTACCCTATTCACCTGCTGTGTTATAGAACTGATTTAATTCACCACATGGCTGTCAGTAAGAACAGTAAACAACTCGCTCTCCTAACATCATCACTCTCCCTCTCTCCATTTGTTTATTGCCATTCCAACAAAAACGACCTGCTCTTAAAGCTTCATGCATCTACACACTGTATTTGTCTTTATCCCCCCCCCATTACATGCTAAGTTCCAAGGGAAGAGAAATCTGCTCTCTGAGAAAAGCAGCCCATCCAAGATGTTTTAAATGTGTGATACTGCGCTCCTCCTCTAATGTATTTGGGAAAAAAAGGTTCCAATTCTGTTAGGCAAAACCTTTGAGAGATCCGGCGGTAACATGTTTTAAAAGATAATATTTGCATGTGGGGGTAGCAAATGGTCCAATGAGCTATTGACACAGGAGCAGGGGGAACGCCTGCAGTCCACTCGAGTCAATATTCTTGCTGGATGACATTTGCAGAAACAATGTCCTGCGAAAGCCTTCTTGGGAAGCGCTGCGATGCTCTGCAGACGTGAGCCCCGGGACTGTGATACATTCTGGGCCAGAACGGCCTCAGTGACCTCCGGGAAAGCTTCATTTCCTGTCCTCTCAGAGTTATTTCACCAGGGAAATGACACGATGGTGAGATACAAGCATGTGCACACGGTATGCTCCTCGACACGCACGTAAACATCAGCGCAGATGATTTAATGAGTCAACAGTGCTTACTGTATGTAAGCACACTTGAATGTGTAGCTTAAGAACCACAAGGGAGGGTACATATTTAAATATCTGGAAGCTAAATTGACACCAGGCTGACTACATGGCTGTAGCAGTTCGTGTTTGCATGCTGGCCCTCATATGCCCACTTCAGCTTTATGTGAGTAAACACAGGTGATGGTTCAAGCTCCATTTGACAGATGGTAAACAAAGCAATAACAGCTGGCAGCGGAACCAGATAAGCTGTAAACTCACTAAGAGACAAACATAGCCAGGTTCCAAATGTCTCTGTTTATGGCTGTTTGTGATGAATCAAATGTATATTTGTAGATAATACATCTGGGCCATTGCATTGGTTGTGTGACATGTTTACATGCCTTAATGTTCAGAAAGCTTTTGATTTTTCTCATACTGACTGTGCTGCAGCACCTCTTCTCGCCCTCTGTCTGAAACCAGAGCCCAGTCTGCTCTGATTGGTTAGCTGGCCAGCTCTGTTGTGATTGGTCAACTGTTTAGAGATGTCCCGCCTCTTAGTATATCACGTACAATCTGTTGGAGTGCTAGCCAATAGAAGAGTGAATGTTACATAGAGACGTCACCATGTCGCGGAAGTAAACAAAGTAGTCCAATTCCAATAGAGGCATTTCAGGCAGGGGGGGGGGGGGGGGTGGAGTGTGTGGGAGACACATTTCTGAAACTTTGGGATTTTAGCCTTTGCAGACCATTTACATGCACAAAAACCTATATGACACACTACAGGAGAAGGAAAACTCAAAAAAGCATAAAAGGGCTTCTTTAACCAACATTGTTGTCATCCTGTCTACCTCCGTTCTCCTACATTACCCACAATGCTTAAGACATATTAAAGACATCAGTACTAATTCTGCTTCCAGTTGTTAGGTTTTAATTCAGTTGAAAAAGCAGGAATACAACACATTACTAAACTCTTAGTGGAATATTAATGTGTGCATTACTAGGGTCGGGAGGGTTACTTTAAAAATGTATCCTGTTACAATTAAATATACACTTACATTTTTTGAATAAGTAGTAATTTAATCATTTAACTTTGAAATAGATATTCTGAAGCTTTTCAATGCTGCTACCTTGAAATAACTATTATTGTCGGTGTCATTATCACATTCCATATTCATTACCGCTAGGGGAACATATCATCCAAACCTTGTCACCTCGTTTTTTCAATGGGGATGACAATCAGGCAGTGAGTGGGTGCTCTGCTGACAATGTGCTGTTTTGTGCGCTCTGCCTGGCACCCTGCATGCCCACCATGTGTTTGTGTCCTGTGGCCCTGCAGAGCGGGCTTAGGGCACAAGGGCACCTCTTCACAAGCAGACCCAGCTGCCTCTCTGAAATACCAGAGGGAGGGAGGGAGGGAGTATCGGGCACTCATCCAAACACACAAATCAACGCATAGACACCACCGTGTCTCAGTAACTACTGCCATAAAGGACAAAAGTACCGCACACACACTCTGTCAAGCAGAAAGTCCTCTTTCTTTTGTCACCAAGGAGAGGACATTTACATGCTGCCCTGGCTTTCCCTGAAAACCCATATACTGTGGGACACACCTGCTACCCACATCACTGAAAAACACATCTGCGTGCTAATGAGCAATGACTCACTCAGGGTACAGCCTGGGTGCAGGTGCATTACTGATCACAGCCACTTTTGATGAGGATAATAAAATACACTTGAATAAAGTAAAAAGAGTTAGTGATAAATAGGGAAACAGAGTGCAGGCTAAACACCTGCAAATTATCAAAATAGTAAAAAAAGAAAAGATGTATCACTGTTGACCTGAAATACCTTTTAGCATAACATTCAGCATGTATCTTTTGGATAATGTACCATCTTTACAGTTTGAACTGTCCAAACCACACAATACTGATACTGACTACGGGAGAACCATAACTCTTCAAGACAAAGTTCTAAGTGATGTTGCCTTTTCAAGCCTTTTGTGTATCAACTCTGGAAATCTACTGTGACATCAACTAGTGAGAAAAAAAAAATAGCTTTACCACTCTTAAGAGTTACTAATAAAGGAGTATTGTGATATGTTTGTGCATTTGTATGATTTAGTGCTAAAGCAGGTTATGACATAAATGACATGACAAGATTCCACTCATCGCATTATTTTTTCCTGACATGCAAATCTTCAAAAAGCCTGTTTAAATAGATACGTTGACCAGATATAAGTCCACGTTTGTTGTCCCAGGTTTACGTGATTCATTTTTTCCCTCATCTTATTACAACAACTCAAGCAAGTTGCTGGAATAAATGCACAAAACGTATGCCATGCATCTGGAATCTAGTGTCTTCTTACCAGCCGTGTTTCTAGTTATGGTGTTTTGGATACCCCTACATGCACCGAAACAAACACAACCAAGCGTACGCACACTTGGCCTTCAAACACACACATTTAACCCAGACATGACCCAGACACTGAGGCTGCCCCGGGTTTATGTCACTCTGCACATTAGGTCTGTCACTTGTGAAAACTCAACACCCCCGCTTTTGGTCCAGACCACTGCATCATGCAACTGGCACGGGCTGAGGGATGGACTTAAAGGAGCTGCTGACGGGGGGAGAGGAGGGCGGTTTGTATTAGAGGTCTGTCCAATGTCCTTGTTTTTTTTTTTGGTGACGAGTGAAGCCTAACAGCTGTGGATGCCCATGGCAGGAATAGAAACGATATCATTAATTGGGCGTATTTTAATTGGAAGATATTTAAAGGCCTTTTTTTTTTTTTAAATGTAACCCTGCCATGACAAGAGACAGACTTGGATGTAATACATGCGGCATAACCTCAACAAGTCCTATAGTAGGAATGCATGACTAAGGAGAAGTGAGCATTGCAGAGCTCTGTGGTGCCTGCAGCAGAGGAAAATGTCCTCTTACCTCATTGGCTGAGTCCGAAGTGCTGTTTTCAGATCTTCCACCACCTTGTTCCTCATTTCCATTTCCTCCTCGTCAAAGGCAAACAGGGTCTGCATCTGCAGAAAATTCGGAGAAATTAAATAAAAATAGAATTTAGTGAAACATAGAGCTGCAATGATAAGTCGATAAATGGATTTGTTGATTGTCAGAAAAACGTCTACTTTTGCAAATACAAAACTGTATATGTCTTGCAAAATTGTGTATTATATCTTATTAAACTGATTATCTTTAGGCTTTGGACTATGAAAACAAGGTATTTAAAGACATAACTTAGGATATTGGGAAACTGGGATGGACATTTTTCACTATTTTATGACATTTTATAAACCAAACTTTAAGAGTATTCGAGAAAATAATCGACTTATTGATCGATAATTATAATAAAGGTTAGTAGAAGCCTAAGTGAATACAAAGCTGATGGATATTGCTGTATTTTGGCTATCAAAGCAGGTGTAATTGGGCAAGCTACTGTACCTTCTCACTTTCATTCATTGTTTAGTCGACACCAGAAAGGTTTTCTTATTTTGGAAGCCATCTAACAATAGTACATATATAAAACATTGTTTTCAATTTGCATCACAGATAATTAGAGCCTCATTAGTAGCTCCCTCTTCCCATTTCGTTTCCCCTGTTTGAAGTTATATAAGGTGCCAAAATAATTCAGGCAGGCAATTAACTCAAATCAAGCTACAACAAATCTTTAAAAAAAGCACTTAGACCGGTGGTAGTGTTAATTCATTTCTGCATCACTTAAAGGCTCCCCGCAGCAACATCAAAGAGATGCTGTGCTCCCATTAGTCAGGGCCACAGCGCTTCTGTTTAGCCTCTGCAGGCTTTTTCCAAGGCAAGTCACTGCCAACTGCTAAGGTTCAAACAGTGTGCGTTTCAGTGGAGTAGGCTAGTCAAAAAGCTGACTATTAATTTGCCTTGAATAAATATTTGCTTGAATGTGACCCTGTTTTCCAGTCCTTAAAATATTTGTAAAAGAAAAAAAGGCATACAGGTCAGAATTCGGTGCAAATATTCCAAATCAAGATCGTACTTTTTGAGCCAGCGTTGCTAAGAGATGTTGGACCCCATCTTTGACTACCTCACAATAGCTCTGTTCTAAGTGTTTAATCTAGAAACAGTGCAGTCAAAACATCCATCGCGTCGACTTAGCCTCAAGTCCAGATGGCTCGCGGACCCTGTGCCAAGAAGCAAAGGCTCTGGCTCCTGTTTCTCTCAAGGAATATGTTCATAGTCAATGGGAAGTTGGACACGACAAGTGTTGGGGAGAGTCGATGTTTTGGTCGTGCTGCGAGCCAGCTCACCGTGTCAATGAGTCTCGCCAAATGGCTCCTTGATACATCTGCTATTTGTAAAGTCATTCCGAACTTTTGGCCAATGGGCACATGAGGATGCTATTACAGCCTGTTGGTAAACCAGCAGAAGGTACTTCCCTTAATCCGTATTATGGGAAGTGCCCCCCAGAGCCAGAACCATGCCTTCAAGCTGGTCATTGGTGCGTTGTTAACCCAGTGAGTGGTGAGTGCAGCTCATCAAAACCTTAATAAAGACCATGTGGGTCACTGATGCGCAAAGTAAAAAGTATTTATTGAAATAGTTAGAGGCACAAAACATAATTAAGCTGAAACATAGCAGTTACTATGTGGCTATAAACTAACAACTGAAATGGATAGGAATGATGTGATCGGAAACACGTGGCATTAACAGCTCTGTTTAGAGTTCAACTGAGTGCCAGGTAGATGGTAAGAAACCATGTTGTTAATGTCACAGCTAAGCAATGTAGCTTGTAAACTGGACGGAACTTCCCAAAACAGAAGCTTTGCTATTAAGCTCAAGTTTTACTAGAGCACTGACGAGAACAGTGAATAAAATCTTCAAAAAATAGATTTGACATCATTTAGAGAATGGTTGGGGAACTCAAAAACGTTTTCACAGTTTCTGAAACTTCAGAGATGGTTTTTGACTTACTTTATCAGAAAAAACAAATAAACATTTAAAGAGTCAGAACTGTGTTTTGTATTTTTTGTGAATAGTGATGTTAGATTTGTTGAGGTATGGTATAGATCATCCATCTTTGATCATTTCATGTTACCCTTTGTTACCCTCCGATGTGCATCGTTTAAAGGTTTTTAACTTATTTTGTAAAGAAAATTGAAATTGTCAGTTTACTTATCGGTATCAGCCAAAAAAAGCAGGTAACAAACATATTGTACGTTCTTATTGCACAGGTAAAGGTTGACTTTTAAATGTAGGCTACTTTAACAAATGTGTATCACGTTAAACAGGCTTCACTAAATAAACTGCTTAATTCAAATAAATGAAATCAGTTAACAGCTTGATTTAACACTTGAAAGCACTCTGATGCCAAGGCTACAGAAACCCTTGTCAGAGTCACAAAGACATTTGAATTATCACGCCAACGAACAACCTCAGGGCTCTGACTTTATGAATGAACATCAAGATGCTGGTTATATCTCTCAGGGCGGCAATGACAAAATGAGCTCATCCAATAACTCAGCTGCTGTGAAGGGGCCTTCCCTTGTGAGCGCGGGAAGGGGCCAAGACATGAAGTCATGGACGAGCAAATGTTGAAAATCGCTTTTGTCCCGATGCTGCCTGGTTCACGGTGCTGGAGAAAATGGATGATTGATGGTGGGAGTTAAAAATGAAGGAATAGGAGGGAAATGGTCGAGTAATAGTGAATAGGGGAGACTGTGGTCAAGTGATGTTTTACCAAGGGACTAATTGGCGGAAAATTGCAAAAATATCTTTCTGCCAAACCTGATTTAGATTTATTTTAATCTTCTTGATGCAAGAAAAAAACAATTGTTAAATAACTTTAAATTTGAATAGACTTGTGTCCTTTCCTTTTTTCTTTTTTTAAACCCGTTTTTTCCATCACTGAGACTTTCTAGAAAAGGCCTGGAGCAAGTGAACGCCAATATCTCATCTCATTGGCACAATGTTCCACTTGTTTTATTAAAAAAGTCAAGACTTTAATACACATGACGTACAGACTCAGGTTGTTTTGCACAGTAGGTACAGTAAAAAAGGAAAAGTCAGGCTGAAACATAACTCTAACAGCGTGTCTGACACATAATAGCACAGAGGCACCGCTGCAGCCCTGGTGGATTTTAAATTCCTGGCAACTCACAAATCAGCACTTTCTCTCGACTAAAATACTGTGCATGTCTGCGAGAGTGTGTGCGTGCCGTCTGAGCCTTCAAAAGAATGACAGCTAAATTGTTTCTCCAGACTTGAGCTCAGGTACCTACAGAAGTAGCTCGTTCTCGTCCCCGGTGTGGAAGCAGTAAACAAAAAGCTGTAAAGATAGCAACCCTTCACATGGGTTGTTGCTATAGGGTCTTTTTCGCCAGAAAAACAAACAACATGGTAATAAACAGATATTAAATGCCATTACTTTTGTTGGCCCTACATTTATATTGTAAGTTATGGTTAATCACTTTATCTGATTTATGGCTTGGAACCACTTGGCTAGATTTAGAAAAAAAATGGCTCTAGTCGGATGGTTGAAAAGTCCATTAAGACTTTCTCCACCAATGACTCTCTAAATGTCATGCTTACATGTCAACTCTGAAGAATGTCATGTTTTATGCTCTGCAAACATTAGGGAGCCAACTTGTCGTCCACATAAGGACTCCGGGTCAGAGGTCACTGTCCCAAACTGGTCAGTGGCCGAATGTACAATCAAATCATAATACTAACACGGTGGTATGTTTAAAATGACACTGTCTGGCAGAAGATGTCTTTTTGAAAGGATCACGCTGTTCCTACTGGCGGCCAAAGTTGCTAGAAAAAAATGAATATTGTGTGTGGCTCTGTGTTTGACAGTCGTTCCTGCTGACTGAACTGCTGAGTGTTTAAATGGCCCTTTGTCATCACAGTGTGTGTGTGTGAATGCCGGGGTCACAGCGCAGGAATGTGGCCATGTGAATATAACGAGCAGTCAGCAGGGACACGATAAAAATGAGCCAAGATTCTGAGAGGGGATGACAGAGTGAACAGTGACCTCTCATGAGTGGTGGTCAGATGCTCAGTAAGTGAATGATATAGTAATTATGAGAAGGCGAGACAGGCACTACACACAAACATTTAGTTTTTACAAGTTTAAGAGAGTGCTATTAAAGGGTAGGTAATTCACTTCAGAAACACTTTTTGTTATATTCCATGGAATGCTCTTAACATCCCAATAGCAATGAATACATTACATGCTTTGACAATAAATACATACAAAGCTGACTCATTTACATTTTTCTGCAGTTTCTATACATTGGTTTAAGTCTTACTTATCTAACAGAAAACAGTGTGTTTTGGTCAACAGTGCCAAATCCCCCTACCTTGTGAACCCTGTTGGGGTTCCACAAGGTTCCATTCTTGGACCGTTACTGTTTGCACTGTACATACATGACTTGCCTAATGTATGTCCTGAGTTGAATGTGCAAATGTATGTCGATGATGCGGTCATCTTTGTACACGGGAAAAACATGTTGTCTCTCAAAAGCTTTGGACAAGGTTCAACACTGGCTGAACAACATTTGCTTACAGTTAAACGTAAAAAAAACAGTATGCATGATGTTCAGTAAACGACCAGTCAAAATCGAAGGATCCAATGTGTTTTTAAACGGAGCAGAATTAGAACTAGTCCCCCACTTCAAGTATCTATATTGGACTCAAACTTGACTTTTAAGAAACATATTAAGAAAGTATCCAATACCGTTAAATTCAACTTGCAACATTTTAAACAAATTAGACCTTTCTTAACTGTCAATGCTGCAAAGTCATACCTCCACTGTATGATTCTATCCCACATTGAATACTGTTTTACAAACTGGTCGTTTGCTTGTGCCACAAACCTGAAACCCATAGAACAGCTGTACAAGAGAGCTATCAAGGTGTTTGACAGAAAGCCTTAATCATACCACCACTGCACCATCCTTGAGAAACACCATTTCTTGAGTTTTGACAATTTTAAGTCTTTTAAAAGTATGTGTTTTTTTTATAAATGTTTACATGGACTGGCCCCCCCTCCCTTAGGGGAATTCATCCACAAAAAACACACTGGACGCTGCACTAGGTCAGAAACCAGAGGAGACTGTGAAGTCCACCGTAGACAGACCACTTTTGGACAAAATGTCCTCTCCATTAAAGGCAGCTCTTTGTGGAATAGCCTCCCAACTGAGTTACGGGATTGTCCCACTTTGAACAGTTTTAAAGGACAACTTAAAGAATGGTTGAGAAACAACCAGACGTGCAATCACCGCTAAATGCACTTTAACACAGGGGCATCTCCTCTTGCACTTGATGTAGCTCTTTTATCTTCTCTTGCACTTTATATGTCGTTGCTGCTAGATTGTATTACCATGTGGTAAATACTTGTGTATGCTGCTCTTGCTCTTTTGCACTTTTTGCATATCATGTATTTTGTTTTTGCTATGTTTGTAAAATGTAAACTTCTTAAATGTTTTATGTGAGGGACTGCGGATGGAAACTAGCTCAAAGCTAAATCTGGCACTGTTACGCCATTTTTGATGTTTTAAGGGTTCATTACTGTGCATTGTCCCTGCCAAATAAACGATTAAATGAAATGACATAAAAAAATGTCATCTGTGGAAGCCGTGGCGCTGTAAAAAGCACGACCAATCATCTGAGCCGGCCCGGCTAAAATAACTGGATGGCCTACCTGCCTGTCAGCCTTCCATCTCGTGCACAAACGTATCTCATGCCCTCATTGGTCATGTGCGCGTTCATGTGTGTTGGAGGAGGGGCTCTGTCAGGAAGTCTGAAGGAAGGGGCAGATTTTTTCCGGTTGTGTACTTTCAAATTCTAGTGCACTCGAGCTGGTTTCTCCATTCTTCCCTACCCTACCTTTAAGGGGAACATAACATGTCTCCTTTCAGACTTGAGGACATTTTTTTTTTATTGGGTGTATCATTTCCTCATAAAAAAAAAGGTAAGCATAAGATGATGCCTAATTTGCATACTTATATATACACATTCAGAACAATTGTAATTAAAACACTTGCCTTAATGTAAGTAATCAACTGGGTTAGTTTCATGCTGATTTGTATTAGGTAATGCTACTAGTGTCTTGCAAGTGTCTGGAATTTTACAAATCTTTAAAGGTAATTTTCTCGAATTGTGATAAAAAAAAATATACAAAAAACATTGTCTCTGCTTAAAGGTTGGAAGCGATATGTAATATATTGGATTCAACTGGAGATTTTAGTCAAAGTGAACAGACTTACAGCAGCCATGGAGTTGATGCGGTCGATGTAGTAGTCAGGCCAGCTGGTCGCAAGCTTGTTGGGATCCTCTTGCTCCTGTGCATGGACACAAAGAAAGATGAAGTCAATTTAAAATAGCATAGCTCTGATTGTTTAATGGTTATTGCAGGTAAATCATAGAATATAAAATCCACTGTGACTTGAACATACACACAGATGCAAACATTAAGCAGATGTAATAATCGAAAAATGTGTTCCCGTCTCAGAAAATGTACATGAACTAAAGTAAAAACTCTTAAAGCACTGTAAACGCTCTGAACATTGAAATATTACACATCCTCTTTCAAGTTACCACATAACAACTTAACGCTCATAAACGCACCAAAGTTGGAGAACCACTTCCCAATTTAGGAACTTTGACTATACGAGGAGCACGTAAATGCACCATGGGCCTTAGAGAAGGTCCACGCTCTCAGAGTGTCATTATAGTTTATCAACTATTTCTCTAACTGTGGGAAACAGCCAACAATGAGTGCCATTGCAGAGGTCTATCCAGGAACACGGTGCTCAATGATTATGACGATGTCCCTGATATGTTCTTGAGCACCTGGGGTCCAAACTCCATCAACCGTCTGCTTTCATGTAGCACTGCCATCAGGTCAAAAGGCTCCATAGTTTCGACTCCTCCATGACAACATATGTAAAACTGAATTTACTGATTTCCATGACATTTGCCATGAAGATTGTTTCTACTCAGAAAATGAATCCTAAGGGTTATGCCGAGCCTTTGTCATCTCCACTAGAAGTACTATCAGTAAAAGTTCTAAGTCTTGTGCAATTATCAGTACTATGTCCATTTCTGAAAGACCTAAGGCATTGTACTGAACAGATCAGGGCTGCTAGTGAGGGGCTTTCTTGGTTCAAAACTACTCTCTGTACATTATTATTGCCTCCGCCAAGGGGGTTGTATTTTGGCTCCGCTTGTTGGGTTGTTTGTTTGTCTACGTTATTATGAAAAACGTTTGGCCCAATATACACAGAGGAATGGTGTAGCATTGTCCAAGGAACACCATTACATTTTGGAGCAGAATCTGAATCACGGTACATCTGATACACACACTATTTTTCACTTATGGAAACCGCCTTGACGGAGGTTTGCTCTCTCCGAGTGCCCTATAGTTTCATACTATTTCACTCTTCTAGTTTCCTTTTTCCCCTTTCTACCTTAGCTGCACACTTCAACATCCATGCAGACTAAATGGATGAGGCAGTCTAGCCCACAATAACTGGGTCACAAAATCTCAGAGTATTCACTTGTCTTAGCTTTTATTACAACATGACAGAGAGAAATAAGAGAGAAAGAAGAACTGCCTTGAGGAACGAAGTGCACTCCACAACAGTTTTCAAATCGCTCTGTCTGAGATCAATTTGTCCTGGCCAGTCGGAGGTAGCGTGATGCCATGAGCAACCAAGGCACAGGGGAATACAGAGACCATGTTCCTCGTTCACATCTGGTCTTGTTTAGCTCGGGGCTTAGAGCACTGGTGTAGCATTGTTGTTCTTCTTGTTACTGTGCACGTAAACAACAGCTGGAAAACATACATGGTATGCAACATTAATGCAAAATGTGATAGTTTTGTTAGATAATAGAGAAATACTTGCCAACATGTATAATACAACATAATAATAATATAAATGTTACTTGATCCACAAATTAAGAGGGGCATTTAAAAAATAAATGTGGCGTAAAAGCAGTGCACTGACCAACTTTTTGTAGTAATTCATTTATTGAGATCCCCAACATACAAAAGGATTATAATACCTACCCTAGCCTGTAGAAGCAGTTACAGTTAGATCAATTGAAATAACCCTACGAGAGACCATAATGCTTAGCATACAGATTGTTGAGATATTGTCAATGAGACTTTGTTGCAGCCATCAGGGGCCAACTAAGCTCTCTGATAGCTGAATCTCATCAAGTGCAACAACTTCATTAACTACAAGGACGTTCATGCTGCAGCAAGACCTCATCAAATCTCACTGGGCTCCTTCTCGGTATAGAAAATCAATATTTCCTGCCACCAAATCCCTTCCTTTCTGAAATGTAGCTGTAATACTTGCACTGCGGTACAACACAGCTTTAAGCTAATTTCATTTTCTGTTAATTAAGCCAGAAAAACTCCATTCTGGGACAGGCCTCAATCGATTGTCCCCGGAACATAACACCCTCTTTTTATGACCACAAACCCAATGAACTTCCAGTCTGGACATAAAAATGAGCTACAGAAACAGAACATCCACTGATTTGTGAGTCCTATACACTCAAGCAGCTCCACCAGAGACTTTTTTGGGTTGGAGTATAAAGTTGGTCGATGTGGATTCCAGCCCTGGTTAAGACCGCTGTTTCTAATCTACGGTACTCTGTGCCAGCATTTGAGCACGAGCTAAAGAGCTGGGCAAAAACAATAGAAGTCACTGTACTACTCGGCTTGTGTTTTCAAGCTGGCCGTCGTTTCCACTATACTTGCTGACACGCTTGGGACGGGATGCCAGACAGATCCTGACGCTGAGATTAACAACTTAACTGCCTCTCTCTGGCCCTTCAGCCCAATTACAGCGGCCGACACACCCTCAAAAACATCAGGTCGAGTCCAATGCAACATTTACTCTGGCAGTTTCACGAGCCAGAGTAAAGTACTGTAATTTTGTCTTGTTTTTGGATAAATGAAAAATGATGGCTACATGAGCTCTGTTATGGGGGTCCTGGTCTTATCAGTTCATACACTTCCTGAATATTTGCCCTTTTAATGGCATTTCTTAAACAGTGAAGTGAGCTTGGGTGCTTATTTTTGAATCACAGTTGATGAGTGGTATTAACATCTCTGGATAAGAAGCCAGACTCCAAATAAGTGGAGCCTTTTACAAATTGAAAGTGCTAACAGCAGGCTTTTTATATGAATAGAGAGAGTGTATTCACATGTGCATCATAGCATTCAGCATGTATTTACTGTATATGCATGCATACTGAGTATACTACTGAGATACCAGTCGCGTGCTGCGCTGCGACAGTTTAAGGTCAGCCCCGTCATTCCATTACAGCTATTACACACTTACACTGTAAATTCCTCACGTCTGGTGACATTAAATATGATTTACAATCCAGGTTGCAGCAAGCAAACGAGGACAGGAATCCCCAACAGTGTATCAGGTATATTTCTGTAAGGTGTTCCTCTTGTTACAACCATCTGTTGAGGGATATATTGTTTCTCCCAAAGAGCCAAATACTTGACTAAAGCCAGGGTTCAAGAATATTTCTCTGTGTGTTTGGCAGGCTATTGAGTTTGCAGAGGCACCTGTTGAAAGAGATTAAATTACTATTTCAGCTCCCCCGCTGTCATGCAACAAGCCGCCTTACAGATCTCAAACCTCCTCAAAAGGTTTGAATGACAATAACGATTGAGTTCACAGATTGTAATAAACCTATGCACATATACATTTCAAGTCAAGGTTTCAGAAACAACAGGAGGTAGAAAGTCAAAATACTCAAATGGCCAGTTAAATCCTTAGATGTGTCATGCGAGGTTTCTACTGTTTGCTTGACTCCTAATATATACAAATGTACAGTTCACCAGGAAACCAAAACTGCACATTTTTCTTTCTCGCCTGTAGTGCTACTTATCAATCTAGATTGTTTGGGTTTGGGCTACTAAGGGTTTGATTTATCATCCATTATTAATCTAGGAAAACAATTATTTCTACTGTATCATCGCGCAAAAGTTGGTTTATACACATGAACAAGCTGCTCTCATGATCCAGTTAATGTCTCCTCTCCATTTTAGCAAAGTCTTATGTCCAATAGCAGACATACACTTCCTACTTCCGAGGTGAAATGGTTGGCGATGTAGTTTGATAAAAAGAAAATAGTCCCTACATGAATCAGCTCAAAACAAAGGTCTGTTGAGCATTTTGGGTGACCTGTTCACGATTTCTTGAACGAGACATTGCTGTAGAGTTTTTAAATGTACTTTTTGGATCTTTGAGAACCACAAGCGAAGCACCATCTAGTTCCATTGGAGGGAAGGCAGACATCCCTACGGCCAATATTTTTAACACTGGGCAACTTACACCTAAATGATCTAGATAATAAAATAGGACAACAGGTACTGTAAGAGGAAAAATACATCTTGTTTGGATTTTAAAAGATGAGCAAGACAACAGAGATATTACAACTTTCTTGCTTTTCAGTCTGTGGGCTTTGGCAGCCAGCTTGGCCAAGTTACTTCTTTAAGCGTAGTCCAACTATTCTCTGCCAGAATCTATACATCGCCTCTCAGTGACATGCAAACATGTTTCCTTGAGTTCTTCAGTTTCTCTGGCAATTGAAGTGCTCCTTAGGCGCCTCAAACTTTGTTCCCATGTGCTCAGAGGGGCCCTGGGGGACCCTGGCTGCAATGTGGGCGCTCTAATAAGCTGTACGAAACCATGAGAGCATCGGTAAGATGCACAGAACTGAATTCAATACTGTATATTCACAAAGAACACTTCATAAATAAAGAAGGGACAGAAAAGTACTGCATTAAATACAAATGGGAAAAAAAGCCATTTACCAAATGTTAAATATTGTAGATCAGTTTTGGACCAAAGCAAAGACTCTTCTAGGCCATTTTCAGAAGCAAACAACAGATATAAATGAATAAATACTCTTTCAAAAAGACTCGGAATTATAGTATGTAAAACTTTAATGATCTCCTTGGCAACGTCAAATGAGCACAAGCTCGACAATGAGGTTAATGTGTCTATTTCACTGCACCAACATAATATTCCTTTTACATACACCAAATTATTTACATTGAAATCCCTGTATAGTTCATTACTGAGAGTAGCACAACTACAACAGCACGGTGTTTCAGCAAGACAATGGGATGCATTAGCTATCATCTATGTGTATATCTGTGTATATTTATGCTTTGCTGCACTTGATGCTGCAGCTGACACCACAATACGTTCCTGTCTGCGCAACCAGTGGGATAGTCCAACATTCCACAGAGCCAATGTCTCTGCAGGGAATATTTATCTATGGAAGCCGGGATATAGAGTCTCACCAAGAAAGGCAGGAAATGGACAGGATATTGAATTCTGGACGATTATGTAACGCCTGCCGTCTCTTACAGGTACACACGTTTTAGCACATGCTCAAGCAGAAATAGTTGCCTGGGGTCACATTAGTTTAAGGGATGGGGATGATAAGACATAAGCTGCTGCCAGGTTAGGAGAGGGTACAACGTGTGGATGCATATGGGACGATCAGGCGGCGCATGTTAAGCAAGGCATTCCACTCACAGAGATGAGGAGAACACGTGGTTGGACGATTTCGGACAGCAAAGATTATATTCAGAAAATCCTCTTTTTAGGGAAATTTAGGACAGTAGAAAATATTGTGTGTCAGTGCTTTGATAAAGGGCCATATTGTGTGACTGTTGGCTGAAAACACAGCGTGTGTGTCAGTGCTGCACTACTAATAGGAGTCAGGAGAGCGTGTTTGGCTCCCAGCACTGAATGATTTTTTAGGAACTATTAGATGATACATCGTGTTCTCGACCTGGAGGCTGCTGGACGCGAGTCAGGCTTGGAAAAACAAACAAACAAGTATATACACACACACACACACACACCCATCACAGACAGGAATGCAATTCACTCATGCAGAGATTTACTCACGCCAAGACTTTTTCATTGGGCACTAGACATGTATACAAGCCATCCCTTCATTCTCACGCTTACCGAGAATGATGTCCACTCTTTCTCACACGCACACATAGACACACAAACCCCCTGGCTGTGGCTGACTGGGTGGCTGAGATCAGAGGTGCAGATACGGTCAGATTATATAAAGCTTGAAGGCCTGGACAAGATGTTCGAGTTAGTCATGGTACACAGAGACCATATTTACGCTAATGCCCTTACTTCATTGCTGACTGGTATTAGCGAGAAGACTAGCGTATGTGACTATTCCTAAAGAGTTTTGATGTTGGAGAGGCTTATATGGTCTATAGATCTGGAATTTGAATGTTAATGTTGCATTCAACAATATATTTACAGTAACAGTGAATCAAATTATTTTTGTGTGATATGAAAAGGAACTCTTGCAGCAACAAACCCGCAGAGAATCCTCTGCTTAAGGCAGCCAGTGTTGAATATTTTTTTAAATCTTAACAGATGTTGAAGATATGACAGGCGTGGAATATGACATGTAACCATCATTTTCTGCTGTCCTAGAGGTTTCTCACAGTGTATTGGATTGTTAATATTGAATGCGTTTATTATTGTGATTTGGAATCAGTGAGGGATCTAAAAACACACTTTAAACATACAGTACGTCACACTCCAGCTAAATGTGTCTTTAGAACCATCAAGAGCAGAACAATGAGCTTGATTCTCATGCAGTGCATCCTGCATCATTTAGCAGGTAGCCTCTTTTTAGCCTCTTTAGTTTGTTGTTTTGGCACAGCATGAACATTAAATGCATGTCACTGATTATCAACCCTGTTTCGAGCAGCAGGTTCTTTTAGCACCTCCACGCCAATACAACCACTGCACGCTAGCTCCCCTGTGAGGAGATAGGAATTGTGTACCATTTTATTCCATTGGAACAGCTCGTAATGTGCCATTTTTTGCGATAGAACTTCTTTGCTGGTCGTGTCTCGAAGAGTAACCCCAGATTTGCGAAAGTCTCGATAAAGAATTATGGTTAGGCATTGACCTTGAATTGTTAAAAGTAAGGTTAGTAAAAGCCCTTCCAGCATCGAGTCTGGCAACAGTTTGAGAGGTTTACAAATCCAAGGTTCTCTTCTAGACTCGTTCTAAGATGGTGGTGTCTAGGAAAGTAACCCAAGATTTGTGAAACTCTCAACAGGGGATAGTGGTTGGGCATTGACCTTGAATGGTAAAGTAAGGCTTTTACCTCAATGTGAGGTATGGATCGGTGGTTGGGCATCAAGTCTGCCAACAGTCTTTTGAGAAGTTTTGCAAATTGAGGGTTTTCCTCCAGACACAACCATCTTTGCTTACACAAAGACACAGGGAAGCCATAGTGGGTCAAACCAACTAGACAGCAGTTCTAGTGAACACTCGGCATATAAAAGTCAATATCTGAATTTAAATATTAAGCTGGTTTTATTAGCCTGACCATTTACCTCCTCAGGTTCTGTGAAAACATAAGATTCATTAGATTTGGAATATGTGGTTTTGACCAGCCAGTAAACAAGTGGAACTGGCAAAGTCGCAGTGATTCACAATAAATGTGCAGTTTGTGTTGCAGGTGAACAAAGTGAGTTTGTCCCTCTGTCATGCCCTCAGTTGCTCCCTCCAAGTGTTATCTAACCACAACAACTGGAGCCGTCGTTTGGCTGGAGGAAACAAGGGGACCAGTGTTTGTCGCCGACAGGAGCGGCTGGGGTAAATTCTGCTGTCCTCTGCTCCCCATTCAAAATCACTGTCATGCTGTCATTTCCAGGCATACAGGGCACTTCTGTGTGGTGTGTGTGTGTGTGTGTGTGTGTGTGGGTTATGTCTTAAAAACCTGCGTCTTTTCCTACATTTATGTGGTTCTTCATGTCTGTGTGGGTGTGTGGCATGTAAGGACGGAATTCATGCACACACAGACAAGCAGGTTATTTTCCGATATCGCACGCCAGTTGTTTTTCCCCCTCATT
Source organism: Trematomus bernacchii (assembly GCF_902827165.1). Lineage (NCBI taxonomy): Eukaryota > Metazoa > Chordata > Actinopteri > Perciformes > Nototheniidae > Trematomus > Trematomus bernacchii. The sequence goes on along the minus strand of NW_022987313.1, from coordinate 13,635,031 downwards.
CTCCATTACGGCGTCTCTATCCATGAATGAGGGGTTTGTTTGGTTTTCCTGCGGCCTTCCGCTGTGCACTGTTACCCGGGTTTTGCTCTCTGTTTCCTGGCCTGGACACGCGGCTGTTTTTTTTTTTTTTACCTTAGCCTCGGAGAGGAAATGATTTCTGACTGGGAGGGATGGGGCAGGAATGACAAACTAATATATCCTACCTCTGAAACCGGCTTAGGCGCGCACTGCAAACCTTTTTTGTTCCAATATGATGCTGCCAAATTCGGTTTCCACTAGCTTATACAGCAGTACAAAGAGTCTTCATAAACATCTGTGGTTGCTTCAGTACAATATTTAATAACTGATATAGGAGTATTATTGAACTGGCTCCTTTTATGTGGCTTCACGAATGCAAAAGCACCTTCTGCCAACAATTCATTCCCTCTACTACAGCACATCGCAAGTTATCATAATGTATTCAAAGAACGATTACATCCTCCTCTTGAATTATGTTGACCCGTATTGCATTTCCTTGTAAACTGGTGTGGCGCTCCAGCTTCCATCCTCGCCTTGACATCCCTCTAAACACACCACAATTCCACCGCTCTTCTTTTTCCTCGTAACTCAATGCTGGCCTCAATACAAGTACACACTTTTACACATGCAGGTGCACACACACACTCACGCGTGCACACACACACACACACACAAAGCGGTGTGTGTTTACTCCTTTTTAAAAAGGTTGTCAGAGCCTATCATCTCAGCGAAGCCGAGCCTGCCTGCCATGGAAAGAGAAAGGAGGGGTCCGATCCTCGTCCCTGCTTCCAACAGAAAAACCTCATCCAAAAAACAAATTAGCAAAGAGACACAAGGGAGGGTTTATTGCTATTTATTCAATTTGCTATTGAGTGAGAGAGGGGGGCTCAATTCCCCTTTTCCTCCTAGCACAATGTCATATCCTGTTGGATTTTTGACCACAAAGTGAGACCAGAGTTGTTGTGGAGAGACACGCTGAAGGGTATTAAGAGAACGAGAGATGTTTTGGCGAGGGGAGAGGGGTGAAAGAGAGGGCTAACCAGAATGTTCTAGTGCTCCGATGGTATGTTGACGATTCTTAAACAGCACTGGAAAATGACTTTCTCCAACGTGGGGAAGGAGATCTAGAGATTGAACGTATTGAAACAATTAACTGTGGTCAGATCTGTGTTCTCTGTGTTGTTTACATGTATGTACTGTATGTGCATAAAGGAAAATATGAGAGTCAATGTAATATGGGCACATGTTTACGTTGGCATGATTCAAAATGGGCTGTACTCTTCAATAACATGAATTACTGACAGTTTAGCTGTAAACTGTGGCTTCAGGCAGCCATTCAACTGAGGGCCAGCCAGAGATTAGAGCTGATGAACAGTAAACCACAGCAGAGAGCAACTTACCTTCTTCTTGCTGCAGTAGATCTGCCATTTCTTTTCATCGGGCAGAGCGAACATGGCCTCCCGGTTCTTGTCCGTGAGGTCCAGCTCATCCTGCAACAACAAAGGAGGCAGTTTTAGCAACACAGTATTTGTCTTTAAACCATTGCACACATTGTTGTTTCTACTAGAACATGTGAACATGCTTTTAGGCTGAAAAAACTCATTATTTCTGTCATAAATGATATCACAATTTACATTCATTCACCCTCAGTCTTACACGCGCCTCTCTCTTTAAGCCCCGCTGCTGAAAAAAAAAAAGAAGCCCGGTCCTCTCTGCTTGGTTCTCACGTTGCTGGTGAAGATACCCAGAAAAGAGGACGATATCAGGGCTGGGAAATATATATATTATATTTTGATATTGAAATACATATCGTCTTTGATTTTGGATGTTGAGATATTCTTTCCTGGTTTTAAAGGCTGCACTACAATAAGGTGTGTTTTTTATGACTGTTCTAGCTGTTCTGTTGTTTACCTTTACCCACTGTCTCCACATTACTGATGACTATTTATTCAAAGTAATCACAGGGAGACACATGAATACTACCAGCCCCAGCCTTCGGCACACAATCAGACTATCCCTTTTGTTTTGTTGTCACTATATCAATACGGAGCCAAAGATTGTTAGCAGTGACTGCAGATCATTGGATGAGTTGAGTTTACACAGCGACATTTGATTGTCTGACCCCCCCCACTGTCTGACTGAGAACTGGTCTCCGCAGACCACAGAGGAGGGTTTTAATATTCACCCTGCTGCTCTGCTCAATTCTTCTGCTCAGTACATGGAGCCTCCTGCACCTTTTGAAATGCATATGAGGCCCGGAAATGAGTCTCTGTATGCCTGGGAGGAAAAAGTAAAGTCTCAGAAAGAGAAGTACATTTAAGGGAGAATGAGAGAAATGGAGGAAGGAGACCGAACAAATAAAGGGGCTGTGTGGTTCTGGAAATGGATCAGGACAAAAAAATTGAGGATGAGATGCCATAGCGCGTAGAGCTTTGTGCTCTGCTTCAAACTAATCTCATGATAATGGTTTTGCTACCATGACGTCAGGCAGAAGTGCTGGGCCTCCAAGGCCCCCCAAAGTGAAGATGGCTACCAGCGCCAGAGGTGGGGCCCCTTAAAGCCGGCCAGTAGATCCACAGGGTTTGTTTTCATCCATTCAGCTGGACCGGGTAGGGTGAGGTGGCCCACATTCCAAGTACCCGACACTATGAAGGATGACATCATCTCTCACACAGTGCTTTCAATGGGAGAACCAGCAGCAGCATGATTGTGGTTTTGGCAAAAAAGGAAAAATCTGAAGGGTGTGAACTTCAAGGGGGTCTAATACAGATAGAAACCACAAAGAAGCTTTGGAATCTTTGGTCAAAGCCTCATTTCATCTTAGCAGCATGAATTAAAGAGTGAATTGTGACTCACAACGAGAGCTTAGCATCTCGCGTCTACATTAACTGCTGCAATAAATGAATACCATTGATATTAGTGTGCTGTTATGTGTGGCCTGTGCGCTCTCAAGAAGAAAACGAACCATCTTTGCAGCTAAACATCTAACCACTGACTCTTCGTCCTTCAATCTTTACAGATTTTAGCTTTGGGTTGGACCACGATCCTCTCTCCACATCCCCAGGCTTTAAAACCGAGGCTGAGAAGCCAGCTCGTCTCTGGCATGTGGCCCGGTCGCCGGGTCAAAGCCCCGCTGTCCAAGCTGCTGCTGTTTGGAAGAGCTGATACTAGGAGTTGGTTGGGAAATCAGCGAGAATGAGACCCCTGGATTTGAACCAGATGGGAGCTGAGCCCGGTACTTGATCTCTTTGCTCTTTCTTGCTCTCAATATCTTCTCCCCAGGCCTCTCAATGTAACGTCTTATTTGGAACTTATCGGAGAGCAGGATATACATCAGCAATGAAAATGAGGATTAAGGTGTCCCAGACATGCAGGTTCAACAGTTTAGCGGAGCAGGTAAGCTATCGGAGGAAACAAGAATTCCACTTAAAAATAGGTATATGATTACATAAGGCCTTTACGTAAGATTTAAGACGTATGAGGATAAAGGCAAAGTCAAGTATGGCAGCAGGAACAGGAAAACAGGAAAGGAGTGGCAGGGTGGACCAAAGGCTAATGCATCAGGAGATGTTATAATGAGAACTGCATGTTTCATTTAGTTGTTAGTCAAGCAGAAGGGTCGCCAGTCTTATCAGAGAAAGGAAAGATTAAGTTGAGGATGAAGACATCGACTTTTCTATCCAGTTATGCAATATTTTACCTTTTTCTTTCACCTCCAACCCCCAAATGACTTAAAAACGTGCTCCAACATGACAGCTCCATCACATGGCCTGTCCAAACAAGTCAAACCCAAAAAACAACCTAACTCAATCTTCCAAAACAAAACAGGACCGCTTTCCACATTACTTTGAAAAGCTTCTCTTGATATGCCTCCGTCCTCCTTGGCCAGCACACTCCAGTCGGGAATTCACATAAACCAAAACTAATATTGTAACACCTGCTGACCGAGAGGCGAAAATACATACCTAAGGCTTCTCAACCTTTTCTTTTTCCTCCACAAACGCCTATTGAATACTGTTACAAATTCCAAAAAGATGTCACGATTGTGAGCTGTTTAGATCTTTTAAATGTCTGTTTCTCTAGACTGATGAGCTTTCCGTATTTGCTGACATAATACAGAAGATATGGTGTAGAAAGATGGCGCTTAAAGCGAAAAATAAAACAGGTCTTCTACCATAAATTTGGTCAAATAAAGTCATTTTGAAACTATTGAATTTCATGTCATCATTCAATCATTTCATATTACGTCTATTCCGCAATATCATTTTGAATGTTGTATGGATTTTCTATCTTGTTAGCTCTATGGATTCATACAATCCAAAGGAAAGCACTTTAAAACCCTTTTAACTTGTCTTTATTTTACCATAGTTGGTCAAATCTTAGGAGTTTGTGCCACTCACGTCTCTCCGTTGACTTTGTATGCATCACACAATGTCTAAAATTCACTTTCAATGCTGTCTCAACATAGAAGATGTTGGTAATGTACTCTATGTAAATGTTTTCTTTTGGACAGAGTCAGGCTAGCTGTTTGCACCTGCCTTATGATATGTCCTACTATTCCTCTAAACAGCAACTATTCAGAGTAGGAATCACTGGGAGATCTTTAGGGAGAATGAGCTTAGTTACCTAGAATGTATTACTGTAATTCCCATCAGGGATTATGATGAAGAAGATATATATATTTTCCAGCAGACATGTCTTATATATTAACATTCATTTGTATGACATAATAGGATTCAGATGATATAACATGTATGTGGCGTTTATGCATACCATATAGAAAGCATGTAAAGGAAGAGAGACGGATGAGTAGCAATGACACATCGGAGAAAATTCAGAGTAGTGTGGGAAAACAGAGATGAACTGAAGGACAGGAGTATGGCAAAAGGTTGACAAAAAAGTAGAGAGTGCAGTTGGGATAAAGATGGAGGCAATGCAAACTTGACACCAAAATGTTAGCGAAACAAACTCCACAGGAAGAGTAAGGGTCAGTGAGTGAGTAGGTGTGAGTGCCTGGCATACTGTAGGAGTGTGAGTGGGTGTGTCTCTGTGACAACTGACTGAGGATGTGTGAGGCTCCACCTAAATGGGAAATGTGTGTGGTCCAAGAATGACATCCTTTCACACGCATGTGCGGCTATGAAGCGGCGTTTCCAGAGGGCACGTAAATGTTTCTACCTCATGTCAAGTCTTACAGTATTGGCAGAGCGGGTCTGTCTGATGTAACGCTTACAAACACACACACACACACACACTGTACTGTCTATATATCCTGCAGCAGTCTCTGGGCGAGACAGGAAGTCAGAGGAAAGACAGGCAAGATGGCAGGAAGTCATACGAGGCCACCAGGGAGCCAACAGGAAGCTGTAGCTGCCATTATTGACCGAAACGAGTTTTAGGGATTGTGTGTGTGTGTGTGTGTGTGTGTGTGTGTGTGTGTGTGTGTGTGTGTGTGTGTGTGTGTCTAGGCCTGTCATAATATTTTTTATTGACACTATATTGTAACGTAAAAAACATGATTGTCATTTTAAGACCTGATAACGATAATATAATAGCAAAGTAAAACTTTTGAAACACAAATCAAATTAAATTCTAAAGAATATACAGACTTCTGATTTGGAAAGTGAAACAAATTGTTAGTATCCCAAAAAATAAATAAAATTGACTTTGTTGACAAAAATGTGCATTGTCTGTGCAATTTCCATGACTTATAATAGTAGGAAAAACCCTGCTGTTTAAAATGCTTGGCTCCAATATTGGCAAAAAAACTCTTATTTTAACAAACATACAAATCATAAACAGGGCATTATTGATGTCAGCAAAAATAAATAACATAAAAATGATATGAATCTTGTCCAAATATCATATAGGATTGTTGATAATGTAAAATGATCGAGTGTTAATAACGTACAATACATTGAAAATGTGGTTACAAGTCCATATATTAATTACCATGACCAATGTGTGTGTGCTACAGCAGTCATAGCCTCACAAAAAGTCCTAGAGTTCTTCAGACAAGGCATTTACATGAGTCATAGTATCCTTCATGAGTCTACTGCCTCTCGAAACAAGGCTCTACTACTTCCATTATAAGGTCGGCTGGGGACAGTAAGAGCTGGTAGGAAGAGAACATTGGAAATGGGAAGCCCGTTAGATTAATGAAAGGGAGGGAAAGATGGTGCATCCCAGGTCGTACACTGTGGAGGAAACTCACTCATAATGGCTCAGAGGGTGGAGAACATTTCCATTCTCTGCTGTCTTGCAATGCATTTATGATTTGTGTCCGGCTTCGGAAAGTTAGGAGAGGATTTGGGTTCTGAAAGAGTCTTGTATGGATTGTGAGTCACATGGATTGGAAGCTATTAAAAGGTTGTGGCGGACAGATTGACACTGGACAGCTGGACAACTGCCCAGAGTGGTTGGATTAAAACTGTCCCAAATATCGAGACGGAGAAAAAAAGAATGAGGCTACCACATAGAAGAAAGAGACGGGCGGAGAGCAAAGCGACAACACACTAATCTGATGCCTGCCAGAACAGTATTTGCCAGATGTTGACCTAATACAACCTGATTCAGCTGCACCGATTTGGCTAGATAAACTGTGCATGCATCTTCCTTTTTAAATAATGCAATAAACAACTTGGGGAGGGCATTTATTTGCAAGAAAAACAATGACATACGGACGCTCAGTTAGACTTGGCGTCTTTCTCTTTTCCCCACTACAATCTAAAAGTGAGCCATGGCTTTCAACTTTTTTCCAAAGCATATCTATCCAAAGTTCCTCCAAATCTGTTTTTGCCTTTGTATTTTATTCTCTTTTTTTAAGAGTTGATTCTGCTTCAGTGGCACTACGGAGTTGATTTCAGGCACTTCAACACATTGGGACCATATGCCGACCTTTCAACATTAAATGTGTGAGACTTGTTGTCTCAAAACAATCTCACACTTTCTTTTTTTCGGGAAACCCAAACTGCCATCATTGACAAATATATCCAAGCAGGATAATAACCAAACAGAACCCCTTCTTAATTATCTTAATATGGAGCTAATTCATATTTGATGATACAATGTTATTAGCAGGGAATTGCCCTGACAAAGCAAAATAAAGCTGCCATTGTTCTGAAAGCACTGCCAAACTTTACACATGGCCTTAATATCAACTTTTCGTGCAAGCCTTGAAACGCTAGTGGAAAGAGACGATTAAAAAACGCACGCAGATCCAAAAAACAGAACCCCAAACTGCGGCACATTTGCTATCTGTAAACTCTGCAGTCAGCTGCAAATGGGTATTCTAATTAATGTGATCCATTAGTTCCTTTTATGTGGGTTTGGTTCATTTTGTCCAAATCAGTGGCAACTGCTTCCAGGCTCATTTGCATGGGTTTATCAAGTTCGTTACTGAGGCTTTCATTTGGGTTCATGGCAGACTTTGAAGCAGGTTAGTTCTTCAGACTTTCTCTAGGATGAGTTGTTGGGCGTTTGGCAGAGGAGAGAGAGTGTCTACACAAGGGAACTTAAGATGGATCCCACACATGCTTATTCTGCAATATTAGCTGTGTCAGCTACACACCAAGGACAATAAGTCATCTATTTCGCTACATTAACTATTCTATGTTCCTGCCTTTTTCATGAAGTGGCATAGAAGTTAGAAGAGGTTGCTTAAAGGTTATGCACTTGAGAACGCTTCTCATATTTAGGTTGCCATAACTTGCTGGCGTTTCTTTATAGTTGCCTAGTTTGTCACCATAATAACAACTATTTTGTGGCTTACTTGATTAATCAGGAAATAGTTAAAAAAATATGTCAAAGTCCAATCTGATGTCTTTAAATGCCTTGTTTTGTCAGTACAAAACCACAATAAATTCAGTTTAAATGTTTGAAAACAACAGGAAGTGTGACACCAGCAACATTTTCTGCCATTTTTGCATGAAAATTAACTTTATAAATGTTTTAATATCCAAAAGGTTGATGATTATTTGTCTGACGATCACCTAATCCATTAGTCCACAAATCATTGCGGACCTAAAAGTAATACATGTTCATTCTAGTCAACCTCTATCATCTTCCAAAAACACATGAGACAGACATTTATTTTCATTTAATATCACAATAATAGAGTCAGGCCACATGGCCACCAATTGTTCATACAATGTTTCAGAGACAAGTCAGCTTAAGGTCTTTCCTCCCAGTAACGGTGTAAGCTGACCGGACAGTGACTAGAAACAGGGGAATACCCATTATGGACGTGCAGACACGCGGAGGTGGTTCACTCCATTTGGCCCAGATCTTTCGCTCCCACTTCAGAGCCTCCATTGAGACTCATTCTGCTCCTCATGAGAGGCTTTCATAACAATAATCCCATCTCATGTTGCCATGGAAACACACTGTTATGTTATTTTATTTTTTTATTTATTTCCACCCCCGTAGCACAGCCCCTTACCTCCCTGCATTGGCTTTTAATATCAGCTTCAAAGGCATTTTATGTCTGGTAGTACTGATTTGTCAAATGTATCAGCATTTCCGTTCAGTTAAACAGATGTGGGGGATCTTGGGCAGATGACCATTACGTAGAAGCAGTTGTGCATCAGTCATCTGATCAAAGCAGACATGAATCAAACTGTCAAAAGAAACTGGATTGAAAAAACGGTTTTGATCTACGTAGATTAACTTTCGGTTTTCTGTTGAATTTAGGCAAAACCCCGGGGTGCCATCATGAAACCAAAAAACATAAATTCTCCCCTTTAGTTTCAGATTCTTCCTCAAAGGAGAACACATTAAGTGATTTACAGATTAGAAGGTCATTTGAGTTAGACGTTAACCTTTGAGTGCTATTTTTAATGCTGGAATTCTGCAGTCAAGTAAAGACAAGATTAACCAGATACTTACACACACAATACCCCAAAGACAACACATCTAAGCGATCAGATGAAGCCATCCAACAAACATCTGAAGAGTAATCTATTCACAACATGTGAAAGGGCCCAGATCCAATGACACAATACCAAATCTGATTTCTCTCCTGGGTCAAATGCTGCAAGGGGGTTGGACTTATCTGCTCTGCGTTTTCTTTAACTTGTACATACGTGTAAGCTTCTTTGCAAGATCAGAAATGTACCACCTCAAAATAAGATGTGGGAGTAGGGTCTTATTTTTTCGGACTGCTGTGATTTGGTGAAGTACTCTAGCATAAAATAAAAGTTTTGATTCTAACCTTGCAATACATGTTTTCCAGACAGAACTACAGGAGTACCGTCTTGCAGTTGTGCAATTTTCTGTGTTGAATGTTTCTTTCAATGTTATGATTAGCAGTTATATTTAATGAAATAAGTAAAGAAATTCAAGCTCCGTTTTTTATTTATTTTTTATTTATGGGCAAAAATCCCCTATTATAGTGTATATAAGTCTCTAATGAGTGACATATATCATTAGCTGAGGTTGTGCTGATTTCTGGGATGTGTAAAACTTGATTATACTGCAAAGAAATGACAATTTATAAGGCAAAACACAAAAATATACAAAAACGGAAATGTCCTATGTGGGTCTCAGAGGGTTAATGGATGTATTGGAAGTTTGTTAGTTAACTACTGATTGGTTCTCCTCAACAAAGCTTTAGTTATTGCAGCTAAAAGGGCAATAGGTCACTCCAGTTTAGGCGAACTGATTGATGCAATCAGTGTCTTCATCGCTACAGTTCTAACTTATCACGGTAATAAATACACTGCAACTACCAAGGTTTAATGGTTTGTGCAATGCCAGTGATTATGAGAATGAGCCTAGACAGCACATTTAGGATCAAATCAGGTCAATTGGCTGGAAAATGGGAAAAGGATGCCTGTTGGGGAAACATCTGCCTTAATGATAGTGAATACTTTCCTATCTCAAATGGAATTTCACTTAATCTCCTGAATTGATTATGACAGTTGGAGGAGTGATATATCTTGCAGCCGGTGAAGTTTAGCACTCCCCAAGACTTGACAGAGTCAGAAGCAGTCCTTTAGCCAGGTAGGGAGTAGGAGACACAGGCAGAATGGAAACCTGAGGTTACAGGAGCATGGCAGAAACTTTAAGATGGATGAAGACAGGAGATAGGAACTGAGCAAACATCGAGACCGAAACAGGAAAGCCTTGTCTTCCAAAAAAGCCGGAACTTGCATGCATGGCAGCTGAAACCCACAGTAAACTTCTCCGTTCTGACAGCTGTGCCCTGATCCCTCTCAAGACCATGGGCGCATGTTTGGCACTGGTTGTAGACCAAACACTTCTGCCAACAAGTGTAATCCATGCACAAAATCAGGAAATGTCACACAAGGGTGGGCTGTGTGTAGTGGAAAGGATGAGCTGCTAAATGTTGTGTTTGGCGTGGCCTAATCAAACCATCAAGATGCCTTTCACAAGACCCAATCCATTCCGATTCCTGTCCCTACTCCTGTTTGGTGGGGATAATGAACAACACGCATGGAAGGAAAAGGGAAAGAAATGGACCACTTACAATTAGGAAAAAAGGAAATTCCAGGGATTACATTGTACCAAAGTACTGCTTAATACCAACTTTATATATTTAACTTTAATGGGCAACATTTCTGCATGGTGACTCATTTTGGAAATTGGTCAAATTAAAGCATCCATAACAACATTGGACTGCGTTACAATTAAGTTAAATGGCTCATTAAACAGAATCCATGGATGGCTATTTTTTATATCCCTAAAGTGTGGTGATTTAAGTTCCAGCTCATATAAAAAACATTGTAGAAAAAATCTTTACTGCTAAAAGTACATTTTCACGGCAACTACCAACAGGCAGGAAGTTAGTTCACATGTAAAACATACTGTATGACTAAGTCATGCATTATGTAGCCTGTGAAACCACTTGGGTCGTGTTGCAGTAGTATTCAATGAACAAAGAGCCAATGTGATCACTTAGTGGGAGCACTTTTCAACTGAAAAGGTAATGAATCTTAAATGTATAACACTTCCCTCACCAACGGCCCAAAGTTGTCTTTTCGAGGTGACTTTTTATTTTTCAACCTGAACCCTATTTTTCCATGTTTTTTGGCTGCTACGTGATCACTCCAAGCCATTCCGCACTGCCAGTGTACGTCGCTTTAACGGTAATTTTATGTAAGGTCCTTCTCTTTTTCATTTTATCAAATACTTATAATAACTCAAATCTGAACATTTTTAGTGGACACACATTGGCGGTGCGGAATTGCAGGACTGCTATGTGTCTGTTTCGTGGCTTCTAGCTGGAGCGCTGTGAGGAAAATACTGACATAATTTCAACAAATGGTTATCCCAATTAGTCACTTTTTTTTATAGTAAAAAAATTAAAGGGAAAATAGGATCCAAGTTAAAGAAAGCTTAAATTGCCCTTTAGGCCAATATAGTCCAAACTTAATATATTCTTTACGGGACATGCATTTGCTTTGGATGACAATCTTAGAAGTCATTCCAACAAGCTTCCTCAATTATTAACATCACTCCATCTTTACTCACCACCAGTTCGGAGAAACGCGCAAGCAGCTCCTCTGCGGGCGGCATGGGGGCGCTGAACTCCAGCAGCTGCAGAGGCACGCTGTCCTTGAGGTTGATCTCCGGAGGCTCGCTGCTGCCGAAGCAGCACAGGAAGCCCAGGCCTGGCCGCGTCCTCTTCCTGGGCGGCATGGCGGCTGTGGCGACACGGTTGGCAGTGATGGTGCTGGATGGTAGAGGAAGGGGCCGAGGGGCAGGGAGGGGGAGTGGAGAGGAGGACGAGGCTGCTATCTAGGGGGCATGATCTGGAAGAGAGAAAAGATCAAAGGAAAAGGTTACAGAGACATCCAAAATGCAAGGCGGCCTACGCTTGGTTTCCCCAGTGTCCTTAACAATTACTTTTAATGCCATTCCATCCATTAGGACAAGCATGTTGAATGGCATAATACATGACGTTTCCATGTACAGTAAATAATTTAAATAATTTCCAATCAAAATGTTGCATAACAGTGATTCAGCCTATGCTATTCAGCCTCGTGCTGGTCGACACACCCAGTGTTTGGTCAATGTTTCCTTGGAAATGTTTTTTTTTTTGTAGTGCACAGGAAGTGAAGAAATTCATGTTTCCAGCTGCCCCGATTTGTTTGTATTAAATACAGGAAGATACATACGCAACAACAGCCACCATGGCCAAACAGAGGGGTGCCACCTAAGACATCTCTTGCATGTATCTTTTCTCATGCTGAAGACTTACTTGGAAAAATAGAAAATACAAACTCATTGAGAAGCTATCTTTGAAAAGTACCTCTACCACCGCAGATGACATCAACATAGGAAAAAAATCCAAGACCAACAACCATTGATTTCATCTATTTTCTTCAGAAATCTTCCTTAAATGTACAGGTGGTGAGAGGACAGAGGAGGCAGCAGGGTCCGCCATCATATCCTCATCCTGACATCGGTTGCTCTTACGCCTCGACAAAGAAACCTCTTGTCCGTGAAGAACAATGGCGCCTGTGCAATGTGTGTGTTTTGTTTGTGCACCATAGCTGCCCCAGCAGTGCCCTCACTCCTTCAATGGAGCAGACACTGTGTGTATGGACAGTAGTGAATGACACCCACTACAACAGGAGCAAAGCAATGAATAGGCCGAGACACCCTGGAGGATTTCCTCAATGCCACTAAAAGGATATGGGTGGTCTTCACTGTATGAATAATATACTCTTTACACCATATTATGTCCTATCAACCACATACTTACTTACACAATGTGAGTGTACACCAACAGAGGCTCAAATTGTTTCTAAAGCTGTTATTTATGCAACAGTTTACAGCATTTGTGAATGAATGGACCTCATGCAAATACCATGGACATGCAAATACAGCAGAACTAGTGGACCAATAAATCCATTTTTGGAGTCATCGAGGTTGCCATCAAGAGCACAGAAGGCTATCACAAGTCGATTTCAATAAGCAGACTTCTCTTCCTGTTATGCTTTTATTGATACGTGTATAAACAAGCATTACGGTATGGCAAGAGCTTTGCACCCGTCTGTTTGATATGGCAATGAAAGTTTATGACTTCAGTTTCCACAAAAAGCCACAATCTACTTCATCTTCACTGAGCCTGACTCTCCGCCATTGCTCTCTCACACATTTGTTCAGTGTAGGAGTTCTCACTGCATGGTTTAAAAATAGCCCGGATGGTAAATTCTTTATGAAAGCGCTCAGCCCTCGACAGAAGCTTAAAGGGGAAAAACAGAAAAGAGAAAACACCACATTTCCATTTTGCCCTGTTCGTCTTTTGCTCATTCGCTTTTTCCGCCTCCTTGAATCTGCAGCCTTCTCAATGCAGAGGCAGCAGAGCTACACGTGAACTGGAGGCTAGTTTAAATGAAATGCAACCAAGTTTTTCTTTGGCTTGTTGAACATGGAAATACCCGTGCAGCTAACACTTGGCTTATTTTCTGACAAGTATTATCTAAAAGTATTCTGGAGAATGACTTTCTAATATAGAGACTGTTTCATAGCCATTGCATCAGAGTGCTGAATGTCAAGTATAGCATGTTTGTCATCGTGTATCAGTGGGCCAGGCACATCTGATACTGCAGCAACGCGTGTTCGCCGAGGTGACAATCCCTGAACTCCCCCCCAATCAGGGAGGGATTAACCTGCTGGGGCGCTCCAGGGCAAAAATGACCCGGGGGCCCCCATTGATCCCCCCCTTTCCTCCCATTGCCTGTGCATAGTGTTTGTATCATGTAACCCATGCAGAGCCCAATAAACTGTCTCAGTTAGTATGTGTTCATTTGATGAAATATATATGAATTTCTGCAAGAATGTCATCAACTGCCATATAAATAGGCATTAGATCTACATTTATACACAGGGCTATTTACAAGGCAGGGCTTCAACATTTAAAAAATAAATCAATCCCCATGTTGGTCCCAATGGTGCAGGATGACAATTGCCAAACTGTCCTTTCAATGTTTCCAGACCAGAACTAAAATGCAACAATAAAGCCGAGAAAACATTATTGGTGCCTAAGTCAACACATACAAAGGTATTTTTTTAATCAGGGTTTTTACTTCATATCTTGTAGTTGTGTTTGATTATGTAGCAGTGACCTCTTTAGTACTTTATGAGGCCTACATTTATGTGTAATAATGCTAAAAAACCTGTTAGCAGTCAGCCCTTTTTTTGCCCCGACCGCTAGACCGTCCAAATGTTGCCTCATAGGCGATGCCTTACAAGAAGAGATATTGGTGCACACTATAAAATTACAAGCACAAAAACTCTTACAAGCCTACACACAAGTAAGTGTCTGCCAGCAATCCTGAAATTGCAGCAAAGTGCCAGGTTGAATATGATGTCCAAGATCCCGTTTTACACCAACAGAGGCACAGTGATAATGATTAAAGACAACTGTCGCATGTGCATCGAGTATTCTGCACAACAAGATGCAGAGTTTATGATCAAACCAGATGTGGCTAAGCATGGCATGCTGATCAGACTTAAATGTACTGTATAGGCAAGGGGGACAGGGGGAAAGGAAACAATGAGAAAGGCCCACTCCAGCATGGTAAATTATGGAGATTCTTTCCATAGATGTACACTTGACAAGGCTCTGCATCGAAATAAAAGCGACTGCTCTTCATCATTTGTATTACTACAAGAGAGAGTAAGCACTGATGCCAAGCTTTACGGTGGTGAGTTCGATATTGACACAGTGGACAGCTGGCTGAGCTTAATAGAAAAGGAGACTCTCTACAGGGGTTTTAAAGCCATTCAGTGAAAACACAACCTGAACCTCCTGTCAGTGTGTGTGTGTGTGTGTGTGTGTGTGTGTGTGTGTGTGTGTGTGTGTGTGTGTGTGTGTGTGTGTGTGTGTGTGTGTGTGTGGCCAGTGATCACTCAACACCAGTTCTGCTGGCCGTCTTCCAAAGCCTGCCCAGAGAAAGTAGGTCAAGGAATCCAAACACAGAAGTATACTGTACATACAGTGTATACAGGGGGATATAAGGCGCTGTGCCATTATCATTCTCTGTATGGTGGAGTCACCACACAATCACAATTCAAATTGACCACGTCCACTTCCATATGTGCCCTGAGAGCCCCTCTTATCTCCCAGCTTTTCACTCCATCCCGCTGTCCCTCCCCCTCTGATTTGCTGTCATCTCCCATTATTCCCCTCTTTTCAGGGTGAATAGAGTGACATTTCGCTCCGTCAACCCCCCTCGGACAGTAACATCTGTCATTTTTCCTAGGGACTTCTCCACTATCCTCCTGCCGGCTTTATTCTCCATTTGTTTTCCTTCCCCTGCTTATCTGTGCTCAGGTGTGCATGTAGCTGCTGATAGCTGGGCACAGTGACTGTATGCGAGGGCTGCCAGCTCTTACTCTTTACTTGGACTTCGGTTTTGTAGTCAATATTTCAAAAGGGGCCCTATTATGCTTTTTAGGTTTTCCTAATGTTTGGCTGTGTTCACACCACGAGCAACAATGTGACAACAAAGTGATGCTAGTTGACGACGTGTTGGTGTTGTTGTTGGTGTGTAGTCCAAAAGCAATACGCTTTCTTCCTTTTTTTGATGATGAAAAGATAATGAAATAAAAATGTATGATTATTTAAAGCTTGGTCACGTTATTAAAAGGACTTAACCATTTTTTTTAAGCCAGCTAAACTTTTGTAGCGTGTATCGCCGGTTGTGCGGCAAGTGTTTGGCGTTGTAGCTTCCTGTATACGCTTCCATTGAAAATTAAGCAGAGTGAATGTAGCATGAGTCAAAGTAAGAATATCTTTAGTGATTAGTTAAGGACAGCCTTACTGTGTGCTGCTTCTTGTGTGCAATTACACACACAAAACAACACATAAACCTGTGGTCAACATCCCCTAGCAACTAGCACGATAGCTAGAAATGCTACATAGAAGTGCTAAGCGCCGAAGATTCGGATGTAAGCTCATACACACATGCAGTATTTGCATACTCCCTGAAGCAAAGAGAGGACCCTGCTGGCTGCTCTGTGTTTAAAGAGTCTGGAGAGCAGCGGAGCAGAGAGGGGAGAGACAGGGAGATGAAGGAGGTGAGGGAGTGAGGCAGGGATAAAGGGAGATACTGCTGCCACTTCTCATTCAGCCCACTACCTCATCGCCTCTCATCCCCAGCGCCGGGAAGTAGGTCAGTGGAGGAGGAAGAGGAAAGGGGGGGGGGATGCAGTGAGGAGAGACTGGTTGCTGGTTGCTGCTGCTGCTGCTGCTGGTGTGTGATTATGTGCAGGCCAGAGGTGTCTATGTAGAGATCAAACATCTGTGCCTGCATCATTTCTATTCTCTACCCAACATCTGTCCCACAACACAATGCTTTTAGGAGAAAGAAAAAAAATCAGATGCAAAATCAAGCTTCTGTTTTTGCCATCCCTCCACAATAGAACAACTTCAGCTTCAGGATTTATCAACTGGTTCTTCCTTTTTTTACTTTGCACACTTACAACCCTTATTCCTCCTCGTCCTTCAACTTCATTCTCCAACAATGTCTTCTCCACAATCAAGTGCATCCATCTGCCCCTCGCTTTTACATGAATGGTGTGTTCAAACAAAGCGCTGAAAACTTTCTTTGTGCGGCTTGATCAGGCACAAAGTCAATGCAAACACCCAAAATATGAATGTGGTTGAGTTTATATCATCCTAAACTAACAAAGTATGTTGATGTATGTGTATAACAACCATGCCCTTTGTATACGAGTGTTGATGGAGCAGCTTGAGTGTTAGCAAAGCCCTGGTAGATCAGAACTTCATTGCGTTTGCTTTTCGTCTTGCGGACAGACCCGACAAAGTACAAAAGATATAATTCAGACAAAGCTGCATAATTATGACGTTATTTCTGCAAGCTTGTGTTCCTTTTATTGCCTTTAAATAGCATCAAAACATGGTTTTATTTAAATAACACAAATGTTGCTGGAGTAAAAAAATGGCTTTGTGTTTAATGTAAACATAGCACAAGGATGTTCCATTGTCATCTTCTTTATGTTACCTAGATGGATTCTGATCCAACTCTTTGCATCCAACTAACGGCAGGCAGATGGAGAGGCAAAGAAAAGAGGGAAAGCATAATGTAGGAGAATATACAAGAAGCAGCTATAAAACTCTCTGACGCAAATAACAAGAAGAATAGGCAAAGGCAAAATAATTTTTAAGAGGCACTGAATAAAAGATCATAGAGAAGCCAGCAGAATACTGTGTTTTTGCACACACATTGTTTCTGGGTCCCACAAATGAGGACCATTCCTCTGGGGTGCTGGGCTGTGGAGGATGGTACAGACAGGCTTACATAAGCACCACAGACGGGGGAGCAGTGCCACGTTGGCACAGGCAGGAACAAGATGCCAGATACAGCGCAGATTAAGGGATTGGCATTGTTTTGGAAAACTGTTAGCGTTAAGCAGGCAAAAGGAGCACACGTGGGA
Source organism: Trematomus bernacchii (assembly GCF_902827165.1). Lineage (NCBI taxonomy): Eukaryota > Metazoa > Chordata > Actinopteri > Perciformes > Nototheniidae > Trematomus > Trematomus bernacchii. Next base: position 13,617,580 of record NW_022987313.1, on the reverse strand, counting down.
CTGAGCCAACACCAGAAAGTCAAAAAGCACCAGGGAATTAGAATGGTATGGTGACAGCTATGGTTATCTGAAAAAAGCAAGGGCATTGTTTTTTTTGTTATATAGTCCATTCGTAATGACATATCATCAAAATCACGTACTAACAACTGGGTGGACAGAAAACACGCATTAAACAACTTCTCTGTATTCATTTGGGACACTTGTTGATCCATTTACAATGTGCCACCTTCAAAACAACTAAGGTTAGAGAATATATCGATTCAAGTTGTTATAATACAGTAGACAGTTGTCCAACATGTTCAATCACAGCTGAAGACATCTGCACATGAAAGGCATATTCCAACTTTAAAAGTGAAAACTATTATAGGATGGTCATTTCAAGTTCAATCTAATGAATAGCTGTTGATATCCAGCCAAATAGGATTAGATAAGCCTTAATCACTTTTTTAACCAACTGCCAACTATTGCTCAGCTATATCGGCAAGATGACATTTGAACAAATCATGATAGCATTATAATTAACCTACACACACTACCCGTTATTACTGAGTAGAGCGTGAGCGCATCATAATCTAACTCAATGCAACTTCCCTTAACTGACCCACTGGCGGCGAAAAACTAAAGTGAACTTCTCCAATTTCAAGGAAAGGGATTGGCGACTGCAAAGAATAAAAGCTTATCTCCCAACAGATATTTGTACTCAGTATTGGCTGATAATGATCAATGGCCGAGCACGAGGGGCATCCCTGAATACAATCATGAGTTGTGGTTTGATACGAAGACATTTGTGAAGATTATAACAATAATGGAGTTATCCAGCCTTTGAACATCCTATCTTTTCTAAATGAAAGTAATTGGTAAGGCCACATACACTACACTGCAAAGGTTTCTTGGTGTTCTTATACAAGATACAAACATGGAGGGACACCAATGTGATCAAAAGGGCTTAATGGTGTTGGCTCATGTCTACATGTGCTTATATGTGTAGGTAGTCATGGTTGTGCACTGGTATTCTAAAATTGCATGTGGAAGTGAATCAGTCACAATCATTAATTTGACATGAAGTGTTCAATTATTTTCTCCCCCTTCTAAAGCCAGTGGCTGCAAGCCAAGTCACCTGGGACACTGAAAACTCCTTCTCCCATGAACCCCATTGGCTGTGTGGCCCACACACAGTCGCTGCCTCAGGCCTTGGGGAAGGCATGTACACATGTTACCCTGTTACGGTCAGAGGTCACGCTGCAGCTCTAATCAGTTACATTAGTGCAACATACAGTACATGCAAGCATTCCCACGCACACACATAAACATTTTAGTTTGTTCTGTCTCACACCAATTAAACAGATTTTATGTACGCATCAATTCATCAATTACATGGGTTTTAGCACAATGGGTGGTCAGAAATGGTGATATTTGATCTAACTCAAAAAGCTAGCATGACTCATAGACAAGACCGATCAATGATCAAATGAACTTCCCTGTTCACACATTGTGACTTACATACCGGAGGTGTGACATCACCCATCTATTCCAGTGGAGGTTTCCATGGTTAGTAGTTTCAGCATCAACTGACAAATGACCAGAGCAGACAGTGTTAGAACTGCCATTATTCCATGGTACATTAGCATGCGATGCATTCCTGCGCTCGTAGAAAGCACACAGAAGGCTGCCGCTTTTCTTAGAGTCTGTACACCGAGTGGCTTTCTCATGTGGACATGGACAATGGGCCAGAGGATTTGTTTGGACATTTCTGCTGGGGCCTGACAAGGTAAGCTAAAGCAGGCAGGAATAGCCATTTAGGCCTGCAACTTTACATTTCCCAGCACTGGAGTCCATGTGTATCTGATCTTCAACAGGACAGTTATTTTTAGCTAGAGTATGACAGCATGCTCTCTCTACAAGCTGTTCAAGGGCCTCTATGATTGGCCAGGCAAACAAATACATGATTTTAGATATTAAGATGGGGGTTATTTCAATGTTATTCCTCACAGTAAGATAATTTAAAGTGAATGTTTGCTTATAAGCAACGTGTCAGGAGTAAAGAGATACATTCAAGGTGGCTACTGACAAGAGATGTCTGTGATTTAATGCCTACGTGCAACTTCCAGGAAAAGAGCCTAGAATCAGATGATCAGAAACCCACCCTTTCCCTCATTCCAATGCTTACATTCTCCCTGAATCGCTTCCTTTCTGCCCTGCAATCAGATAGGGGTAGCTGTATGGATGAGACAGCTGAAGACCTATTCAGCTGTTGGACTGGAAGCCGTGCCTTCAGACAGAGTCTGGGGCAAGACATGCACCGGAAAACCCATGGTGAGCTGATACTTCTGTAACAACATGTGGACTTCAAGCACTTTCAAATGTTAAAGTCACCTCTAGTCACTGTGTATAACAAGCTTTGACCAGTGGCGAGCCGTCAGGGCCCTCTAGGCCCTCTCTAGAGGGCCTTTTTTTAAACATTTTTTTTCAAATATTTTTTTAGTTATATTTTTCATTAGTTTTACCAAAATAATTTGATTTAATTGTATTTAAAATCAAATTTACAAATAAATAAATCCTTCGAATCTGCCTGTTCAGTTTCTGTTTGAATGTGAAGGGTTAAATGAAAGAAGCTCCTTCAGCCGTCTCTGCGAGGTGAAGATAGGAGGTGATTGGTGGTCCTGCTGTAAATTCACAGAGGGCCCAGCTATAGTGACTCAACGAGAGAGTAATGTCAAATGACAGTACAATTGACCACTCATATCTTCCCTCTAAATGGGTGGGCTTTATTTTCGTGGACTTTATGACAAGTTCCGCCCGCTGTGAAGTCTATGCAGTCTATGGTGCAGTGACGCGTCCTAAAACCCGGAAGTAAGCTGCGCATGGGTTCCCTCGACAAAAAAGCAATGGGATTTCTCCATAGGATTTTGGAAAATAGCTCGAAATAAGGTCTGTGGAAAACGAACCGGTTAGATAAATGCACGTTTTGTTGCCGGATAATATCCTCCTTTTATAATTTTCGAATCACAAATCTAATCGATAGATTTATGATTAGCATAACTTCGTTCATGATGGCTCATGTCAGTGATAGTGATGACATCGTTGCGAAATTATTAACCGAGTCATTTTCAAGATTGAGTTACAATGATAAAATAAAGCCATCAAGTGCTTCATCCAAAAGGACAGGAGGATGGACTTTGTGTTTAAGTGATTTGACCATAAAAGGTAGGCCTAAGTCATTTTCAATGTGGGCCGCCGTGCCGACTTAATTCATTTTTAATTGTTACTTGGCTGTGGGTGCCCTGTCATGATAGGTGTTTATATAAATGGTGTTGTTTTATGTGGTAGAGGGTCGCTGTCGCGTTTTGCACCCCGGGCCGTTGTTTTTGATATTCCGCTGAAGTATACGCTGTGACGTAATAACTCTTCTTTTTTTTTTTTTTTTCGAGGGAAGGAATGGGGGGGTCAGAGGGCCTAGGTATAAAAGTCACGGCTCACGACTGGCTTTGACAATGGCAACAGAACAATGTTAAGGGGGTGCAGTTGAGCCAGTTACATCGGGTTTTGGTACAGTATAGAGCCAGCACTGTGCGTAACATAAGGAAATAATTAATAAGTCAACATTCCTCCATTTAAATTGGCTACAACCACAATTATTATTAATTACTTTAATATCTCATGTTTAATAATGTTGCTTGAATACAGTATAACCAGACCGCCTCCAAGGCATAGGCAATTTCATTTGGAGAGAGAGGAATTTTTCATTTTCTTTGTTTACAAACAGATCTTGTCAGACAGCCAATGCAAGGACAGTGTAATTATATGTTACCGCCTTAGGTTTCAAAAGTGGTTACTGAAGCACAGATCATCCCCTTCAGGAAAAATGGCAATGGTTATTGATGCTTTTCATATCTGTCTACTTTCAATTGACATTACATCGCTGGGAACCCAACTGCTAAAAAACTGTTATTCTATACAAGCTTTTAAAACTGTCTGTGATGTTTCTACCTTTACATTTATCCCCAATCAATTTTGTTTAAACAGTGAGGTGCCAGATCTCCTACTCATGGCAATCTTTCAACTTCACATCATAAACCCTTTCACAGCCAACATTCAAGAATTCTCAGGGGTGTTATTGGCTGCTAGCCTCATTTCAAACAAACACATAAGCACTGTTGGCTTTAACGGGCCATGAGGCACAGTAACCCACCTCACCCATAAAGAGGAAATGCCTCAACTAAACCAATGGAAAAATAGGAGGGGGAAGATGTTTCCAATTCTCCAAGGATTTCAATAATAGCCATTTCATTTAGCTTGATTCAATAAAAAGCAGACATTTCCTTATGCGATGAACATTGATAATGACGTAGACCAAACAAAGTTAGGGGTTGTTACAACTGTGCTTTTAGATTATGTTATTTTACCATTATCAAAACAAATGTAAAAGCTCCAAGCAGAAGTAGAGAGGCCCAGAGTACCCAACCATGCATAGTTGTCGTTTGAAGCCAATTATTATAAACATGTTAAAACCCCTTCATAGAAGCCGCGAACAACAGCCAAGAGTTGCATGAACACAAGTTGAAATGAGAACCTGTGGAGACCCGTACGACTTTGATGAAGTTAACGTTTGGAAGGCCTGGTGGGACAAAAAGCTATTTTTGTGACACATCTCTCGAGACATCACGTTGTGTAGTAGTAACTATATTCAAAAGGTAATCCGCTTAAGCAAAGGCTACCCGCAGCAGTGTGGGACTCTAATAATGCAGATGTTAATATTGGCTCATGAGGGGGGTTGTATCAAGTGGGCGAGACTAACATCCGAAGCACTGCTGACCCACTTCTCTTTTGGCCGATGGGCACATCTCTGCAAGTCACATCCCTGCTCATCAAATAGACCGGCTCACCGAATAACTATGCTATTAATACTGGCAATGGGAAGAAAGTCGGCCATGCCACATTCCTAACTCTCCAACATTCCCACATATTAACAGCGCTCAGAATGAAATACAATACTAGGCATCCTTTTCCCTCAAACGCAAACCGCTACACTGCAGTGTCAAATAACTTTCTTATTTCATATGGGAAGAACGCCACAGTCACAAGCTTCCAGTCTAACTAAAGACATGTTATATATGTGTAGAAAAATGGCTTGAGTACAGACTGAGGGCTGGTTACCACTCTCAATAGGGAAGGGGTGCTTAACTTCCCAGAGATGTTGTACAAACACCCGGGAGTCAAGTCTTTTTGAGAGTAGGAGCCCTTTTTTATAATTACAGTACCTTTATCCATATACAGTAAGCAGAGAAGGTCAAGGTTTTCTGGGTGTTTAAATGGGTTAACTATTGAACAAACCCAACAAAAAACGGACAAAAAAATGGTTTTCTATGCCGACGATGACACCCACTGGTTAGGTCAACAGTTCTCAATAGTTTGTCAGCTTGCCACCGTTTGGCTTTTCATGCTGTGCAGCCAGGTTTTAATGTGTCCATCAATAGCAGTGAGTGGATTGGGGCACTCTATATTGTTCATTGTTAAGCTATTAATCTTGCCTGGGTGAGAGGTCAACAGCTGCAACATCGAGGACAGAGGGCTTCTGGGTAATGTCTGGAATGCTCTTCTGGGACAGTAATAGCGACACATATAGGGACAGCCCTCTGAAGTGACCAGCATTTTTTCAAATACCCTGCAGTAATACTGCACTGAATTGAGGCAGTGTAAAGGATAGATATGCTTACACATCATAAGCCCAAGAAAGTGTGTCACTGGCACAAATACAATGGTGCCATTTGACACACACTCAGTGTGGGGGACTTCCAGTAAAGGAGAGAGAGCAACACCAGTCTTACAGCTAAAGGCTCTATGAGTTGTGTCCCTCAGACACAGTAACCACTCTAATATAAATACAACATGACGATAATCCCATCCAAAAGATCAGATAGTTGAATTTAAGCAGCTTTACAGACCTCATCTTTTTTCTCTCTCTCTGTCCCCATCGTAATGAGGAGGCAGTTGAGCTGCCAGTCAGCCGCATGGCCGAAGTGATAAAAGGCCGACAGTCGTTCACTAACTCTCACTGCCTTTAATCCTGAGAGAGCAGTTCATGCATCCGTAATGGTCGATAAAATATGAAAAGCCCTGAGAGCGCTGACGGCAGCAGAGGCTGTGTGTGTGTGTACACTACTTGTGAGTCCTCAACTTTCATTAATGCCCTCCCAACACACTGAATCTTTTAGTGATGTCACTCAGCTTGCCCCCTGGCACACGCTAGTGTAGGAGGATTTCAAGAAGACTGGAGAATAAGCCTTTAATGTGGTGGAATTGGATACTATCTTGTTCACAATTCAAAACGACATCAAAGAAAACACATATGGCCTTATGACTGTATAAATTAGTTTTGCCTCTTGTTCATCAACCTTCAAACGCAAATCATTGAAAGGAATAAATGGTGTTGAATGTTGGAGGAATAATGTTTTTCTTATGTTCTTTTTCATTTTGCTATTCTATCCAGCATCAGCATTTTAAAAGCTCAGCCTCAAGTAAAATGTTCTGAGTTTTCTGTTAGGAATGTTACCTATTATGCAAGCCTCAAGTAGGCATCAATAATCCATTTCACAGGTGGAATTTGGAAGGCCAGTAAATGCACTTTCATCACTGAGATGGCAGCCTCTCAACTGGGATAGGCAATGATACCACACGGAAAAGGAGGCTCCATACTTTTTTTAAATCAAGAACCCTGGGAGATTAAGACAGTGTATTTATGTTGGTCTGAGCTGTTATGGAGTAGTGGCTTCCCTTGAGGGATATGTTGAAGAATAGTCTATTAATGCTTGGGATGTTGGATGGCTTTTTTTAGAGGTAAGTGGAAGTCTGCTCCTCAAGTTCCATGTTAGGTTGAGTTGTTGCTGGGAGGGGAGATGTACAGCATATATGGAATGTCTGGCTGCCAGGCTACAACTTACACCAAAGGGCTGACTGTGTGATTGATGAACATGAGTGATCAACCCACGTCTAGGACCCAAAATAGGCCCGTCCATTACATGACACTGTCCCATCCTGCCTCAATTCCTAATGCCAAACATTTCCATGATCTAAGTGCCAGCCAAACTTTATGGTTCAAACCAAACATGGATGTCAATTGCTTTAAACTAACTCTTCCAGCTATTGTAAATGCTGAACCGCCATCCATCCCTGAAACATCATGTCACTTCTTCCAAAGAAAATTAAAACTCTAAACGATCTCAGCTAAAACTGAATCCAAGACTACCATCAATGCTCCACAAGGCTTGCTCATATAATGCAGCAGCACACATGGGGGTTAAGCAAGGAGTGCTGTCAACACCACTGAAGAAAGAGCCAAAACATGAAGACCATGCACATTTCACAAGCCAGCTTTTTGCTGCTGTTTATGACCTATAAAAGCTACCGTAGTGAAGTATAGTAAAAAATGGCCCTACCCTTCAATCACAACAACACAAAAATGAGGAAATGTTATCATCTTAGTGGGATAAGAAGCCCGTATTGCCCGCCGGCTTCTTTCTTTGCTTGACTTAGTACTGAACCTACTGACAAGTGTTTATTTTATTGACGGCAGTAGTCTGTGTATTCTCGGTTGAATTGAGCAGCAGGATGGAGTGCATGGACAAACTGGGTTTACACTCAAACATCTGTCAAGTGTGCAATCTCCTACTGAATGAAAAGCACTACGATGTATGTGTGTCCGGCAAGGGTCTAAGGTATCAGTATCAAGATCAAGTATCTCCTACTTACCAAAGTCAGACAGGCTGCCCTGAGAAATGGATTGTTCCTGTGTCACGTCACTCTAAATATAAAGAGCCTTTCAACGAAGCAAGGCTACAAGAAATCTTTAAAGCATTCCTCCAGCCTCTGGATTTAAATCCCTTTTTTTTCCCTTTGGAGTTTGTGTTTTGTGGCCGAATTCCATGCCTTTGCCGAGTCTGACGATGTTTCCCGACCGAAGCTGCTGCGTTTTGTCTGCTTCTCCTCTCTGAGCTTCTGAGCTGAGCTGTGGATTTCAGCTGACTGTGCTGGGAGCCGAGCTGTTGACATTGTCCCCGCTCTCTCTCCCCCCCTCCCTCTCTTGCTTGCACTCCCTCTTTTGCTCTCTGTCTTTGGATCACTCGCCCTATTTCCCCTCCCCTTCTGGATTCCAGCCCCAGTGCATGACAGCATCCATGTGGTTGTCAGCGAGAAGGTGATGAATGTTCTGTGAATATAAATGCATTTATGTACAGTATGCATGTGTGTTGGTGTCTGCTTTGCGAGGCTAAGGGAGAAGTTCAAATGAAAGGAAATGACCCTTGCCAGCCTGCGCTTCCCAACCCTCCCCGCAATCCTAACTCCACCCAATGCAGACCAAAAAAAAGGCTTTGAATGGAGGGGATATCACACACAACGCCCATAGGAAACCCTTTTCCTGTCGCGTCTTCTCTTGGCCAGCACACAAAAAAGAACACGCGCCCATGTGAGAACACACACACAAAAGACATGCCAAATATGGGATTCTCCAATACCCCGGTGACCGCACAGGAAAAAGGCTTTCCCTGAGATTCAATCAGTGGTCATTTGGAAGAAGTTATTACAGGATGCCTGATTGTGCAAAGTTCTGCTGAAGTTGTGAAGTTCACACCATTAGCTCAGCCAATTGTAATGTATGAAGGTGGGGGGGGGCCACACCACAGACGGTTCTGAGAAGTGGAGTTCAAGTATGTAACTGTGATAATATGAGGGGTCAGCAAGTGCAAACATTGGCGTCAAAATCTCAAGACCCCCCAAGACTCCCATGCAACTGGGAAAGACACAAACATCACCCCTGACCCTAGATGGTGCAAAGAAATTGCAAAGCATTTAAACAAACATTTACTCATAATGAATTAAATGAACTTGTAATGAATGTTTTCACTATTGATTATTCTCAATCAATGTGTCTGGAAAAATGTATTTCAGCAAGACCAATATTGACAGCCTTTGGCGAGGTGACTGCTGGTGTGGTGATGATTTGCGATCAATACTATTGTTTGATTTCAGCCTTCATGTGCAAATAGATGAAGAGCGGCTGACCAGATTTGGGGAAAGGACTTTTCAAGGGCAATATTAAAAAAATCTTGGGTATTGAAGGACAGACCTGCAGAGATTTTCTGTCTTTTTGTTTGATAGTTGACCTACGGAAAGACTGAGTAGCCCCTATGAAACTGGAACTGTTTTATGCAATCAATACATGCCAACCAAATACATTATCATTTAGCAGTTGGTATCTGCTACAACTCTCAAAGTATTTGTGCATATTTAAAAAAGTAAAATGGTGCCTATAAAACAGGACAGAAACGCAAACACTAACCATCTTCAAGTATTGGCAAAACTGTGGCTTTTGCACTCGCACACACATAAACTGGAGCCATTTATAAGCCAAAAGTGGGAAAAGTGGGAGTCCTCATGCCGTTTGTCATCTTTCTCAAGGGAGGCAAGATGGATGACATCAAACTGCTGGCAGAAATGCCTTGGTGCATTCCTAAGCAAACCCTGGGGATGCATCTATTAACCCAGCTCTTAGACATGTCCAGCTTTTCTCCATGATCTCCACTTTCCCTACTGCCACTTTCTGTGGATCATCAAAGTCAGGTTTGGATCACTTCTGCTTTCTCTAGGGTAATATCTCCGAACCGCGACCCAGAGGAATACGCTAAGTTCATTCTGCAGGGTAGCTAAGAGCATTTCAGCTACTGCTGTGTCATCCATCACAGCCTGGTGAATTACATCTACTAATTGACGTAAATGGAGTGGGCTTGGCATGTTTGGGATAAACATCACACACCCCTAAAAGAAGAATTTAGGATCTATCTGGCCCGCATGTCCATCTTTTCAACTTTCTAAATTGTTTAGGGTATGATTGTCTGGTCAACATGCATTTCTGAAGAAAGATAGACAATAAGATGCAACTTAAAATTGTCACTCTGTATGACTGGAAGCTGAATCTACAAACTCGGTTTCAGTGAACTTGCACTGCCCCCTGGGTAATTTTGTTAAATGCAAGCTAGAGTAAACCACACAGGAAGTGCAAATGTCATGATGGATAAACTAGCTAACGGAGTATGTTTAGCAAGACTGACACCTCAGGAAGGGGGCTTTCCTCTTCGCATATCTGTGTTGGTGGAAAAGGACATGAAGCTCCAGACAACCTGCCAGTCACTGGTCTGTCAGCTGGTGGACGCTTGCTGAGCTGCTGTCTAAACCTTCCAGTACCCACTGAGGAAACAGACAGAAGACTCCACTGAACATTCCGGGCAACAATCTTTCACAACCAAAAAGAAATGCCTGCCACAGTGCAAGAAACATTTGGCTAACAAGAGCTACATTTGGTCAGGGGGAGCAGTAAAAAGAAAACTTGGCACTTGGCGTAGAGTTGAACAAAAGGTGAATGACATTTTGGACGAAAAGAAGCAGGTCACCCAAGGTGGTCTTGTCTAGGCTCATAAACCACCCATTCTCCGTCAGACCTCTCATGTGCAGTCAAACGGGTGAAAAGTGAAGCAGCTAAAAGAGAGAAGTGTATCAAACTGCAGATTCTGGCATTCAAAGCAACCTTTCCACGGTTGTCACTGAAGAGCAGTTGCAAGAATCCTCCTCCAAACCGGCAGCTGCCAGAGCCAACATGGCAAACAGTCCTGTTTTACGACGTGTTGTTCCTTAATATATTATTTAGGGTTTCTTCAGACCAGGCAGCTTTCATTTAAAGTTTGTTTTGTTTAAGCGAGGAATTCCTTGTGACAGCACTTTGCACACAGCCATAGCTTTCACGCCCGCACAGAGATAAATTGCCAGAGAAAAATACCACTGCTGCACAAAGACTGAACTCTTGACAGCGTAAATATGAGCCCATTTTTATACATGGTCTAATTGTATGTTCCCTATAAATCATCATAGTGGGGAACATGATACTATCCATCTTTCAAAAGCCTCCGCCGAAAGGTACTGTAAAGACTGGAAAGCCATAAATCGAAGTCACGATATTCATATGGTGACATTCTTTCTCTGTCTTTATTATTTACACACTTCAGTGTTTCCCATACATTGATTTTTTTGTGGCAGTGCCCCCACAAATAGAATTAAATTCTGTGGGAAACACTGCACTTCCTGTATAAATGCTCACTGTTGGATGCACTTCTACCTTAACCCTTTAGTCTCTTCTACATATGTGATAATCCTCCTGCTTTTACCACTCTTAATTGAGAGTAATCAAGCATTTCAAAAGGATTACTATTGGATTGTCATTTGTACTGAGGGCTGGGTGCTTTTGGGGAGGTTTTCTTTTTGGCAAGTTTTGGGCATCTGAATGGCTCTCTTGTCCCTGAGTCAGACTGGGCAGGGTCAGAGGTCACCAAACTGACTGCTCCCACAGTACCTCTGCTGTCTGCCTGGATATGTGCCAACTAAATGCTGTCATGTTTGGACAATGGTACAGCTTTTTGCTGACTGACTCATGACAGCTTCATCATGTTAACAAATGAGGTAATGCCTTGAAGACTGGGCATGAAAGAAAACACTATTTAACTTTGAATTATGTCCGAATAATGTTCATCTCGGAGTGGAAAAGGCCTACATTAAAACCATTCTAATACATCACTTATTTTAGCTCCTTTTTGAGACTGCAAGGAAAACAGGTGTGTGAACTGTAAAAATAATAAAGGCTGACAGAGAATAGTGATTGGAAAAGAGACGGTTGTAAAAACTAAAAAGAAAAAACATTGCTCTTTTCCCCAGATGCTTCCATTCAAAAAGCAAGGTTTATGTTTCCCAGTTGCTATTACTATATATTGGCAATATGGAGACTTCTCTCCACAGAGTACCACTTCAGCTGTTTGACTGACCTTGCAATTTATCACCATTTCTCAGCCCGCAATCAAAAGGAAACACTCAAAAGTACTGATCTTTTCAGTAGAGACTGTTCAGAATGAGTCCCTTCTTTGCTGACCACGGACTGAACCCAAGACTAAGTCCTCCTCTGAGCTTTTCCAGGTGTAAGAATGTCCATTTTTAAAATCCATTCAAAACAAAGTAAATCAAGTCTTTGACTTCCTTCAAACGCACTGTATAAGGCCATGTATGGTGGTGAAGCATTTCTGGGAATGAAATGTTTAGTCCAATTCTAAACAGTGCCTTCGCAGGGGGTATTCTGAATCTATGGGACCGTCAAACCACACACGCAGGTGATAGCTTTATCGTCTTCAGAAACATCTGGGAGTCATCTGTTCTGCAAAGAGGCCCCCTGTGAACAGGTGCGTGTCTGCGTCCATGACCTTACACCCTTGTTCTTGACCCGTGACCTCTAGTTAAGGGTGGGGATCTCTTTGAACCCAGTGGCTGTTCCGTCTGGACAGAGAAGGTCACGTTACACTAGACTTAGGGCTCCAGTAATCTTCACATTTGCTTTTCACCACTCGGAAAACTGCAGGTTGGAGCTTCAAACAAAGAAGCATTGAAGATTGGCAAATATCATAACGTGCATAAATAAGCAAATACAAGAAAACAAAGCTGTAATTATGCATTTGCATGACGCTATTACAGCAAGGGCAACTACTGACAAGCCGTTGAGGCCACTTAGACAAAAACACTGTTCTTTTCTTTCTCAAAAGATTTGTATCACAAACCAGAGGAAGTGGATTGCCTAAAAATAGCCCACCAATTTTATTCTCAAACCCTTTGGTCTGGCTTGATCATAATGGGTCCAACCAGTTTAACCACAGTTTACTCTGAGCAACGCTGCTGAAAATAAATGACAGTGACCATTTTTTCTTAATCCCTTTCTTTCTCTTCCTTGGAAGATGTGATGCTTAGAATGATGGCCTTACTGGGTTTAACAGGGCGCTAAAACTATTTTATGAGCCCTCCAGAGATGACGGATTAATAACAAACACTTCCTGTTTATCTCCACAGCAAAGGGCTGAACCACGAAGAAAGTTGAACAGAGCCAAGCTTCAAGCCCAAGTCATACAGTAGAAGAACAGGTGGCTGTTGACTTGTTTTGTATACATTCCATCAGCTGAGAGTCTATATAGCTGTAAAAGCAAATTGTTACAAAAAGCCAACACAGCTATTTGGTCTGGAAAATATCCCCCTTTTGAAGAAAACCTCTTACAGATCTAAGTCCAGAGGTTTTTGCAGTAATGGTAACGTTATTTTCAAAGGGGTTTCTTAATGAAAGGTTATTTTTATAGTCAACTTCCATTCTAAACTCTTAACATAAACCAGTAGTTGTTCAGAGTAATCTATCATGGCCATCTTGCTGGTTAAAATGAGGGCTAGTGTGATTGGAAACTCTGGCTTAAAGCAAAACATCTATCTAACTCACTAATGTCACATTGTGGTACACCTCTTAGCAGCTTGTTCTGAGCTGCTGTCATGTCTATGTTGAAGGAAACAAGAACCATATCAAACACTGAGGAGGAAAACACTCACTTAATAAACCACAAAATCCCATCCAAAACAGAACACCTTTATCCATCACCATGAATCCCTTGGTCCAGAATGTAGAAAAGGGTAATTATTTCCCCAACAACCATGTAACATATCTTCATAGAAAACTTGCCAAACAACAGTCGACCTTCGACCGTTAGGCATCACTCAAGCACACGTGCTTCATAATCCATCCAAGTACACAGAGAGTTTTTCTGTCCAGCTGCCTCTCATATGGTGGTAAGGGTCAGACATGTTATTATAATGATTTACTGTCCCCTTAAGTAAAGGAGCCCTTTGCCACATCCTGTTACCCAGCTGAGAAGGAGCTACCTAAAAGCTACTCAGTGGTGTCACCAAGTGAACTGTCAAATAGATTATACCGCTGTCCTCTGGGTCAACATTATGTTGAACCAGTGGCTGAGATGAACATGCTGAGGCATAAGATCCTTGGCATGCATAGATTCAACACTCTGTCTGCAGGAAGATATCAGGTTACCAACAAAGTGATAACAGAGTGTACCCAAGCTAAATTGATAAGAACCCAATCCTTATTGGAACACACTCCAGGCCAGTGTTTCCGCCAGACCAGGGCTGAGAGGGATGTCCTTGTCCTTTTCGTCATTTCAAATGATAACAACTCTCGATCTTCTTTCGAATTATTTATTTTTTTGGACGCCCTCGGCTCGAGTTCAGGGTGTTCCGAGCTGAATAATGGCGTCAAATGACGGCAAGACCCCCCCCTGGCAGAAACGCTGCTGCAGGCCATCCTTTCTGTGTCAGACAAAGACATTTCCAACCGGCACACAAATCAACCACATCTACTACTGTGCTTTGTTGCTTAAATGTGTCGAAAACATGCAGATAAGACATTTAAATAATTCTTGCAGTAATAATTAGTACAAATTGCGTCCTATTTGAGTTGTTTTCGTGATCTCTGCCATTGGTAGCACTCCTAGGATGTTGAGTTTTATTATAAACAATGGTTAAAACAACTTGTAGTGGACCTTTTTTATCTTTTAAGCTACTTTGCTTCTAAGTGAGGAAGTGTGGCAGGACACATTTGTATTTTCTGACTGCTGTGTATACAAAGGAGACAATGTAAATACATGAAGCACCATACTGTGTGGAAGGGTGTTTGGGGAGCAGAGGTGGAAGGGAGCGTTGCTGAGGGGGCCCATTGTGTGCCGATTATCCGCAAGAGGGGTAAATGATGGTGTTGATTAAAGCCAGCTGAGCCCAGGGCGGGCTCCTGCAGGGGCAGACACACGGCCAGCACCACGTGCCCCTGAAATCCATCTGGCTTCTCAATGACACACACTGACAAGCCAGACCTGCACGCTTGTTCATTTTCTGCGGCTAAAAATGTCCTCACAAAAACACACCCACACAAGGCTTTCGAAATCGAGCTAACAAACATAATTTTACCTCATAAGAACGCAGGCTAGTGCCCACAAGCTGGAAACTGACCAGTTTACTATGACAAACCGATACATGGGTTTATATTGCTACACTGAGGAGGAGTTTCAATACAACCATGCATGAAGCTCATCCTTGTTGCCATTTGATCAAAAGTGCATTCATCAGTAGCATCCAATTAGATCAGAACCAAAACTGAAGGCCTCACTTTGTCAATATAAACTGTATTTATTTTAATGTACGAATGGAAAACTTGTATATTTGCCCATACTTATTTTGGCCAATTGGGCGATGCCGAATGATAATGGTGAGTCATTGGTATAGACCAATAAACAATTTAAAATATATTATTATATCATATTATTGATCTTGTGCAACAGTCCATGAAGCATACAAACTTATTTAGCGTAGTCGCGATAAGATGTTAAATCCACTTCAGGAGAGACCTGATGTTCTCTGTGTGGAAAGAAATATGTGCATACAACAGCCTACTGCCAACATTAGTTGAACAAAAATAACAATTTTGGATAACATTTTGGATTTTTTTCCAACCTAATTGAATAAATCATCAAGTTTCTTATGCCTACTGTTATCATTATGGGCTACTGGCAGATACAAACATAGAATTAAATGGATTTCAAAATCTACACATTCACTGGGAAATAACGGAAAGTACTTCAACTTAGGTTACATGCAAAACATTGCATATTGAATATTTCTTGTATATTAACATATTTGGCTGTCATATCAAAGGGAATGTTTATTTTCGACCAATGCCAATATTTCAGCCAATTCCAAAAACATTCTGATAGGTGCGCATTGTAATGTTGTGCAGATGTGTCCTTAGCCATGCATCAAAAATACATAGCATGTGTGCAGATTCTAAGTGAAGAAACACAACATTTCTCACAATGAGAATGTGCCCCATTCTCTGGCCTCAACAGGATGAAAACCTGCTCTGAAAAAAAAAGCCTTGACCCCTGCATAACAAATCTGGGTTAATCACATCTGCCCTGGCGGCGTACAATCAACACACATTGTTGCGATTACATGCTATTTAAGCTAAATGGTCAGGTTGGGCCTGGAGTCGTTGTCCAATTGCACGCAGCAACAAAAATGTGGGTCAGCAGCTTTTCCTCTCTTTGCATTTTAGTTTCCTTCGCTGAACAATGAGTCTGCCTCTTTGTTTTCCCAAGACAGAAGAACTGTAGTAGGAACTGGCATTATTATGACCATAATAAGTCACTGTGGTACACACAGTTAACACGCCTGCCCTCTGAGATGCCGGGCGTGATATGAAATAGAACTCAATGACCTTCCCTTCTTTATTTTTTCTTCCCAAGCTCTAAGCAGCCATTTCAATAATCATGAGCATTGATCGTTCAGAATGAGATGAAAGGACAATGGGGGCAAATCGATGAGAGCAGGGAACAGCGCTCAACAGCAACTTCATCCTCTTCCACTGTCAACAGCCTCCTGTTCCTTAGGGGAACCAAAATGGCTTACTCAGCTTTGGCCTAGTGGTCTAGTTTTACAAGACAACAGTAACAAAAAAAGAAAAAAGGAAGCCAATCCAGAGAGGTGTCTGCTACTGTTCATCCAAACTGGCATACTACAGCTAAAAACACACTACAGTAAAAGGTACAGACAATTGATATGCCTTTCAAGTAGAAGCTAATGAAAAGAGAAGCTAGGTCTGGGAAATGTATTGCACATCACTGACCAGTAGCCAACGGCTTGAGACAGATTTATGGTCAGCATCTGTTTGGATACTTTATCAACTGGGTTCTAAGTGAGTTTGTGTTTGTGTTCAAATGTTCGCAACAAATGAATCACAGCAGGGCTCCTTCCCTTCATTCTGTTTCATGGGCCAGACCATCAGGCCTCTGATCAGCAGATCCCTTTCCTCTTCCTCAAGCTCTTGGAAGGAATGTCAGGAAGGCAAGGTACTGACGGGTAGGGTGTGTTCATTCATGTGTGCTTTACATTAGCATGTATATAAATAGCCTATATGGTAGAATTGTAGGATGTGTGCACAGCAGTGAATCTAATCTTTTGCTGCATGACAATACAATATGTTTTTTTTCGGCTTTTTACGAACAATCTCTTCCTTGCATCCTTACAATTTCTTCCAAATACTTTGCGTGGGTTGTTCCCATCTTCAAATATTTTGTTTATCTTTGGCTTCAAATGTTCCAAAGGATAAACTGCGGGAGAACACGTTGAGGTGTGAGAAAGGCGTTAAGGCAAACTGGCAGCGAATCAGGGCCCAGCACTGGAGTGGTGGTAATTGAAGGAAGTTGAAGAGTGGGAGAGGCAAAGGCAGATTCAGAAACTGGGAGTAATGTTTGTTTTGAATGCAGGAAGATTCAGATGCAATACATTAGGTATACTCTGCTTTAATCTTTGAACTGGGAGTATGTACATCATACCATTACTGTATTGCAAATCAAGGCAATACCTTAGCTTTTAGGCAAGTTAGGCAACTGCTTAGCCTTTAACTTGACTTTACAGGAGGTCGATATCCAATGGCTGCAAACAAGGCTAATGGAAAATCTTTCATAGATTGATTAGATTTTATTGCAGCAATATTTCATCAAGGCCTTAAGTTGGTCACTCCCTATGGGTCTTAGTATCGTACCCATCATTTCACATATAAATAATACAAATTAAAAAAAATCACATTCACATTCATTCAAAGCCTTCCAATAGCCCTATTCACCCTGTTAATTAACTGGGCATTTAAGGGATTTTGTTTGTCAACACAACAGAATATTAAACTTATTTTTGGGTTTATATAGCAGCGTTAAATGTCTGCATCAAGGGTCCAATCTGTCTGCCTAATACCTCTAATCCCCCCCCAACGCTAGCATCAATCCCAGTAGATGTGGTCAAGGGTATGGTTACGGTCCGGTAGCATCGCTGACCCCCCCTCCTCCCTCCATTTCACATCTCCCTCTCTCTCTGGGGATCACAAATGTCTTTAAGTCTCCTGACGCGACACGGCATAGCTTATCCCCGTGGCTGCTGGACAATATGAAGGTAGGGGGTAAAGAGGGGGAAGGGAGAGGTGATTTGTGATGATGGTGGGGGGGGGCTGGACTTTAAAAAAGGCAATTTTCTAGATGGCTCACTGCCTGAAGAAATATCACAGGCTCTGATGCTGCATGAAAATTGAGAGTACCGCCAAGGCCTGTTCAGATAGACACAGAGGCAGAGGGAAAATATATCAGCCTCCAGTAACTGTATTGAAGGCCAATTCGTGTGTGTGTTTGGCACACACAGCAATGGATTATGGGTTATCTCTCCATCACTCCTTTGCAAGTGGGATGGATCTCTCAACACACATTTTTGCAGAGCTTTTAGCTTTCTAGATGTGTATTTCTTCCATAGTGATGACAATTGGAAAAGCAAACCCTTTTCCTAACCCTTAACTGGTCAAAGCAACCACTTCCAGCAGCACATTACTGTAGGGGAGTTAGAATAGAGCTACATAACCACATCAGAAGAGAACTGGGGCATGGAAGTGAATACACTTTAAATGACTAATTACTCAATGGCAGGACTGGAAAGAGCGTGCATCATACGCCAACTGGCACAGTGTGCGATGATACTTAATATGAGAGGAAGCTTCATTTTTCCTGTGATCTAACAGGTGCACAAACAAGTTTTCCCTGACACATAAACAAATATAAACAACCCCCATATTAACACAATGCACGTAGATAGCAAAAGCACTAAAAATAGCTTGCAGTTGACGGTTGCTAGGACATGGCTGGGTCATTTGAGTTTCCCCTGCCTGGATCCTGGCGTTTGTTTACCCCGACACTTCCTGAATGCTGATGGCAGATAGTCTCCTGGTTTATACAAGTGGACTGAGAAGAAAAACAGCCCACTGCTCTGAGAGGCTGTTGCACAATACAACGGAGGAAGAGGGGGATGAAGGGGGAGGATCAGTATCCCAGTAACCAAGGGAACAGCACCAAGGAGGTCAGCTGATGTCCACATGTGATATTTACCACAAGGGAGAGATTGAGTGTATACTATTGGAGGATGGAAAATGTTTAACAGGCATCCTCACCATCTCCTCTTCATCTGCAAAACTTTCAAAATAGAAAGAAATAACCAGATTCCACATCGGAACCCGTGTTTTGCATAATTTGCAGATGACAATATTGAGAATGATGCATAGAGGAGAAATACCATCAGAAAGTCATGAGGGAGAGATAGGGGTAGCATTACAGGCGAATGAAAGAACAGAAGGAGGAAAGGGTAGAAGAGATGGTCTGGTACTGCTTACGGATGAGAACACCCACAGATGCTAAATATGGGAAAATTACGCAATTGATCACATAGCACAAATGAACGCCTTGCCTTTCAACAGTCCATTTGAAGTGCAATGCCAGCGCAAAACCTGCGTAAGATCAATCTGCCTCTCCGGAGGGATAAAAGCAAAAGGCCCCATTTCAACAAGCCTCTCCCGAGACAGACCCCTATTCATACAGCCTCTGAATGCTTTAGTTGTTACCATCCATGCGGTTTGTCACTTGGCGAAAAGGAGTTATTGCAAAGAACTTGCCGGGGCGAAGGATCTATGGCTCGGGTTTACCGTTCAAATGGTGTTTGCCTGTTTAGGTACTCAAAAGTAAAAAGACAGAACCATTTGTATATGCTCGTGGATGCTGAAGCGAATTCATCCATCCACCTCAAAGCTCAAACATGACAGTTATCTCAGATGAAGCATTAGAGGCTGGAAGAGAGCCCGTAAAGCACAGTAAAAGTGCCTGCCACACGTTTTCTATTCTACTTAAGAGCTTTGAACTGCAACATCAAGTCATTACATGATTGGAAAGAAATGCATGGGAAAATGAAGAAGCCAAAAGTAGGAACATAAAAAGTTTAAGCAAGAATTATGATAGTGTTGAGGTTAAACATGTTTTAAGTTTTGCGTAATGGCATTGGGTTTTAAAACAGAATGCGATTGCTGGGAAGGTTTTCTCAGATAATGTTCGTTTAAGCCATGTTTTTCATCCAAAGGTCAAACAATGAATTGGTTGTTTGGCTTCTGTGAAGATGAGGATAGGTTAAGAATATTATGATGGCTTAGAAGGGGAAGGAAGATGGGTGGATTGGTTGCATCTATATCTTAAATCTTGTTAAGAGGCTCCAGCCTTAGATCACTTTGTTAAAACACATTTGCCATGCAGGTAAAGTGAATAATTGTTGCTTAAACTTAATTTAGTTAGGAGATGGCAGGCCTGGTTATTTGTCACTAGAGTGTCAAACACAAGCAAGTCATTGTTGAATTTCAAGTCTGAAAACTTACTGTGACACTTCTATAGTATAGTGACATAAAACCAGTATTCCAGGGGAATCCCATGAATCAGATGTGAAAATGAAATGGTATCAGTGAATTATTGCCGGTTGCAACCACATGCATTTAACTGAAAATGTGAATTCACAATCTAAACATAAAAAGCCACAGAATTAGTTTTAATAAGGAAATACCCTTAGTCGGATTACATATACTGTACACATGAACCAGAACATTCCATCTCATTAACACAAGTGCAAACTCAGAGCTATAAACTGTACCTATCTCATGTTGAATATCCAGCTTTGGAGCCAGGACGTATTCTGCAAGAGTGGCCAAAGTAAACCCACCAGAGTCTGGAACATTCTCAAAAACTCTGTGTCACATCAACATCTATGTCTCGATCTCAGCCCCGGTCCGAAGTGATTCATTGGTAGGGAGTGCTTTTTGCCAGGCTTCTTTATCGCTGTGTTGAAAAGCCTGAAGGATCCCCCCCTTCTGAAAAGATTAACTATGTTGTTCAGCTGACTATAAGGGAAGGGGGCTGGTCATACTTAAAGCTTAGACAAATGATTTGGGACTCGAAAGACAGGCCAGGGGATTTCTGCTACCACTAGGGGTTGCTGGCAGGGGAAGGGCCTCAGAGCAATGGTGGGGCTCAGCCGTTCCGAGCCTGGAGGACCCCAAGGGAAAAGCAAGTCCAGAGAGCGGAGGACTCTCACGGACAGTCAAGACATTTTCCCACAATCAAAAACACAAACAGAGGCAGCGAAAAGGACCCTTTTCCACTAAGGAGACAGAGGGAGGGAAGGGAAAAAGGAGGAAGATCGGATAGTTACAATAACACAACCCCTAAGAAGTACATGCTATACCGTATCTCCTGTTAAAAGATCCCCCACGGTTAATGCTCTCTATAATAAATAATAATAATAGATTTATTTTGTTTGCGCTTTTACAGGTGCTCAAAGACGCTTTACAGATATAGTGAAAAGAAAAGAACAACAAATAAATATATATAGTTAAAGTTAAAGTCAAATAATACAAAAGACAAACTTTAGACAAAAAATTAGACAAACTATAGACAAACATTGTTCTGTGAAGGACATTCAATAGACTCAAGATTCTTCCAGGAATGGTTAACCTGTAAGTAACCTTAAGTACATTTTAGAGGGCCTCTACCAGATGATTTGCCCAAACCGACACAGTTCATTGGTAAATTACCTTATTAAGATAATCTGTTTTCATCTCAATCCACTGCTACAAATAGCATCTGCTGGGCATTACATGGGGTGTCCGGCCACTGAGGACATCTGGATTGTTAGTGTTGAGAAATGTAGCCTTTGGCAAAGATTTGATCCTGGGAAACAAACTATGCAAGATAAAAACTCAAATAATTGGTCATCAGTTTGGCACAAGGGTTTGCAGGCGGAGGATCTCTCAGTTTAAGAGGAACTGGTTGAACTTTATTGTTAAACTGAAGGGGAAAAAAAACACATGACTCCGGATAGAGTTTGAATACCATTAGCTACTCAACCCGACATGTCAAGATAATTAAATCGAATGCACATAATGGCAAGCGCTTTGTAAACATGATCTATTTCCTACAGGGCTAGCCAGGCAGTTGGACCAGGTCACAGGTCACCTTTCACCAGTGTGTTGAATCTATTCTCAACAAAAACATAGGGTTGACCCTACATTTACAGAGCTGTATTTCTTGCCATCATTTTACAGTTTTTCTTCTCAATTACTTATTGCAGAACAGCAAATAAGCTCAAGGCTCAGGGGTTTCAATCTTTGAGGGGTCCTACTGAGGGAACTGATAGATTTCTGTTTTGGTTCTACAGTGTTTTCAGTCCACACTTCAGTCATGTATGCCACTGTATTTGAACCAAGCCAAACTGGTAATTATTTTGCTTTTTGATTGATGTCGTTCTGGAAATCTAACTGTTACATCTTGAGAAAATGTGGCATGCAAGCCTCCTTTTCGAGTGGGTATTCAAAGTATTCAAACTTCCTTTTATAGAAGTAACCCCCCGAGCTGGATATCATAGCCATTATAAATAAGAAGCTGGAATGCAGAAGGGGAAAAAATAAACATCCAAGCTGCTCCGTTATCTACACCCAGCTGTGCACTTTAGAGGCCAATCCTTGAAGATGATGTCACGCTGGAATTGTGTTACTGTTAAAATAGTGTTCTTATACATTTATGTGGACACTAATTCATTCAAGGAAAGTCAATACAACTTTACTAAAATGTAGGACATTGATTTAAGATTATTTAACCCTAACTGAAATTGTTCAACAAAGCAGCAGTTCATGCTAAATGTCCCATGTTGAAAGTATTAGTGGAATTAATCTGCTTTATCAACTGGAATGTAAATACTGGCATCACTATGAAAGTCTACCCTTTGTAGGTCAATGCAGTAGGTCATTAGTGGTTCAAAAACCAGCAGTTAGTTATGTCCACTGGATAGTGTGTACAAACCACAAGGTCAAAACAGAACATCCCAGAAACTGAAAGACATTTTACCTCAAAGTGGTTGGGTAATGTTAGATTCAGGCTTTCAGGAGTACCAAGGAGCAAGGGCAGACGAAGGAACATCTCCAGGTGCAGCCTTTCAAGCTAATTTCAGAGGCAAAGTCAATCTGAGATGCGGAGGTGAGGGAAACCTGCAGCCGAGAGAATATGGGGGACTGACGCACTGGAGGTTTGATAAACGTTTCCATATGTGCTCCATATCCCAAGTGAAAGAGCTGCTTTGTGTTCAGTAAGGAAGCACGCGCACAGGTCCCGAGTGGGACCCCCCTTTCCTTTCTTTTCCTTCCATCTACTGACAAAACCTATCTGGCCCTTTCCCGGTAGCTCAGGGTAATATTAGCCAAGCGAAGGGGCAGGAGCAAGGGGTTTGGATGGCCGAGTCTCAACCCTGAGTCTAGCAGTGTATTTTGACGAGAGCTAATTACCTGTGACTACATGGAGACAGGGGAATGAAACAACCATTGCATTGAGTTAGTTGTCTGGGGGTGAAGGAGGGTAGAGGGTAAAGGCGACCATGGTTGGGAACAAGGAGGGGGAGGTAGGGGGCAGGGAGCTGTCAGGAAGTGAAGACATATTAGGATATTCTCAACCTCCATTACCCCCAGTACTTAATCTTCCCAGTCATGGGGAAATAATTCCTCAAGACATTAAAGAGCCAATCTTACAAGAGCACCTGCTCCCTGTGTATATAGTCCCATACTGGTTGAAAAAAAGATTTGGCCATCATGCAAACAATGCAAAATACCACCTTTACAGTGCCCACAAGCTCTTCTTCGTCAAAATCACAACAATGCATAATGACATTTGATGAGACTTAAAATTGCCTTATACGAGGGGTGGAAACATGCAATTCTAATCAGATAGTCAAGGCAGCAAGCTACGGTTTCCAAAAACACTACAGAGGCGCGAGAGCACAAACACTGGCTAACAGTGGCACATTGTGCAGAACTGCGAGTACTGAACTTGAGGTGTCTATCCTATGATAGAGTATCCAGGGTTTATGAGATTTTAATTAACCACACGAATGATGTAACTCGTTTTTTTCATTTGGAGGAAGGGGGTGTATGTGGCGAGACTGAAAGTAAATTAGACTATAGGGACAGAAACAAGGAGGAAAAAGACGAAGGAGGGGTGGCGGAAGAATGCAAAGTGTCTTGCACTGTTTTGTTTCATAGATCCCATTGGACATGAGGTTTCCTCCGTAAAGATACAAAAAAAGGAAAAGGTTTGACACATGACCCGCCCCGGGGATGTTGGTTTTCCAAGCAATTAGGGTAAGTAGGTTCATAGCTGCATAATTGTACACACCACAATAGCATGTTTAAAGTGCACGAGTGATGCGATGAACAGAAAGAGAAAGTCAATCTTGGAGATATACAGATATTGAGGTGAAGTGCCAGCAAATATACATTAAGATCATATCGGCACAGCTTCACAGTTGGAGAACCTGAATGCTGATCTGATGCCATGGGTTCCTGGCACACTGGGACATGGTGTGGTTCCTTTCCAACTTAGGTTCTTTATGGCAAATAACAGCCTCTTGGTACAGGAGAAACCAACCAGAGCCTATTGCAAACATCCATCAGCAAGACTTGCAC
Organism: Trematomus bernacchii; assembly: GCF_902827165.1. Lineage (NCBI taxonomy): Eukaryota > Metazoa > Chordata > Actinopteri > Perciformes > Nototheniidae > Trematomus > Trematomus bernacchii. Next base: position 13,593,264 of record NW_022987313.1, on the reverse strand, counting down.
ACTGAGCCCTTATGGCCTTCTACAAAGGATGAGATTAAGATCGTCTTAAGGTAAAAGAAAGAATACTTTTTTTAGACAAAATAAAAAATGAGCATCCCCAAGAAAAAGTATTGTTTTCAAAATTGTAAACTTTTTTGTCTTTTGTCTAATCTTCCATAAAATATATTCTGTAAAAGTTGGTTTATGATGTTTACAATGTCTGAACATGTGAACATGTGCAGACATTTATTTAGCACTGAATGTAGAAAGTAAGTGACTTCCATAGTGTCAAATATGGTTGCCCCCTGCTGCAATAACAAATCTGTGAATTACTTTCACATAAACGCACACACATACTCGTAAATGAAGGTGCTAGAAGGAGACGTGGGGTTTGATGGGGTCATAACAACTTGTGACTGAGGATTGGGAAGACAGATGCAAACACTGTGTCTGGTATAGGATTATACCCTCACAGCTAATTACTCCCAGACTTCTTTGCTCTGCGCCAGAAACTGCACAGATACAGTAAGCCAGCACGCTGCCTGCTTATCCACCGCATTAAGAGACAAGTGGGCTGAAGCCAGAGACTATAGCATGAGACCTTCTGGGTGCACTATGAACGCTCAGTGTAAGTTATGAGGGTAAAGAAGAAGAAGAAGAAGAAGAATAAGAAGAAGGGCCAACTGCTGGCAACTTTAAGGATGCAAGTTTGATGAGGCCAGACTTGGACAAGGCCATGGACTTGGAACGTGCATTGATGAACTGTAAGGGTGGAAGTGCTGTACATGTTTGGCTTTCTAGATGATGTGTTGATCAGTATCCATTGCATACAACCTTATTAAAAGTGGACCATAATGTACATCTAAATCCGGAGTGCCTTTGACAAATTATACATCGAAGCAATTGGCTGCTCATGTGTGTTTACGGTGAAGGCTGCACAAAGGATTTGAGCAGCATGCTTCACGCACATGCCTCCGCCCAGCTCGTGCCCTATCCTGCCCGACACACCACATTCTCACCTTACGGCCCCAAAGGGCAAAGCAATTGCCAACCAAAACATCTGGACCTGGTGGCAATGAGTCAACCTCTGCCTCAGTGACTGGTAGGGAACAATGGCCCTGTCTTTCCTTTGCTGGCCACCTTTTCCCGTTGCAGAGGAGCTTCAACTAGGCACAGACCAGGCTTGGGGAGAAACGGATTACATGTAACGGGATTACGTATCAGGATTTTTTTTTTTTTTTAAAAGGTAACTGTATTTCCTTTAACATCACATTAAAGAAATATTTAGATTACTGTTACATTTCTAATAATTTGGGATTACTAGCAGGATTACAATGTTAGTTAAAAAAAACTAAAAAGAGCATATAGTGTTTGTTGTAAAAGGATCAGATTTAATTTCTTCTTTGTAAACTGTACTGTTCTGTAGGCTAATACTTTAAGTGTGAATCTATACGCCTACTTCCTGAATCTGCTTTATGGTTTTCTCTTTCTTTAGTTCATTTGTTCTTTGTTTAATTGAGTAGGGGAAGCTATATGTTCAATGTGAGCCTAACTGTCTATTTTAAACTAAAACAGAGCATTTTATATTAGCTCAGATTTGATGTCTGCTTTTTTGAACTGTGGTATGTGCTCATGTGTTTCATTGTTGGTGTATAGACGGCTGCCTGGATATGCTTAATGAAAGGCAGGTTTTCTTATAAGTAAAATCATTTTTGATACTAAATATATCTTGGTTTCTTCTTTCCATGGGTCACACTGTTCTATTGACAAAAAACATCTCATTCATATAAATTTTCTCTTGTATTTATTTGCATTGCATTTGATATTGAGGTAATCCAGAAGTAACAGAAAGTAATCAGATTACATAACTTTTATATTTTGATACTCAGATTAGGTTACATTTTTCTTTTCAGGTAACTAGTAATTGTAACGGATAACATTTTTAAAGGTCCCATGTCATGGCTATTTCTACTGATCATAATTCCATTGTTGAGGTATACTAAAATAGATTTATATTGTGCAATTTTCCAAAATCGCATTGGTTTCTCATACAGCATCTCTGTATAGTATGTGTATACTGTCCTAAACTGTCTGTCCTAAACGGCTTGTTGGAGCTCCTGCCCCCCCCCTCTCTATGAGCCCAGTGGCCGTCTGCGAGACAGCGAGACACAGCGAAACCCAGCCCGAACACACACACACACACACACACCCGCAGCCTCGCCGCGTCCCGCCGTCTCAGGGAGGAGAAATCGGCGGAGCTGCAGCTGAGAAAAGATTGAGTGTGTGTGTGTGAGGAAGTCCGCGGATTGGTCAATTTGGACCAATCCACGGACTTAACGTAACGGCTCCACGGATTGGTCCATTTGGACCAATGGGTCCATTTGGGTATGGGCACGTCACTGTACCCAGGAAGAAAACAATGGAAAAAGAGAAATCTCCAACGAGGCGTTCTGGGGCAGCATAGACAGGTCTTTTCTGTGTTAGAATTTTACTCGCTACAGGGTGTACTTTGAGGGTTTGTGACTTTGCAGACCGTTTACATGCAGAAAAACCTTCATAAACACACAAGGGGACGGGTAATAACCGGAAAAGCATGACATGGGACCTTTAAAGTAACCCTCCCAAACCTGGCACAGACACACACCACAGCCATGTGTGGCCGCTCTGATACCCGGTAACACACACGTAGCCACACTGAGCTGACGAGGCTTCCAGTCATCCTTCCGCCGCAGAAACACACACAAAGCTAAACGTTTTTTACCCTTCGCTCAGTCAGCAGGGACACAGCCAGAGGTAGAACACCTCAGCCCAGTGGCCTTGTTGCTTTTGGATATCGGACATATTTTCCTTCCCTGCATCCCTCCTGGAAAACACACAGGTAGCTGGACAAGGATTATGCGCTTTAGTCAAAACAGTGGTCCTAAAAATAGTCCAGCCAGATTGCTGCAACAGCTGCTTCAGTCTGACTTGAGAGTAAATAGACAAATATTCCTGTTTTTATATGTATAATTGTACACGTTTGATGCTGTAAAAAAAAGCTTAAAGCGTATTAAAAGCTCAGTGGATTGCAGCCCTGCTATAGCGTAGGGCTTTTCACTAAATCCATCCATTGCTGATGTCCATTAACACAAGTCTGGGGGGTTCAGTGGGCAGCCTATTGATGCCTGTAAAGAATGTGCATAACACATTGTTGAAAATTCCTCCATGCAGCAGCCTTACATGGACAAATCCTGCAAGCCACTTACCCCCAATGGGTTAGCATGATTAAAATGTCATTTCTATGTCATAATCCATTCCAATCCTTTCACCCATAATCAACGCTTGCTTTACGTTTTTATTCAGATTTATCCACACTGTGGCCAAAAACAGTAAATGATCACTGTGACTTCCAAGCAGCACAATCTGGATCCAGTAGGAGGAATGTAGCAGATGCTAAGTACTCCTTAGGCAAAGCTGTGTGTGTGTGTGTGTGTGTGTGTGTGTGTGTGTGTGTGTGTGTGTGTGTGTGTGTGTGTGTGTGTGTGTGTGTGTGTGTGTGTGTGTGTGTGTGTGTGTGTAGGAGAAAATGATTTTGTGCTTAGCATGGTGCTGCGCTTGTAAAGCCTCAACAACTGACCAAGAGGAGCCAATGCTGCATCGCTGCCAGATGTGCAGTGAGATTAAATAGCTCTTGATGCCGCTTCCCATCCTATAAACTGACTAGCAATGTGGGATTTAAGAGGTATGGATGCCCCCAAGTGTGCAAGCATTTGCCTTAATTTTCCTGATTGCAAATGAAGAATGTGTTTATTTGGAATAAAAAACAGATGTGTGAGACTAGAAATCTTAGCATTTACATATGAGATTGTCCAGGTTTATTTTTGAAATTCAAACAAGGAAACACAGGTTTGCTGTTACAGAATACTTTTTTTTACATGATGATTTGGGTAGAAACCTGGAGAATTGCTCAAGTCACTCATCAAGTCATTTATTCTGAGATTGAGTCTAAAGTTACATTGTCAAACAAGAAAATATCATCCAAAAAGTTAATATAATGCCCCTTATCCTGCTTCACTTTCTTATAATATTTCTCAAGATTAAAACATAAATTTGGGGGGAGGAAAAAAAAAAAGACAAACATGTACAACAAATTGAATAAGTAAGAAGAATCTCACTTGACTTGCTTACTTTAAAAGCAAGACACAATACTACATCATGTCTTGTAATAGTCATTTTTTTACAGTATGACTGAGGCTGGCACTGTGATGACAGCGCCCTCTTTGGATGCTCACAGGAACTAAATGTCCGTGCAGCAGTGAACGCACCGCCGCCTAATATCGAGGTCAAATGCATTGCGCATCATGGTAATGCAGAATGCAGTCCACTATTAAAACACACATGGGTATTCATAACTGAAAATGACAATAATGTCACTAAACGTCAAATCTATTAAAAACAAATCGGCAGAGGTAGCCTGTCATGCGCAGAGCTAGACCTAAAGTAACCAATGTGCACCTAATGGTGGCCAATAACGTGATAAATCTGATGGGAGCAGGTGATATTAGCCATGGATCATGTTTAATAGTAAAATCATGGCAGGCTTCAGATCAAGCGATGAGTTTGAATTGGCTTTAAGAGCAGAGCACATTGTCATCTTAAATCACAGGACTGTTGCATTTATCTTCTTTTAAAAATGCTAAAATACCAACAGTACCTCATGGTCGTTTATTTAAACATCACTGTGACCTTATCCAGCCGATTTCTCCCGTTTCTCCACGCTTCTGAAGGGACACCATCACAAGGTAGCCTACCTATACCGATCATTTTACACTGATTTTTAAGAGAAATGTCAAACTTACCTTCCAGCTTCTTTGCGGAGAAACAATGTCTGCTCGATGGTAGTAATCCCTGGTCGCTGTCACCGCACTAATATGGCCAAAAATTGAGTGTGGCGGCGGCTCGCTGGATAAAGAGAGCCGATGCCCTGTTGTGACTGTACGGGGCTGCTCATTCAGCTGAGTGATAGTGGAGAGAGGAGGCACTGACAAGTCGGTCACAACAGCAGCACCACGCCTCCCATCTTAAAGCTACCGCACTCTGCCTGTATGTCTGTCTGTCTGTCTGTCTGTCTGTCTGTCTGTCTGTCCCTCTGTCTGTCCGTCTGTCTGTCTGTCCCTCTGTCTGTCTCTCTGTCTGTCTGTCTGTCCCTCTGTCTGTCCCTCTGTCTGTCTGCCTGTCTGTCTCTCTGTCTGTCCCTCTGTCTGTCTCTCTGTATGTCCCTCTGTCTGTCCCTCTGTCTGTCTCTCTGTATGTCCCTCTGTCTGTCCCTCTGTCTGTCTGCCTGTCTGTCTCTCTGTCTGTCCCTCTGTCTGTCTCTCTGTATGTCCCTCTGTCTGTCCCTCTGTCTGTCTCTAACTGTGTGTGTACAAGGTGAGGATGACCACTCAGCCATAACTGGAACATGTCAAGCAAGGCTGAACAAAACCTGCTGGGGAACACTTTTTAATAACATTTTTTGATCTTTTAGAAACTATTTTTTTGCTCTTTTAAATAAAATATTTTCCAAATAATTTATTTATTCCAATGCATTTATTTTATTCAACATGTATATACTTCACTTATTGTTGCATTTACTTGCATATTTTGTTTCATTTGCACTTTTCTATTTCTGTTTCTGCTTGCAAAATCGTTTCATGTCTTAGGTATATTTATTTATTATTATTTATTGGAGGAGGCTGGGACTTAAGATTCTCATTGCCAAAACTCTGTTGAAGCTTGTGTGCATATGACGAAAGGCCTTTCATTCTTGAAATACATTGCTTTTTTTCAATTTGGTTTCATTGTATATAAGAAGGTATTGGTGTTAATATTATGTTTCATTCATGTCATGGCAAAAATGAAGAGTTATAATTGGTACGATATTACATAAAAGTTTCCAATCAAGAATTGGTGGAAACAATAAGGGATCCTAACTGCATGGCATATTCCCCTCCAACTTTATATATATTTTATGTACGGCCTTGATTTGAAGGCCCTTTTGATTTAATTAAGAATTACTTTCATGTTAGAATTCTTATCATAAATAAACACCCAATAACACGTTCTTGCAGTGCAGGTAAATGCTCCCTGAAGAATAAGTGCAATACCCGCAGCAACCTGCATGTGAAATAATAACCACAAATCCTACTACCACCATAAGGATATGTTCTGTATGTGTGACTTATAAACAGGTTAAAATGTTCTACAGATCTCATGTTTACCAATGAAAGAATGTTGAATAACGTTTCCCAAACATATACAGGAACATGGAGTACTTCTCAAACATTGCTTCCCCAGATGCTAAGAATTTAATCCTCTGAAATATGAAGAAATAGAACGACTCGCTGTGTTTTGATCTCCTCACAACCCGTAATCCTTCATTAATTGCAAATTCTGGGCTTCCACTTTGACCTGGGCTCATATATGGGCATCAAAACTAGATTGAAATTAAACAGCCCGTCTGTGATGAGTGTGAGACAATACCATTTACATCCTCAGGAGCTGAAAGGAATTATATATTTTATGATTTGTATGTCATTTGTATAGCAACTGATATACATAAATGGTTTCCAGTAAGAAATGTAGATTCTGAGTTGAGAGTACACCTGCGGCTGAATGGTTTAAAATAAAAGCAAAAGCAAAGCAGATACCTGCCTTGTTTGGGATTCCTTAAATACCTTTATGCTATTGGTACACAACAGTTTCCAAAGCTTTCCTCTAACACTCACTGACAGAAAAATGTGGCAGTCAGGGTTGCTGATTAGGGGTCATTGTACTGAATACAATACTCATGTACTGGTTCAAAACGTATTCCCCATAACAGCACTTCAATGAGTCAACCCAAACAACAAATCAGCATTGTTCAGTACATTTCAAGGAAAACGGAATTTCTCCCGGTATACTGTATGTTTGTTTTTAAAGTTGGCGTTGCGCACCGCGGTATCAAGTGAATGCAGCTTTAAAAAAGGGTTAGGGGTAGATGGATTGGTGGAACAAATACAATATTTTCACCCAGGAGACTGCTGCCTGCGTCCCCTGAAAAACAAAAAGTAAACTTTGACTTACGTCACATAGCGTACGGTCATGTCAACATGTTTAAAACTTCAACAGTAATCCATGAGAAAATCAGTTCCCGCCAAAAAAAAATTAGGATGGAGTTTCATTGTATGGGAACGTAATTTTTATTTATTTTACCTTATCGTCAGAAATAATTGCGTCTGCTCTAAGTTTTATGTTTGTCAGACAGTGAGTATGTGTCTACACTTTGACTGGAGTTTAAGAAGTAGAAAGAACCGTATCGCTAGCGCTGGAGGCTTGGCCTGTCAAAGCCAGAATGACATTATCCAGTGGAAGAGGGTGATTTAGCCCCTGGGAGAAAACCAGGCAAGAGGCCTCAATTAATCTCTTCAATTTAGCAACACCAAGAGGAGGTCAAATCTATAATCCAGAGCGGATAGTATATCATAGGGGAGTAAGATTCATGTCGGATAATGACACTCGGTCCGTAACTTTAACCTGAGCCTTTTAGCCTGACCCCCAAAACTCAGTCAGTGAATTAGACTTGGCAACATGTGGACACACACAGACACACATGCACACACACACACCTTACACCCAAGTATACTTCATATATGGTGCAAGACTTATCCTAACGTTGTTTTGGATGCAAATAAAGTATTATTTTCAGTGAACCCAGTAGTTATATCTGACCAAGGCTCACAGTTAGCTACTCCAGTTTTAACACTGACCTCAGAGAAACTTGGGAACAGGCAGAGAAAAGTTGCTGCTTATGTACGTTTGGAATTCTTTGTAAGTTTGGAAGACGTGAGGAATGTTGGACTTGCCAGAGAAATCCTAATTTCTGAGACCAGGCAGAAAGATCAAGCACAACTCAAACCTTTTCAATAATTTGAAACTGTACAGCTTTTGTATCCGTGTTTATGTCCAAACGCAGAAAGCCAAGACTAACAGATGTAGTTACAAGAGGCTTTTCTGAGCTTCCATTAGACTGTAGCCAGGTTGTTTGTAGACAGTCTTGATTTGACAGGGCTGCAGATGTGAAAAGGTCCAGTCGACACCTCAGGATCTCAGGGGTGTCTGGCAGAACAAAAACGGCGCTAACTGAATTCACACGTGTCCATTTATTATGCACATACACACATGCCCACAAGCTTTTGTGTGCAGTAAAACTTGCAGACATGCACAAATGATCCATGCATTTACATAAGCATTAAACAGGCTCAAATGTGGAATTGTTACTTGTTGCCAGCAATTATATGTGAAAGTCAAAGTCAACTTTATTGTCAATCTTTCAGTTTGTGTGTACAGACAGAGAGATTGAAATACCGTTTCCTACAATCCCGAATACGAAAGCAAATATATATAAAAATATGTATGCAAATATGTATATATATACAGTTTTGCTAAGAAAGTTGCAGTTTGGTGAATAACAACGTTTTGTGTCTATGTCTTGCACAGTATACATGAGTGACGCAGGTGTTAGCTTGGCTTGCTAGCTAGCATTAGCTGGATAACTTATCTTTGTGTGCGCACAAATGTAAAAGTATCTTACTTGATGTGTTTTATCTAGCTAGCTAGGAAGCAAAATAACGTTTTACAAAAACTGCAACTTTTCTTTAGTTGCTACATTTTCTTTAAGATTTACCAACATGATATGTGTAATTCATGGAACAATTTACACAGGATCCAAAAATGATTAGTCTGTCTCTGTAGATTTCCATACTTATTTTTTATGAAATGAGGTCAATGGCAGTACTCAAAAGATGCAGGACTTTGCCTCTCTACTATCAGTTATTTTCATTATGGGAAGTGTACAATCCGGTGATTTGAACCATAGTAAGTTAAACTATATCGATATCTCCTTTGTTCATTTTGACCCTTGAATTCCTTTTTTAAATATTTAATTACTTTAATTAAAGCACAGCCCTAAATTGCTGGTGTACCCCTTTAAAGAATGAAGACCTATTTCAGAACTGCATAGCACAAAATAATGTAAACAGGTAAAATATATTTTGGACAGACTCAAAGCTGTTTCAAGTTATAGATTGAAGCACTCTTATTTTGTGAAAAAATGTACGAGAAAAATATTAGAGTACAAAAAACTAAAATGAAAGAGAATACAAGTAGTTGGCAAATATCACCGCAGTTCTGTACTATTATTGGATCAAGTAAAAATAAATCCTGTTGCCATGACCAACAAGCTTTATATTACCTAATGGAAGATTTCCATTCACGCTATAGGTTTAAACTGCACAATATTGTGTATCTTAAGAGATAGGATTGCTTGTCAGGCCTGCCTCATGCTGAAATGACTTGGTGCCCTTGACAAGAGGCACTTAACTCAAATTGCCTGAGTACCAGGCCAGCTGAATAAATGACTGAAACTTTCAATGTGGGCGAAAATTACTCCAGTAAGTGTGTCCATTCAGCTATGTGAGCGATGATGGAAAATAAGAGAACTGCTACGAAGGAAATTACTTCATGCACTCCGAATGACACATTTGCGTCTAAATGAGAATATTCCATGCCATATTCGCAAAAGTGTTTATGTTAGTTCGTTTTAGAAGTTTCACCCAATGATTTAAGAATAAAACATTGAAGATGTGGAGTAAATAGTAAAGAATGAAATGTGTTAAAATGCCATGTGTCACAATTGTATTATGTAAGTATTCTGGTAACAGTTAATTCTGAATGCTCAAGGGCATATGGCACTCTCAACTCTTTCCAGGACATGCCGGGGCCCTGCCTGCCAGTAGCTTTGCCGATATCTGTGTTGATAGGTAATAGATTAAGAGCGGTGAATCAGCTTAGAAACAGGAAGTGCTCAAACGTTTGTGTGAGGTTATCAAATTTAGCAGTGATTCCATGTCAGCCACAGCTTGTCACAAAAAATCTTACTGATAGTGTATATAACAAACTTAAACTAGCTTTATTAAATGTCAGGTATTTGGCAGGAAAAACATTTTTAATCAATGATTTTATCACTGAGCACAATCTCGATTTTATGTTTTTAACGGAAACTTGGATTGAACAAAATAACAGTGCAGCTGTTCTTATCGAATCAACCCCTCCCAACTTTAGTTTTATGAGTCAGGAAAGAATGCATAAGAAAGGGGGTGGAGTTGATATTTTGTTCAATGATTCCATTCAATGCAGGAAGACATCTTATGGGGACTTTGCTTCTTTTGAATATGTGGCCCTTCAGCTGAAATGCTCCTCTCGAGCTCTGTTCCTAAATATCTATAGACCACCCAAATACTGTGCAAGCTTTTTTGATGATTTTACTGAACTGCTGTCTATTTAACTGAAAATACTAGGGAAATGTTTACTCATAATTTTTCATCCACACTTGCCCCTGCTAACATCTCAGTAAATGAGCTAGTAGATCATTTTAATTAAAAAATTAAAAATGTTATAGATAACATTGCTCCAACTAAGGTAAAGGAAGTGACTGGCAAGAAAATATCTCCATGGAGAAAGGCCATGACCGTGAGAACAGAACAAATAGAGTGTCGAAAAGCTGAACGTAGGTGGCGAAAAACAAATCTCCAGGTTCACTTTGAAATCTATAAAGAGAGACATGGCCTTTATAATTTGGAATTGAAAAACGCACGACAGTCTTTCTTCTCTGACATCATTACCAAAAACAAAAACAATGCACGTGCCTTGTTTGCTACCGTCGACAGACTAACAAACCCCCCAGTGTCAGTAGCCTCTGAATTTCTATCCACCAGGGCGTGCAATGATTTTGCCTCCTTCTTCACTGACAAAATTCAGAAAATTAGACAAGCAGTCAGTGCCTCTGCATCAGGTACAGCAAATGTGTTGTCCCTGTGTCCACCTAATATCAATTCAAACACCATGACACAATTCCATCAGATTAATGATAAAAACTTAGAGGACATTATTCAACTTCTGAAATCCTCCTCCTGCTGCCTTGATATTATTCCAACAGGATTTTTCAAAGATGTTTTTCATTGCATGGCCTCAGATCTACTTCATATAGTAAACACATCTCTTCACTCAGGTATTTTTCCAGAGGCCCTAAAAACTGCAGTCATTAAACCGCTCTTAAAAAAGAATAATCTAGATGCTTCAGTAATGAACAATTACAGGCCAATATCAAACCTGCCATTTCTAGGTAAAATCATTGAAAAAGTTGTATTTCAACAGTTGAGTAACTTCTTGCATTTAAATAACTCTTTGGATGTGTTCCAGTCAGGATTTCGTCCAAACCACAGCACTGAGACTGCTCTTGTAAAGGTCTTCAATGACATCCACTTAAACACAGACAGTGGCAGAACTTCAGTGTTAGTATTATTAGATCTCAGTGCTACGTTTGACACTGTTGACCACAACATATTACTAGATCGACTACAAAACTGGGTGGGACTTTCGGCAACAATTCTAAATTGGTTTGAGTCCTACTTAAAGGACAGAAAAAACTTTGTTTCTATAGGTAAATACACATCTGAGTTGACAAATATGACATGTGGGGTACCTCAAGGCTCCATCTTGGGGCCTCTTCTCTTTAACATCTACATGCTACCACTGGCTCAGATAATGAAAAACAACAAAATAAGTTACCATAGCTATGCGGATGACACACAAATTTACGTAACAATTTCACCAGGAGATTATGCTCCAATTCAAACACTGAGTAAGTGCATTGAACAAATCAATGACTGGATGTGTCAGAACTTTCTCCAATTAAACAAAGATAAAACTGAGGTAATGGTTTTTGGAGCCAAGGCAGAACGTATAAAAGTTAGCGCTGAGCTTCAGTCTGCAATGTTCAAAACAACAGATAGAGCCAGAAATCTAGGTGTAGTCATGGACTCTGACCTGAGTTTCAACAGTCACATTAAAACAGTTACTAAATCAGCCTACTATCACCTAAAGAACATATCTAGGATTAAAAGACTAATGTCACAGCAGGATTTGGAAAAACTTGTCCATGCTTTTATCTTCAGTAGACTCGACTACTGCAATGGTGTCTTTACAGGTCTCACTAAAAAATCTATTAGAAAGCTGCAGCTAATTCAGAACGCCGCTGCTCGAGTCCTCACTAACACTAAGAAAGTGGATCACATCACTCCTGTTCTGAAGTCTTTACACTGGCTTCCTGTGTGTCAAAGAATAGATTTCAAAAATATTGCTGCTGGTTTATAAAGCTTTGAATGGTTTAGGCCCAAAATACATGTCTACAAGCAGCATTCAGTTATTATGCTCCAAATATCTGGAACAAACTCCCAGAAACCTGCAGGTCCGCTGCAACTCTTACTACTTTTAAATCCAGGCTGAAGACTTTTCTTTTTGCCGCTGCTTTTAATTGAACTATTCACATCTTAAACTGCACTGTAACTTTTATCCATGTATTTTTTCTTTTAATGTTTATTTTATTATCTTTTCTTTTTAATGACTGATTTTAAATGCCATTTTCTTAATGTCTTCCATTTTTGTAAAGCACTTTGAATTGCCTTGTGTTGAAAGGTGCTATATAAATAAACTTGCCTTGCCTTGCCTTGCCTTGCCTTGCCTTGCCTTGCCTTGCCTTGCCTTGCCTTGCCTTGCCTTGCCTTGCCTTGCCTTGAATGCTTATCAGACCGTGCCACAATAAAAAAAAACAGGGACAGCTTGTTTTGTATGAAAAACAAAAGGCTGAATCCAAATGATTCCAGACAAAATGTTTTACAAGCCTTTATTTCACTTAACTTTGTGACATGTTAAACTATTAAAAAACCCATGTGTTTAGCAGAACCATAGCCAGGATTTAGTAAATACTGAACTCACATGCCCCCTCGAAACATTATCCCTCAGAATATTTTTGAGCCTTTACTTTCTATTATTAATTTTGCCAACAGTCACAATTAAAAACACCCATTTGAGTTTTGATTAGATGGAGTTTATTCCAATTATACCAATAATAATAGCCCCAGACAGAACTGCTGACTGGGGCTTTATTGGTTAGCGCTTATGCGTGAAGTGTAAAGCTTTAATTCTAGCTTTTTTATATATGTTCAATCGGAAAGAAACATTGTTGAAAGCAAGTTTCAAGCTGTATGCACATTATGGTTCAATCATTGGTTTCTATTCTATTTGGCATTGTGTTTTAAACAGTTGTTGAAAATTATAAACAAGATAAATACACCGTTGGTAGAGAAACTACAAAGGACATTTATAATGGAATAGACAATAAAACAGAAATAAGGGATATTTGGAAAAACAACAGGGAATAGCTAAAAATAGCTGTTGTATTTGCTGTAAAGTGTCTTTACTGTAGGGTATTTTTATTATATGTACAGCAATCATTTAAAAATGTGCTATATAAATAAAACTTGATTTGATTTGATTTGATTTGATAAAGATGTACTAATTGATGTCAGGGAATAATTCTGTATACATGTTTACCTTTTGCCCTCTGACGCAGATGCCCAACCTTGGGCAGCTGCTATCTCCCTCAAGGAGGGGCTGCCCAAGCATTTTGTTGTTGTTACCAGTTTATGACCGGGCAATTCTCGGTCAGAGATAGTTATTGTTATGGGACCCATAACACATAAGAACACATCCTTCTCGGGGTGTGTAGATGACCCCGAGCCATAACCGACAACTAAAGTTGATTCTGTTCTATTGTTATACGTGCTCACTATAACTTATATAGAGGCTCTTGTATAGGAAAGGATTGGACCAACGTGTAGGTTGACTTGCTCTCGTTTATTAATCACCGATGCACCACAGTTACATCATAAAGGTTCCTACCCACCTATTATGCCTGATACTACATCCCCCTTTCTAAATAGGAGACCTTAGCTGTGGAGAGGATGTGTATGGACAACACAAGCCTCTGAAGCTGATATTAAAACATTTCTTAACTTGTATTCATTCTAATGAACAATACATGTATAACAGCATTCCAGCTCAAGTTTATCAAGACGGATATTATTAAAGACACTTAAGGCTTTTTCTAGGTCTTAACATAGTGCAAAATACTATTAAAAATAAATAAATAAAACACTTTATCAACATGTGTTTCTGAAAACACTGCAACATATAGTTCTGTCTAACTGCAGAATTCTTATTAAAACATTCAACTGCTGTACTTCTTTTTATTAATTTATTTAGTTTTAACTATGGAGGGATGGGGTGGACTACCTAAACCCTCCAGCTGAGTGTGGGGATTATTCTGCCCCATTGACTGGCTATAAATGCACAAAGCATTTTAGGTGTGCAGGAGGTGCCCTGACTCTGGCAGGAAAACGTCTCTCACACACTGTGCTTTGCTGACTCGAGTCATGCTGGACTTCTGGTGTGGCAGGAGTGCATGCTGCCTCAGTAGTGGTGTTAACAGGTGTGGTGTTATCATCGAGGACCCTCAGGGGTTGAAGAGAGGTGGTATCTGTTCCTTCGGACGGTGCCCCTGGGTGTCTCAACGATGTAAGACCTGGGTGTGTCTGCTGTTGACACCACTGTGCCCTTCTCATGTGTATCTTTGATCCACACATGTTCGCCGGGTTGCAGGTGCAGCATATCATGTGCTCTGTGTCTGCGATCATAGTTTTGTCTCTGTTTTTGTCTGTAACTTTGTTCTGTCAATTTCAACTTTATCATATCTGCACATCCTGGGTTGAGCTGTGATGGAATGACAGGAACGAGTGTCCTTATCTTCCTCCCCATGAGAACCTCTGTGGGACTGTATCCATTTGCCAGAGGACTAGCATGGTAGGCCATGAGGGCAAGATATGGATCACTTGATTTCTTAAGGAGACCTTTGATTGTCCTCACAGCCCGCTCCGCTTCTCCATTGCTCTGAGGGAAGTGGGGACTGGATGTCACATGACTGAAGTTCCAGTCCTGGGCAAACTTCCTGAACGGCTCAGATGCAAACTGTGGTCCATTGTCTGAGCGCACAATCTCTGGCACCCCATGTCGTGCAAATATAGACTTGAAGTGTGTGATAACTGCCTCTGATGTTGTGGATGTTAATTTTGCCACTTCAAAAAATCTTGAAAAATAGTCAACAATGACCAAATAATGTTTGTTGTCTAATTGAAACAGATCTGCTTCCACTGCAGACCATGGTCTCGATGGGAACTCAGTAGGCATCAATGTCTCTCTGAGGTTTGTTCTCTCCCGGCTACATGTGTCACAGTTCTCTATCTTCCGTTAACTCCTTGCTGAGTCCTAGCCACCACACAGACTGTTTGGCTCTTTCTCTGCATTTGGTTATGCCCATGTGACCTTCATGCAGCTTGGTGAGCATGTCAGCTCTGAGCGATGTAGGGATCACTATCCTGCTACCATAAAGTAGGAGACCATTTTGAACTGTGAGCTCGTCTGAGAGTGGCAGATAGGGTTGAAACACTCTCTCAATAGAAAACTTGTCTGGCCATCCCTCTACACAGTACCTTTTTAACTGTTGGAGTATGGTGTCGTTGTCTTGGTGTGTCTGTATTTCCCTGAGTCTCCTTTCTGTAGCTGGCAGGCTTGCTATGACTGAGTCCACGTACAGATTGATTTCATTTTCATGAAGCCCCTCATTTATGTTGCTGACAGGAGCCCTGGATAGTACATCTGCAGTTGCGATGTCTTTGCCTGCCACATGTGATATGGTGTAGGAGAATCGCATCAGTCGCATACGGAGCTGTATGCGTGGTGGAAGTTCATCCAAGCTCTTTGAGCCTAGCAGAGGAACCAAAGGCTTGTGATCAGTCTCAAACTTTTTTTTTCGGGAAACTTTTCCCGATGAGGAACTCTGCAAACCTCTCGCAGGCCCAAGTTGATGCCAGAGCCTCCTTTTCAATCTGGGCATATCTTTGTTCAGTGCTGTTGAGAGCTCTTGAAGCATATGCTACAGGTCGCCATTCGATGCCTGTTTTGTCGCTGCAGAAGCACGGCACCCATCCCGTATGAAGATGAATCCGCAGAGACAAGAGTTTCAGCATTTGGGTCATACAGTACAGTGCTAGTCCCGGGGGTGTCGTCAGATCCTTTTTGATGCTGTCAAAGGCCTGTTGCTGTTGTGGCCCCCAGGCCCACATGTTTGTTTTCTTTAACAAGTCTCTTAGAGGATGAGTTTTTTCAGCCAGGTTGGGTAGGAATTTCCCAAGGTGATTTGTCATCCCCAGAAAGCGTCTCACCTCACTGACATTACTGGGCTCTGTTATGGCTTTCACAGCGTTAATCTTGTCTGGGTCTGCGCTGACTCCAGATGCCTCTATAACTTGCCCCAGAAACTTTATTCTGCTTTTTGAGAACTCACACTTGTCGTTAAGTGTCACTTCTGCTTCCTGCAGTCGTGATAGCGTCCTCTTCAGCCTCTCATCGTGCTCTTTTTGTGTGGCTCCCCAGATAAGCACGTCAGCCATCTGACACACAACGCCTTCCAGGCCCTCCAGGATACGTGACATTCGTTTTTGGAAGTGTTCTGGTGCTGATGATATTCTGAATATATTGTGCTTTTATCATTTTTACTCAGAGTGGCTGTCCACATTGATGTCTGTCATCCAAGGATTGCTCCCTATATCATCTGATATTGAGCCCAGGAATGCAACATCATCATCTGTTGCAACGTTCCACTCTTGCCTTTTTTTATTCCTGCACACTCTGGCGTAATGGCCTTGTGTTCTGCATTGGTTGCACATTGCATCCTTTGCTGGACACTGCTGCAAACTGTGCCCTCTTGTATCTCCACATCTTCTGCATTGTGTTTGCTAGCTGCGGTGCTCTTTTCTCCTTGTGTTGTTTAACGTGCTTCGGACGTGCGCCAAACTGTTGCCGCGGGTGCACGCTGTCGAGCTGTGTGCTGGCGATGTCGGTCCTGAAATTAACTTTGAGCATTTGTTGTTGCTTCTTTACCAGCTCACTTTGTCTAGCTTTATTTATTGCTCTCTTGTTCTGATAGTCTTTTATCTTTCAAACCGACCACAATTCTGTCTCTCACCATTTCGTCATGAAGAGCGCCATATCCACAGTGCTCCGCCAGGCAATGCAGCGCTGTATGGAAGCTGTCAGCCGACTCGCCCAGCTCCTGCTGTCTCTGATTCAACTTTGCCCTCTCGAAAATTATGTTTCTACGAGCCACAAAGTGTCCATCCAGTCTTCCAGTAACTGTCCCGTACTCACTCGCTTCCTCAGGGCTTAAGTGCAGAGAAGTCAGTATGTCCTCTGCCTCCTCTCCCATAGTGTAGAAGAGGGCATTCACCTGATTCTCGTCCGGTTGTGTCTCTAATCCAGACGCAATGCGGAATCTTTCAAAGCGTTTTATCCACTTAGGCCAGTCATCTGCCTTGAAAGTGAACTTTTCCGGTGGTGAGACCTGAAACTGGTTCATCGTGGCGTGCTAGCTAGCTTTAGCCTCTTCCTCGGCGTTCCACGGAAAAATAGACGGCACTAAACCTGACATACTTTTCGGTCCACTGGACACTAACATTGACTTGTTAATGTCTCGTTTTCACTTCTGACACCATGTTCTATTGTTATAAGTGTTCATTATAAGTTATATAGAGGCTCTTGTATAGGAAAGGAATGGATTGGACCAACGTGTAGGTTGACTTGCTCTCATTTATTAATCACCGATGCACCACAGTTACATCATAAAGGTTCCTACCCACCTATTATGCCTGATACTACAGATTCAGTTTCCTAAGCTTTTTAGTCTATCTATTGAAGAATGTTGATTATTACACTCTGAACTAGTTAAAACCTGGAACTACAGGAGGGTTCTTCAGAATTGATTGTGGCATCACAACCGTGTGGTCAAACCGTGGCCCGTGACATGTCTTGTGAATTCTCCGGCCGAAGCTCCAAATAAACCGTCAGTGTTTGCCATCAAAGCTCCAGCTCTCCTCGTGTCTCTCTGAGTCCTGTTTCCAATTGCTACAGAAGTTTCCCCCACAATTGAAAACAAATAGGTTAGCTATGGTTTGATCAGGTGTTGGAAAGGAACAAATTAGTAATCAATACAGCAACTTTTTCCCCATGCCAGTGCGAATTTGTACCGGCTGGCCACTCCATTTGAGTTTGGCACACAAAACAACACGTGCTACCTATGTCTAGCTGATATAATGGCTTTTGGATGAATCAATCAAAACACCATGTTTAGCATTAACACTGCAGATCAGTAAGAGGTCAACATAATGTTGAATAACAAATGCAAAGGCAGGCAGTGGTTTTACATGTTCATGAACTGTATGGGTCAGTGTCACCCAAGAAAAGTTCATTAAAACAGACTTTTAAAAATGAGTGCATTGATATATTTTGGTAAGTGGGTTTGTATATAAATAGTTTAAACAGGCATTACTAACAGAATGTTCCTATAATATAAACTGATGGTGAGTTATGTCAGGATGCATGAAACGGACAGACTAAACGTGCACTCTCTGGAATATCAAAGACTAAATAATCTGTCTTTGCTTTTCATATGGGAAGTAGTGTTTTGTGATCCTAAAGAAGAGTCAGTGACCAACTGACTGTTTTTTTTTTTTTTTTCTGTTTGTTTTGTTTTTTGTCTGAGATAGGAATGTCTCATTTTGTTATTGTAATGTCCATGTTTTGTGTCTGTAGCCTGTACAATAAATAAATAAAAAAATAAAAAAGTCAGTACACCTCCAAACAGTGAATAGCCACTGTTACCCTCATTTCCAGCTAGCTTCCTGTTACTCTCCTCACCTGACATGCTCTGAACAGCTGACCTGGTGGTGCTGTCTAACACAACACAGAGGCCTGCTATTGTCCATAAACTGCATGCTCTGCTGGTTTTTGTCTACTCTCTTTGTGGACAAATCCAAAGCACCCCATGTAAAAATGGTCAACATTGCAGCAATCATAAACATGATTACAGTCCAAAAACAGTTTTGGTGTAAATAACTACATAAGGACTCACCTGTTCAAATTATGTTGATTCTTAAAGTAATGGTGTGGCAGCTTTGAGTGACAGTTGGATGCCATACAGGCTAGCAGTCGCCAGCTGTCTGTAAGGCATCCACCTAAGCTATTTTCGAAACACTGAACTTGACCGTTTGAAAAGTGTTGTGCAAATATGAATAAATATTAAGATAATAGGACTTGCTGTGTGATTAATTGTATGCCAGACATCTTTCTGGCCAATGGGGGTCTTTGGATGGTGGGCTGATGGACCTTGTTGCCGCCATCAGTTTCCAACCACATAAATGGAACTGTAATTTTTCTTTGTTTCCCTCGAAATGTGGCTACATCGTAAAATATAGGACAGCTGTATTCAACTAGGTGACTGTTTTTCTAAACACCAATCTGAAAGGGTGTGAAATATGAAATTTTGAGTAGATAGTGACAAAAAATGGTTGAATATAATATTGAAAAAGTCCATTCTCCATCTCCTTGTATTCCGACAAGTTCATTTTTAGTATTGTTTTTTTATGAAAGCACTAAATAGCAGTATTGGTTTTGTGCCCACCATACCTGGCTTAGAACATGGTACTAAAATACCAAGGAATCCAGTGTTTTCTGGTAAGCACATTCCAAACGAGCCTGTTGGTTGCTAGCCAAAATTAGCATCCAATTGCCATGACAGTTACGTAAATTATGGAAGCACCCTGTTAATCAAGCTAGCGCTAGCTTGTACCTTAGCTGTTAAGCTAAGTTCACAACCAATGGTTTGTGTCAAGATGACTTCATGCACTTCCTATATAATCTATGACAAACACCAACACATCCACCAACACATAAAGTACCCAGTTCCCCAGCCCTTCTGTGTTGCTATCTGTAACCTCTGTGATGGAGGGTGAAATACAGAGGGATGGTGCAGTTCAGTTACACCAACAACATTTCTACATTAGCTTTCATCCTGGTATGACACAAAGTAATCTGTATATGTTTCCCTTCCTCATCTCTTATTGTGATGACTATGGTGTAAAATCTCAGAATTAATAAGATTCATCTCTGTTCTATTTCTGCCTTTTGTGATTATTTTCCCTTTATTTCCTGGCTGTCATCAAAGTCGCTCTACATTTGTCTTTTTCTCGGCTGTGAAGCAGTGGAGTTATTATCTCCTCAGTTTAAGGTCAGACGTATTGTGTATGTGTGTGTTTGTGAGTGTTTAAAAGCAATAACATTGCAAAGCCTTTACCGATGTTGGCAGAAATATTGATTTTCGAGAGATGGAATTTGCATTGCCCTCTGGGCAGTACTGAGAAACAGAACAAAATAAAGCAGCATTCTAACACACACGCTCTAATCTCCTCAGTGAGGCCTGATTGAAAGTGACACATTGCTACCAATCAATACGCAAACTCATTGTCGCTATGGGAATATCCTGAATGAACTGTCCCCATTCCTATTCGTTCCACAGACACTAAATGATACAATGAGACATTATGTCTGCTGGAGTCACACTGTTTGCATGTATAGCATTATGTAACCACACGGTCAATAGTGCATAGCAATAATATGTTGTATCAAAGCATGTGATCTGCATGCATTCAAGACCATTTTGTGGTTTTGGCCATGCATGCAATTTTCTGCACTTCTTCAAAAGCAGAAATCTTTTGGCGGTGTGGATGTGACCCTTGATGGGCCTCTTTTGTGTGACACATCACGGGGTTGTCCAGGGGTAACAGTGACATAACACGGCTTATTGTGTGAGGAATGGCATGCAACAACAGTAGCCCAACATGCAGTCCTGAATAGGACTTCAAAGGCAGTTAGAGTTCAGCACTGCAAGGTATTTCATTGTAACTACCACAGAGTGTCAAATTCCCATTCAGCTCTTAACCATTCCACGCTATTCTTACATAACGCTGTACGTGTACCGAACCATCACCTGCACTTGGCACGTCTTGGGAAGTGGATTTGGACAGAAAGTAGCTGGCTCTGGCCGGTCATCGCTCAGGAAAAGGTGGAGAAAATGGATTTACTGTGGCGTTCTTGCCAACATTTCCAATACATTGCAGTTCTTTAGTTTGTAATTCCAGCTGCAAATATTCCTCTAGTGCTCTATCAACCCTGTCTCTCGTTTCATATCCATTTATTTTCTTTCGATTACTGTACTCTCCTGCTACCTAAAGTTCACAAGAAAATTCCACTTTTCAATAACATTACTTGTGTTTTTATTGTATAGCCTACACATTCACTCTGACTTTCATACTTCTATCTGCTTGACAGTTGAGAAGAAAAGATGTGGGCTCTCTCAAACCCAAGTTATTTCTATTTATACTGCGCAGTTAGAGTGGTTTTTTCCGAGCCTTTCAGACCCATGGAGGGAAGGCCTAATCCACCCCACTTTCCCCACCGCCAAGCACCGCCTGGCCAGCAGGACCGCCCAGACATGTCCCCACTCACTGTCCAAACTCCTGACCACATGCAGCTGGGGTGGAGGGATGGAGCGGATGGAAGGGAGTAGACAGGAGGGAGGAGAGGGAATGGAGGGGCATTCGACAAGCATGTAGTGTATGAAGTGTAGAAAAGCTACAGGACAAACAACAACACTGGTGTGTGCGTGTATTTCCGAGTGTGTGTGTTTGAGTGTGTGTGTGTGCTTGCATTCACTTTTATGTGGGGTTACACCCTCTTACTCAAATAGTTGTTTTGGTCTCATTTGACTAAGATTGTATTTGTCCATTAATCATTTCTCAATGCTTTAAAGTTACAACAAAACAAAAGAAGGAAATTATAAAGATGTTCTTTTTTGTTTAAGAGGGAGTAAATAAAAGCTTATTCCTATTAATTAGTTTCATGGATTAACGTCTCTAAGGAAAACAATAGGCAAATCTTTTAAACTCCACACTAAACCTCCTTTTAGACAAAAATAATTATTCTCGCTATACATCCTTTCAAAATAAAGTGATATTTAATAAACTTCTAAATGCATTGATATGCAAGGAATGGACACCAGAAGTTTGAAAAAAATAATATTTGCCCTTGCCAATAATTAGATAACTAATATAATTTAACTTTTGTATGTTATGTCAAACTAATGGGCTAATAAACACAGGATTTAAAGTTCCACTTTTGTATGATTCTCTTTCAAAAGAATCATTCTAATAGATAAGTCGACAAACAATTGTTTGATGAATATCCTTGCATCTATACTTGTGAGGGAATCAGAGAAAGACAGAGAAATTGAGAAAGAAGACAAAAATGACAACATGTTATTTACACGGTTATTTACACACATGGCGCAATATATGAATTCCAAGGGTCTGAAGTAAGAGACCGGAGATATCTTCTGTGCTGCAATCACTGAAAACTCTTGACATAATGTCCATTATGCAACATTGTCCTAAGAAATCCCCTCGCGCTCAAATAGCCAAGCAAGAGAGTGGCTATAAAAGGAGAAGGTATGCATCCGTTTTTTCCAGGCAAATGCATTGGTTGCACATGCCGCCATTAGTTTTGGAATGGCTTTGATGAGTATTTATCAAGCTGTTCTGGAGGCCAACAAAGAGAGTTATGTGATAACATAATATTTACTGACAGCAGGAAATATAACTCAAGATAATCCTTGAAAACAAGGAAAAAGGCTGAGTTAGTCACTATGAAGTGCAAAGCAAATATAATGTACTGAATAGAAAACCTGTGTTAAAATGAAAGTCCTAGTTCATTTTTATTCAAGTAACACGATGACAAACTCGGAAATGTCATTTCATGGAGCAGGATGTACTTCTTCTACCCTGAATTTGTATCTTTCATCCAGATTGTCTCATGGAGAGTATATGATATTCTGCCTGCAGTGAAACAAATATCATTTAAAGTTCAGCACACAAAGCACAGCAAAACATTCTTAAACAAATTATTTAAAAGCCCCCCCATTTCCTTGACTGTTCATCATACTGAAAAACAAACATGCTGATTAATGCAAAAAAACTACTTTGGGAAATTCATATACAGTATTTCAGGAATGCAGGCTGAAGTTTGATATGCCTGGGTCTAGCTAGCATAACGGAGGGCAGAAGCCTCAGAGAATAACACATAACCAAAGCCCTAAAGAATTCCCTTGGACACAACTACTAAGCAGAAAGCTGTGCCCTGGAGGCAAAGGCAGGAGAGTTTGAAACCCCAGACTTGAAATAGCATGGACTCTACAGCTGGGGACCGCCTGAGATAGACATTCAGCACGTTGGTTAGCGCTACTTCTGGCTATAACAGAAATTAAATGTATTTTTAAATAATATATATACTGCTCCAACAATCTGAAAGTCCTTGCACAAACTTGCATGATTGCAAACTATGGGCACTGTAACTCTTATGTTAAACACTTTTTAGACCATTGGTAAAAATAGGTTACATACATGCTACCCACTAGCTTACATGCATAGGTCACTGCATGGGCTGCCCTCCTTTCATCACAGCCACCGTAACAGTTATTCACTCTGAAAATAACTCTCTTGCAGTCATTCCTTCCCTGACTCCAGCACTCAGTCACTCTGCAAATGCACTGGTGTAAACAAATTAACCTTTCTCAGGCTGACTCAATATAGCTTTGCATCACGCTTTGGATGATGCCATTTTCATCTTTACACATGGTTGCTGCGCATGTTGCAAGTATTACAAGAGAGGGTAAAATAAGCACATGACATTTAACCCCAGGAAACCATCAAGCTAGATTTGTCTTAAACTAATGTAGCCTACGCAGTAAAGTAAAGTAAGTAACGATTCACATTGTGTTTTTTTCCTGAACCTAACCACATATTTTATGCACCTAAACCAAAATGAACTGAATGTGAAACCTAAGTAACTGCAATCAGTTCATGACTTTGGATAGGAACCTTGCCTACAGTCGGCTCCTTCTGAATCATCATGGTCAGATGTCAACCTTTGGATCTGAAAAGTGAAGCCAATGCAGAGTTGGCTTAAATTTGCAGTCTTTTTGATTGTGTAGAAGACAGTGTTGTCAGTTGATTATACATTTTTTGTCTCAAAACATGTTTTGTTTATCAATCGGTTGCCTTTAGCTGCAGCACCTCAAGGCACTTCTGGTTTAAAGAAACCAAGATGGCTACAACCAAAAAAACAATATGCCAACCTCCCAAAATCCTCATGGCAACAGCCAAAATGACAAACTCTGGTCTTCAAACTCATAGTCCACAAACCATTGGTGACATCAAGATAACTACGTCAACTTCTAACACAGTCTATGATTAGTCTATGATGACTACCATTCAATGGCCTGATAACATTCAAAACATGTGGTGAATGTGGTTTATGCAGATGTTACTGCAAGCATCTCCCATGCAGTTGAAATAGTAAGAATATGACCAAAGGTGGGGTTATGCATCCTTTGAATGTTTTTTAGCAATAAACCGTGGTGACCATGTTCCCATTGCTTACATCTATCATTGTGAATGTAAGCAATGTATGTGCATGTGCCATGTGAGCGTCTGTCACTTGGTGGCTTACAGTATAAGCAAGGTACCATAGAAGCAGAAGCTTGTCTTTAATCGTCCCTTTGGTTAAAGAAGCATCTTGGTATTCTACCACTAAGCCTCTGTGGCCACCCTCAGACATAAATGGGACGACACACACACACACACACACACATACACACACACACAAACATCACAGTCCCAGAGCAACACATCATCCTATGGAATCTATCTAACCAAAACCACTAAGCCACTGAGAGGCAGCTACTTAACTGAAGAATCATCTTCCCCTACTCTGTAATAATGGCCAAGCCAGATCTAAACCATTCTGTTTGAAAGCATCGCCAAGACGCTTTACTAAGGGATTGATTAGCCAGGAGTTGCGGAGGGTGCAGTGTTTACAGCTTGGTAGGCACGCATGCATGTAAAGGATCGCACACAGGAATTGTATGCAGAGAGACATCAAAAACTCATATAAATGACTTATGCTCGGTTGACAGGCTACTGTTGCTGCTGTAAGCATGTAGTGGCAAGTTAGTGTCTGACCCACCTCAGTGCTTTCATGAAGAAGATAATAAAGGTGTTTTGATTGTTATTCAAGAATGACTGGGTAATGTGATGGCAACATGTGTGACTTCTGTACAGAAATAACAAAGTTGTTTTCAATTTGGGGTCATTTTCGGATCTTCACTGCAAGACACAAGTAAACTTTGGCACACTGCAGCACCTTTGATCCTGTGTTGAAATGGGTAGCAGGTCATCTTGCAAACGTCACAACCACAAACTAAACCAAGCAGTCTGTCGGGAGATTGGTGCACACACTCTAAGGCGGGCTGAAGATCCTCTGACACTGAGCACACCTTTTTGATTAACTGCCAGACCGGCGCTGAGAGACAAAGGTGTCGAATGCTGGCAAAGATGACTGAAAAAACTGGTTTTCGTTTCTGCCGCTGAAGCACAAGTTGTTTTTGCCTTTAAGGTTCTACAAGTTTCAAGCTTTAGCCTTTATCTGTATCCAAAGTCTTTACTGTAACTCACTCTTTTCAGAGTTGATGAAGCGTGAGTGTGTGCATGCATGCTTGCACATTTCTTGCACATGTTAAATCATCATCTATGGTGACTGTCCCAGTATGACACTTACCTTTTGTTATCACTTGACCTTGTGAACCTGACACAGGAATTAGGAAAGATTAAAGAGGAACAAAGTGTCAGAATTATGGGAAATCATTTGTGAGAAAATGACTTGTAATTACTTCGCTCCACCTAAAGGAAAGAATTTAGAGCAGTTTGCACGCATGCAAAACTTGGAGCAGAAAAAGTGCCACTTATTTGCTCAGAGTAAAAAGGTCTTGCATCCAGATTTAAAGTATGTCTTCGTGCATCGGACTCATGTAGAACAGTCGGTTGCCTGTTCTGGGGTGAAACCACAGCTATGTCAGCTATAGCTAAAGACAACACATGGACCAAAACAGGATATTAAAAGAAAAAAAAAATTCACAGCTCCCTAACAAGCCCGGTCCGGCCCCTGGTTGGTGTTTACTGCATTCACTTTCTGTCAAGGAAACACACTTAAGTACACAGTGTAATTGTTTCGTAGAAAGTGGACGTGGCTGCTTATGTTTTTGGAACTCCTTTGGCATTCTTGAAAAGACTGCACTTTGTATGCAGTTATCATTTGATATAATCTACATGTTTGGGAAAAGATTATTGTATGTTGACATGTGGTATTCTTACTAAAACCACTGTGCAATATTCCAGATGTAATACAAGTGTCAACAAGTGCAATAAAATCTACGCATGTGGTTAATACTGTGGAGATGGTACTTTATGTAAAGAAAGGCAAAGGTTTTAGAATGAAAACCTTTGATGAATAAAGTACATTTTACAACCTAATCTGGTAACACTTTCTATGATGTCCCTGTCTGCAATGCATCACTAACATACTACATTTGTTATAATCTGTATATCGCTGTATAACTATAGTAACATGCACTCCAAAATATTTTGTATGATGTGTAACAACTATCAAGTATCATACTATCAAATAATTGCTGAACATTCTCTTCATTTTCTGTTGCAAGGATAGTGTATTGTAATTTTCCAAGTTGGAATGCATTAAAATCAATGTTATAATACATTATAATTAATGTAATATTGCATAATAATGTGCATATGTGTTGTTCTTAAAGGCCCCTGTGTGCTTTAAGTGATGTGAAAACACAAAAAGCTTCAAAATGTTGTTAAATAGATTACTTAAAGCATATAATGACCACTTATGGCGCATTTCCACTGCATTACGTAGCACGGTTTAAGCGTGCCGTGTCAAACCCGGCCCGTTTTTTGTTGCGTTTCCACTAGGGGTAGTTCTGGCTAACGGGTACTTTTTCACAGTTTTTTTGGCCCTTCAAAATCGAGGTTCTTTCCAGGCCAACAACCGGGCTGAATATGCTAAACTAGTGAGAGAATCGCTGGCAAGGGGGCTACAACTACAACAAAATGAACATATTTTACCATGATTTAATTGTAATACACATTTTTAAATGATGCCGAAGTAACAACAGACTGATACCGGTTAGTAAAAACCATGAATTAATGCTTTGACAAGTCTGCAGACAAGACGGCAGGCGAAAAACCTTTTAAAATGCGTGTTATCTGAATGGAGATCGGCTAAGCTAACGTTGTATATGCTCCGACCGTCCACACTCACAACAACGGCCTATACAGACATAAATAAACCAGCGATTGTATTCACCATGACACAGACAGTCTGTGGTTCGTACTTGTTTAACTTTTGTCTAGTTTCTGAACAGATATGAGGAGCTGTGAGCTCTGAGTGCTAACAGCTAACAGCTGATATTGGTTTTGTGGTTCACATTGAAGATGGCATCACGGCTCCGCCTACACTGCGTTACTATAGTTACTGCCCCAGCTACTAAACTGTAATGGAAACGCAGCATAAAGTGAGCCTGGCCTACCAAGGCCTAACTATACCGTACTAAGCCGTACGAGGCCCTGCAGTGGAAATGCGCCATTATTAGAGTAACATTATAATCACATTAAAATGCAATATAACAGTGATAATAATGCATTTAATAAAAATCATAATGTATAACACATTTTTTACACTGGGATTCTTGCAAAAATAAAAATGTGAGTGAGTGACTGGCAATAATGAGTACCTCAACTATGATTACCAGGCTTATAGTGATTATGGTTAGTTAAAGGTATGTTTATAATGTATTATACACATTGAGTTGTTAAAGGTTTTATCAAAACTACTTTATGAAACAATCAAAACACTTTAAAACAGAGGCCTAGTAGGCTACCTTCTTCTCCTTGTTCCCAAAGCAAATATTTGTATTACATATATAAACAATTCCACACATTACTCAAGGACTACTTAAACAGGGACAAGTATTCATGAGAGTTTCGTGTGGGTATAATCACCTAGTCAATTACACACAAAAGCATCTGCTTCCACATTTTGATTACGTGACACTATACCCTTCACCACCTTTGCTTTTGGCTACAAGGTGCTGCCAGTTGTAGCTTGAAGAGTCGGTGAACATGAACAAACAGCTTTTACCACGTAGTTTTATTCTCTGGGTTAATTTAACATAATGACCCGCAGCATATTTATCTTGACGTGTATCTGGTAATAACGGGTATGCGAACTGATGAGTATCAACATGGTTTGCAAGTTGTTTTAATAGTCCTGACGTCATAAAAAGATTAACCAGCATTTATTTTCCTTTATCATAATATGGCAAAAATAAATGATATCTTTCAGTTTCGTAAGTTTTTTAATTTGGTAGCTTATGCAAGCTTAGACAATCTTAGGTTTCTCATTCTTTCTTCCAACTCCATAAAACACACACAGACACAACAATCTAAGAAATACTACAGAGGCAACCACACTCCTATATAATGCCACACAGCAAACTTGGTATATGATTACATACACATTTAAACAAACTGCCCACTGAAAGCAGCAATATATGATAACAATGCACAACAAGACACATGCACGTACACACGCAAGTCTATTGAAAACAAGGAACCACGCAAGAATTTTCTGTGGCACCAAGGAATTCACTGGAACAAACATAATACATTCTCCTGAATGCCACCCTGAAACCATGCTGCATTCCTGGTAGACAACACGGCCTGCTGTGCAGCTTGGGGGTGGGCCTCACTTAGTAGTAAAAACAGACATTAATTTTAAAGGTTTTATGCAACATACCTAAAAAGCATCACAACATAGAAATTGTGTTCTAATCATAGACTGTATATATAAAGGTTCTAATAGATCTATGAATGTCCCATCTGTCAATGGTGGTTGCGGCTATTTGCATCATGAGTAACTGTCATTGGCCTAATGTGGGAGTGCCTACAGGGCATATTACATGTTGTCAATAAACCCACCGATGAGTCACTGAAATGGATTGAGCTTTTGTTTTGTCGAATAACACAACACCTGCTGTGTAGAGAAGAACGAACATCAGAGGAAAATAGAGAAGCTATGAATACTTTATTTTACTTTCACCCATCTAACAATCCCTTTAAAGTTATTGACACAGCTCAAATCTCGACATCTGAACTGGCTCTGACTCACACCATCAGTCATTTGTGAAAAAGAGAGTGAGAAGTATGAAAGGGAAGGTTGTTTTACTCAGTTGAATCATCTTCAAACGTATAGACGATCTTTGTCAGTGGAGGTTACCGCCGTCACCTAGCAACCAGCTACAAACCACAGAGAGCACAACGCCGACATGAGAGCTAACGCTAGCCAACGAGCTAACCAGCTATGTGTATGCACCAACCTCACTCGATAATTTCATTTTTTAGCGGAGAAAAATGGTGAAACAGACGATACAGATATATGGCCGCATTAAACCTACCAAGAAAAATACAACGGTAAGTTGGCAAGTACAACAGCATTTAAACACAACTTAACAACAAAGTTGATAACATAATGCTCGACAGGATGTCAATTTAAGCTAGCTAATGTTGGCGTTATCTTAACAAGGCCTATCTAAATACGTAGCACGCTGGTATTTTTTCATATAACGTTAAATATTCAAAGTTAGGCATTTCATCAAAAAACAGCAGTTTGAACTGCTAAACACACACCTGTCGATAAGTAATGTCAGTCTACCAAAGTTGTGTTTACAATGTCTACATAACTTTTTCACAACAGACATGTCACAGCAGGAAAAGCACTAGCTAATGGCATTACTAATGATGGCTTCCTTCCATTAAGTGTCCCTATAAATCATTCAGGTGAACGACAGTTAACATAACATTACCTGGTCCCTGGGACTAGCACACCTGAATGGAATGTAGCCTAATTAATCTTTTCAATACACCTGTGGATTTATTACAATGACATGCCAACATACAGTATTCGAAAAGGGTCTTCGTTGTCACTTACTCCGTACAGTAAAAAAGACAAATAATAAACCCAGTAAAGTGAGCACACTTCATTTATCTCCTGCTAAGTAGGTATTTTTGGACATATATTTATTAAAAAAGTGTTTGAATTGAAGATGCTACTAGCTTGTATGTTGTGCTAATGTTGCCTACCAAGGCCTAACTATACCGTACTAACAGGAACATCTTTTGTGCACAAAACTCACAAGTGTTCTTTGTTTCAAAGTAACATTTAAATCTAGATGAATAGAGATCCCATTTTAAGGCCACATTGAACACTACATTTGTATTTAGTATTAGTTCAAATAAAAGAGATTTACAGCGACAACAAGGTTAAACTGCATTACAGTGATTAGTATGAAACATAAGCAACCATTTTAAGACTTTTTAATTTTTTTGCTGGAGGGCTTATTTTGCATTAAAGTGCATACATGTTTAATAATGTTCAAACAAGAAACGTCCCATGTAACTGATGGCATTACTAATGATGGCTTCCTTCCATTAAGTGTCCCTATACATCATTCAGCTGAACAAGAATGAACATTTCAGTGGCAAGGCCCTGGAACTAGCACACCTGAAAGGAACATGGCCTAATCAATGCTTTCATTACACCTGTGCATTTCTTATCACTTGCCAACATATTTGAAAAGGGTCTTCGTTGTCACTTACAGCATACAGTAAACCAACTAAAAAATGACACGGTTAAGTGAGCATACTTTATCTCCTGCTAAATGTTATTTTTTGTCCTACAGTATACCAATTTGGAAATGTTTACATTTAAGATGTTTCTAGCTAGTATGTTGTGCTTATGTTCAGTATGTTTATGTAGCTTCTTTTGTGCACAGAACTCACACTTTTCTTTGTTTCCAAGTTCATTTTTTATATCTAGATTAATAGAAATGCCATTTTAAGGCCACATTGGAAATGAAATGTGTACTTATCAGTGGTGGAAGAAGTAGATCTAGTAATGAAGTAAAAGTAGCAATACTTCAGCAATACTTTCACTTTCACAAGTGAAAATACTCAAGAGAAGTACAATTACCTCAAAATTGTACTTTAGTACAGTACTTGAGTAAATATACTTAGTTACATTCCACCAATGGTATTAAGTATCAGTTCAAAATAGATTTATAGTGACAACTAGTGCAGGGTAAAACTGCATTAAAGTGAATAAGGTGAAACATAAGTAGCCACCGTAAGACTTTCTTTCTTCAGTCTGGTGAGGTTTTTTGCATTAAAGTGCACACATGTTTAATAATGCTCACCTACTTTCAGATAAAGGCCCTTTTTTATTAAATACATATGTAAAAACAAAAGTCTATGCCCATGTGCCTCCCCCCACTGGCAGGCAGCACGCTTGATATTCTTCCTTAAATCCAGGTTTTTGTGTGAGCATGACAGCTGATTGAGTACAAATATCACATTACTTTGAGGGTTTCTGTGGCACTTTAGCCTGAGCTGACAATATCCTACAAAATGAAATGAGCACAGCTTCCTCCTTGGGGCTTTTTGAGGTTCTGTCAACAGAGCAGTGGTGGTCGGGAGGCGATACTGCTGGCAGACTGGCAACACAAAACAATCCAATCATTTAGGTCTTATATTTTATTCCTGAATCCCTGGGGACTTATAATTGCATCTGTGTCTATCGGAAACATATGCCAGAACATATGTCGAGGGAGGGGGTGTTTAGTTTGACCCAGCCAGCCTCACTTTAAATGTCCTCCTCTGCTAAAGCTCAATCTATATTGGTTTAAGGTTCTGAAGCTTTTCTTGTCTCCCCTGAGGCTTCGGTGAGCGGAGGTAAAATTGCAGAGCTTGTTTAGCCTGATCGTGATTGCTTGTTGCGTTCTATTGCTTTCCACAGGATAAATGCTTCATAAACTCCATCTTTTCATTTTGTCGCTTGCGTTATCCAAACCACCAGTGGCCAAACTTATATTTCAAACCAAACATGATGTATTGTCTTTGTGTTTAAGTTGGCCTGCATGTATAGTACCATAAATATGACGGCAAACTATTCACAGAGAATATACTGTAGGACACAACCCTTTCAAAAGAATAAATGAATGCCTTTATGTCTATTCTAGAATTCGAACCAAATATTCTCTTGTGGAAGAAAAGCCCTCTCCCATGCTGTGATAGTAATATAAGCCTGTTTCCACTGCACTGTCTCTAATGTTGCATCTGGCTCCCTCAGGTGTACTCTGTGGACAATGAGGAGCAGACAGGTGCTTTTCTGGAGTTCCTGGTTCCCCGGGACCTCGCTGATGGCTTTGTCAACAACAAGAGGGAGTGCTACAAGTTCAGGTAGAGTGTCAGGTTCCTTTATTAATATCCTTAAAACCTTCCATTTGCTTTGTTTCCCAATAAATGAATCTAAATTAAATTAAACTGGAGGGGTTTTAGATGGAAGACCGCATCGATTAGTTCACTAATCCTGTTATCATCGATGAAGAGAAATGGACATCTGTATGATAAACAGTTAGTTAATAAAAGTATAATCTAATGTTTCAGCCTTTTAAATATAGCGATGTCCTTCTTTTCTCTGTTTTATATCATAGTAAGTGAATATTGTGGGGTTTTGGACTGACATTGACACACTTTTTTTTTACCAAGTGATTCATTTTTTTATATTGACAATAAATTGTCATCAGACCATTCATTAATGAACATAATCAATAGTTGCATCCCAACTAATGATTACATTATAGTTTTATAGTAATGATTTCCTTCAAATCAGGGGGCTCATTCACAAATATCTTACACTTCTTTTCTTAAATATGTTCTTCAGAAAGGCTTTAAGAAAAGTCTATATCATATTCATGAGGTGTGTGATTAAAGAATAATTTGTACCTGTCCTCTGACAATGATGTATCCTCTTCCTTGTAAATTAAAAGCGTGTGGCAGTTGATTCTAATTAGCATATAACGCCCCACCAATCCACTTAAATGGCATACCACTGCAGGGCTGAAATGAGTAAAAAAAAGAAAGAAAAGTCTATAGAGGTTGGAGCACCAGACTGTTACAGTGTGTAGGTGTTTACTTTTTTAAAAGGCCAAAAGCTTTGTGATATAATAAAGATAATTCAAAAAAATAATATATATGATAAACATATTATTGTAATTTAAATTCAGTTTAACACTACTGTAGAATTGAAGGAAACCTGATAACTAATTATTTGCACGAACATGTCAGCACTCAATTGTGCTTAAATGTGTTGATTCTGTTCATACACAGACACAGAACATTTAAATAAGAAAACATTGAGGGCCTGAGGAGAACAGTAGGTGAATGATCCCCAAAATGATTAGATATAGACTATACGCAGTAGTCGAAAACGATGTGTATGATTTTTTTTTTTACCGATTAAGCTTAAGAGCTTATGCTAGAGTTGTGTACTGTAACTGTAGAGTTTAAAAATAACATACAACATAAAAGAAAGTTTGTTGTCCACCAGAATTTACACTACCAGAGTTTCATAAGAACTTTTCCCAGGAATAATTCATCCAGCAGTTGTCAATGCAGAGCCAACACATCTGTCTAACGCTGGTGATGAGAGCTGCAGCCTTATATACCCTAAGGGCAGGGCCCATGCCACGCTTCCAAGCCCTAAATTCACAGTTAGGAAATCAGACAGCAGTGGACACTGAGAGCCTTTGAAAACCACACAGTCTTATTATAACCCTTGGAGGTTCCCTTGTGCCCTTATAGAAATACAATTTCCACATTTAACAATCTTCCTGGGCGGATTCCTCCACATCTTTCTGTGGGATAGAACATGATGAGCTGCGTTAGAAAACAGAATGACTAAACTCCTCCTCGTCCACTTGGGAAATTAAATACTTTGCCGTTTGTGCTTACTCGGTACTGCTGTGGGTGATTGTGTTGAACCCTGGATCTTTGAGATAATGTATACTTACTGTATGTTATTGTAGTGAAATAAATGAAAGCTAAATGTTGTATTCTGCCAATGTGTCATACTGTCTTTGTTCTTCTCCCTTTTTTCCAGGTTCCTAAAGGTGTTTGATCAAGCTGTTAAACAAGAAGAGGTATTTGAAAACATTGCCAAACCAGTTGCAGACAGGTAACGTCTTTCTGACATAAAACTTCTTATAATGACAAATGCAAATAAATGTTTAGTGCTGTAGCGATGAACCCAGATTGGCAGACAAAAATACATCATACTTACATACACTATATAATGCAGTTCATTTTGAAAGTATATATATTTAAAAACGTTTTGTTAACCTTACAACTACATCCTTTGATTATTCTATTCACAATTCACTGCCCACCTGTTTCTTGCAATGCTCCTCTCATCACGTTTTGGTCAGGCCACACAGGGTATATCCATCCTTGTTGACAGGAAGTTAGTAAAGCTCAGCTTTCTTTAAGATGAAAATGGAGGGTGTCTGTGATGTTTGGCCTGCTTTACAAACTTTAACCACTAAGTGGACTGAGCTGGCAGGCAAAATGGCCCACTGTGCCATCGAGAGTGTGAGAACATTTTCCAACCACAACACAGGAGCAACACTGTAGCCACTCACTCATTTTGAGCTTTTGTTCCATGTCATGCATGAGGACAACATTCATTAAAGTAACCTGCTGAATAATCTGGCCCGCATGATGAACAGTTCAAGTCTACACATTCATCAAATAAACACAATACAACATGATTTGCATTTACATTTCATTATTCTTACTTCCAACTAGATTAATTGTGACGTAAAGCTTCCTTTGCCTCGAACGGCCTGTCCACACGGCAGCGTGCGTTGCTTCAACGGAGACGCTTCCCATTCACTTTGAATGGGGTGACGTCAGGCTTTGCCGAACTGCATTGTGGTTCCGTCGCGTCGCTTTGCCTCCGTTGCTCGCTTCAAAAGTTGAGAAAAGTTCAACTTTTCAAGCTTCGACGGAAGCGTCAGCCAATCAAAACATATGCCAGTACAAGCGCTAGCCAATCAAACCGCGTGCTTGTGTGTCCGGGGCGGGAGATTAATGTGATTGGTTGTTGGTCGCGTGCCAGACACGCCCACCGGCAAGCTTCAATGCACGCTGCCGTGTGGACCGTAAGATATCTCAACAGTGAGGTCCATTTCAATTAAAGTTTTTTAAATTTTATTACACAACACACATTTACCCAGCAGCCCGTTAACACAACAGGTTAAAAAAAAGTTTTCCTCCCCATGGCTCAATTTAGCCTGACCACCTCCATTCCTCCCCAGGCTTCTTATGGCGCTTTTCCACTGCAGGACCTAGCACGGCTTAGTACGGTATGGTTAGGCCTTGGTAGGCCAGGCTCACTTTATGCTGCGTTTCCATTACAGTTTAGGAATTGGGGTAGTAACTATAGTAACGCAGTGTAGGCGGGGCGATCGGCTGTTCGGCGGGCGGAGCGACGCTGTGTAAAACTGCCGTGACGTCATCTTCAATGCGAACCACAAAACCAACATCAGCCGTTAGCTGTTAGCACACAGAGCTCACAGCTCCTCATATCTGTTCAGAAACTAGACAAAAGTTAAACAAGTACAAACCACAGACTGTCTGTGTCATGGTGAGTACAGTCGCTGGTTTATTTATGTCTGTAGGCCGTTGTTATGAGTGTGGACGGAGCGTATACAACGTTAGCTTAGCCTGATCGATCCGATCTCAATTCAGAAAACACGCATTTTAAAAGGTTTTTCGCCTGCCGTCTTGTCTGCAGACTTGTCAAAGCATTAATTCATGGTTTTTACTAACCGGTATCAGTCTGTTGTTACTTCGGCATCATTTTGAAACGTGTATTACAATTAAATCACGGTAAAATATGTTAATTTAGTTGTAGTTGTAGCCCCCTTGCCAGCGATTCTCTCTGACCATTCAGCAGTCGAGTGTTTACGTCACTAGTTTAGCATATTCAGCCCGGTTGTTGGCCCGGTAACAACCTCAATTTTGGAGGGCCAGAAAAAAGGTGAAAAAGTAGCCCTGAGCCGGAACTACCCTCTAGTGGAAAAGCAAAAAAAAGCTGGCCGGGTTTGTGCTGCAGTGGAAAAACGCCATTAGTCACAATAGGGGCTATTTGTGGAATTCCACAAGTGCTTTGCATTATCTTTGCTAATATGAGACATATAAACAGCATGGTGAGACATCTGGATCAGCTGACTAAGGGCTCGGATGTATTTGACCTGACTCACACGGGGTTCACAGACTCGTGTTTTCAGTTGTCCTGCCCAGCTAACCTTTTCACAGTCTCTGTTGTGGCAGATAGTAAACATCAGGTTTAAAGTTTCAGTCACAACCAGGCTAAGTCCTTTGCCATATCAATTTAAGCTTGGCGTATTTTAGCCTTTGATATGACTCTGCAGTCTTAAAGACACTAGTCATCCGGTCTAGCCAGAACCCATTTGTCTCCACAATCAGACATTTCTAAGTCTACTGTCAATGCCTTGCCCCCTCTGCAGGACGCTCGTTTACACAATGAATGTTCTAAATTCCACAATGTGTGAACCATTTAAATCTGTTCTCCGCACAGTGAGTAAAAGTAAGGGGAATAACTCTGCCTGCCATTTCGTATATGTTTCCCTCAAACACAATCACAGCAATAGGCTTAGGCCTCATATCCAAAAAGTAATAAAAGAGACACGGGAAGTCACTTTAGCGTGGACTGACGTGTAATAAGCTATGTGAAGCCCAGCTGGTGTGCTGATAACTCTGAAGTGAAGCTTATGTTGATATTGACGTGGTCCCAGTTACAGAAGCACGTCTGGTCACAGAAATCACAAACTGAGTCTAATTTGGAGTGACAGATAGTTTTTCCTAAAGCCCCTGCAGTCAGGAAACATTTATTCAGGTTTAGCGTGGAATTGCTTTGAATCGAAGCAGTTTCGCTGTCACCGCACTAAAACTCAGTTTCATGCACGCAGGCGCCTATCCTCTCAACTAGCAATAACTGTCAGGTTGTTGTTTTGGTTGGTACTCTGTCATACTTGGCGCACACCAAGTTTAGCCAATAGCTCTAAGTCGTTTACTTGCGTTCTAGTCTCTGTCTCTGCTGTGGTGTAACCGAAACCAGCAATTTCAACCCCAACACAGTAGTTTCAAAACAAACCAGCATTAATAGCTCCAGTAGAGGAAGAGCCAAGATAACGATGTTGGGCTGGCAAGGCAAAGCCTCTATCTGGATTGTAATTCCATTTCACAAGGATGTGAAACCAGTAGCTGAAGTACAAAGAAGGATTAAGGTCTGTGCATTTTTATCCTTAAACCTAATACTTGAAAGAAAGTAAAAGATTGGACTTACTGCTTTTCAAATAAAGAACCGTAATAACTACTCAACGACAAGTTGCCAATCTCCAGGAGAGCTGAGGTGTAAACAGGAACAAGCATTGGGAAACGCCCAAGCCTCAGTGGCAGTGCCTAGGCCGCATCATTAGCTCTGACATTAAACCTCCCCGCTGCCAATCACTGCCATGACTCACGGCGGACTAAATGGATGCCCATGGTTGCCAACCAACCACCATGAGTGGACGTAGTGTTTTATATAAACTGACATGCAGTTTTTTCGCTTACTCTTCTCATGCAGGGTGTGGAATTGGATAGTACGCAGGAAACCCACACTGCTCTAATTCTGGGTCAGTAATTCAATTAGGATAAGTGAGAGGCTTGTGTTTTATAATTTACCCTAAAAAATATAGTATCAAGATATCCTTGTTTGTTAATTGTCAAGTCAGTTTATCCTCACCTATGGTCAGAGCTTGTGTTTCAGTCATTTGACTATTTGTCCTGCTTTATTACCAAGACTAGAGAACAGGTTTTTTCACCAATTTATATTACCTCATAGAAGCACCACCATGTTGGATGTTGTTTAATTCAAATGGAACAAGATACCTTTGGTTTCCATGGCCCTGTGCACGTGCAGAATAATGATTCAGTGCCAAACCAAAATGTACCAGGCCCTGCCTAGTTGAGTGGGTTCAGGCCTTTTCCTTCACTCATACTCCGAGACATTCCTCCGTCACCGGCAGACGTCTGTCGCCATAGCCGTCGCTCTCCAGTCACTGCCATCCTTCCCTGTGGATTTAAAGTGTCAGTTTCAATTCACCCAGAATTTTGGTTTCTGCATGAGGGTATCCTTGACAGTCCCCTTCTTTCCACTGTTGGCCATTAATTACCTTTAGGCCCACTTTGTTGTTTGGTTGCATATATTTAGCCCTCTAGAGCAAAGCAGTGACCATACACTATTTAATCAAGTCATGGAATATTCTCCAATCTTCCATGACTTCACACATGACCGCAACTTAGCCAGTTGAATCCTAGCCATGGACCTTTTTTGCTTGTCCCTTTTCCATATTGCCTATTCTCTTTTACCTATCCAACATAGGTCAAAATGCCTCATAAAAAGAAAGCAATTGTGTATGTATTCTGCTAATGAGCTTTATATAAAAATGAGAAATAGATAATATACAGTACAGTGTACATTCTTGTTGGCATTTGAATTACAATAGACTTTATAAGTGTTCATTATCTTGTGTGCTATATTTACATGCCATTCTGGAGAGCAGGTACAGAACATCACAAAACAACCGCAGCCAGGCTTTTCTACGGATAATGATACAGTAATTACGGTACTTACGGTAGTTCATATTGCTGAAGGTTAACCACTGACCTCTTTAGAGTGCAATTATTTTGCAAGGTTTTTAAATGATTGACCTTTCTGTTTTTGTATTGTGTGTTTGTGTGTGCACAGTGTGTTGGCTGGCTACAATGGCACCATATTTGCCTATGGCCAGACGGGCAGTGGGAAGACGTTTACCATCACAGGAGGGGCCGAGCACTACAGTGATCGTGGAATTATCCCCCGCACACTTTCATACCTGTACGAACGCTTCAGCCAGGTCAGAACAGCAGGGAAGCTTTCTCTATCATTTCATTTTAGGCCACACACATACAGTATACATTCAAGAAACATGAACCCTATTGTCTCTCTCTGTCATTGTTAATTACGCTGTTCTACAGCATCTACATTTAAACATTTGCTTTTGCAAGAAAGCAACAACAACACTAAGGCTGGGTTGCACCAACAGAGAACTATTTTATGTTTTTAAATGAGCAAATCCAGATCTTTTATTTCTCTGTTTAGTAAATCCAAGTGTATTGATAGGAAACCAACTTAATTATTTTGCTTGGTCCATCCCAAAAAAGCCATTTTAAAGTGTAAGTTTAAAGTTAATACTGAGTCACATTTTTTAATTCAAAGGATTTTTTCTGCAACATAATTCATTTTAATCAGGTAAAAACTAAACTAAAGTTTAAAGAGGTTGATTTAAAAATGAATCCTCGTTGAATTAAATCTTTATTCAGTTAAATACATACTTACAGTACATACTTCTTTGATGCTCCACAGGACAGCAGTATGGTTTATACCACACACATCTCCTACTTGGAGATCTACAACGAGATGGGATATGACCTCCTGGATTCCCGCCATGAAGCGTCTCGACTGGAGGACCTACCGTCAGTGTTCCTTTTATTACTGTAACTTTTACCATGCTGATGTTATAGTCATCCCGTTCCCTTTGAACATGTGAACAATTAGCATCAGATAGTGTGTATTGAGACTTGGGGATATGCACTCATAAGTAATATATGCAGGGGGTTTTTATGCTGAAAAGCCTAATCAGGCCTGGTTCCATAATCCGCCTTATTCCTGAACAGCCATTTGTCATCCTGGCTCGGAGTCACACTGTGGTGAAATATGGAGACTCTAGTATTTACCACCTCACTATGAACTGCCAACTGACATAATAAGACTTTGGGACAGCAATGGATGTGGTCAGACTCTGCCACTAGAGTGGAGAGCATGAGGGTCATGTGAAGAAATTGCTTTTCATAGCTACTGGCTGCTGCAGCTGCTCTGAGGGAAATTCTTTTTTTGGGTCCAGCTACCTCTTTCTCTCACTCTCTGTTTGTGGCCATTTGTTGCTTCCCTTTATACTAGGACCTGTCCTTCAAACTCTCCTTCTTCCACACGGTTTCATCCAGCTTCATTTTTACCATGTGTCCATCTTTCTTTGTAATTAACAATTCCATTTGTCTGGAGGTTTGTCTGTGTCTGTTCCTTTTTTTTGTGTGCCTAATACTTATTCATCTCTAGACGTCCGGTTGTCTTTTATGTTCTCGTACCAGTTCCATTTAAGTTTCTCAGAGGATCCAGCTCAAGGTTTAGATCCCCACAAATCACAGTCTTCTGGAAATAGACAGTGCCCGTTGTTAACCATGCTGTGGCCACACTTGCTGATTCAAGAAGAAGCAGTTCTCTCTCGGACTGGTGCTCTGCTTCTTTCTTTCACTGCCTACGCCTTCTCTTTCTGACATTCTTGCACTCATTTTCCTTCTTCTTTGCTCCATCCGTGCATTATTACCTCTGCCAAGGAAGGTATGTTTTAGGTTTTAGGTTGTGTTTCTTTTTGTTTGTCAGCAGGATTATGTGAAAACTACTTGGTGGAAGTGTCAAGGAAAAGCCCAAAATATTTTGGAGAAGATCAGAATTATAGACACACACATTATTTTTTTCCGTTTCGTTAAAATTGCAGGATCTATTTGCGCTCTTGAAAGAACCCTGCTTGTTTCTATCATGCGTTCAGCGGTCCTCCCTCTAAATGCTTAAAAGTCTGTATATATCAACCGCATCATCTCTTATATTTCTGTAAAATAAATAATCAATCCTTTTTTGAGTTGGTGGGGCTGTTTAGAAAAATAACCATACCATAGCACAGGTCTTTAATCACATTAAGATTCATTGTGTTTTATCAAACAACCCCAATTACCTTCACATGTTAACATAATTATCCACATGTGTTCTCCAGTGGTTCCACCCTCTGACATCTCAATCCAGTAGCCATTCTGTCACAACTGTAGAGGTGTGATGGATTTGATATGGTTATATAACCGGAGTCATTCCGACCCATCTGGCCAAGCACACTGCGTGTTGAGGGAAATCAAGCCCTGTCTGTTATCGAATTATAAACCCCCAGACAGATGAAGCACATGTCAATCTGGGTAGCAGCCCACACTGACTTGCAGATGTGGTTTGTTTGGATTAAGCGCTGAGCAAAGCCAAGGCGATTGGAGGGAAATGGATGACATAACGGACATGATTACCTTTCATAAATGCTTCAGGGTTGGATTATTTTGGTTTTGACTGTATTTGTCCCACTTTTGTAATTTCAAGATATTTTTTTATGCTGGAATTAACTTCATTTTTTCATTTTTTTTCCAGAAAGGTGCTGATTATGGAAGATCCAGACCAGAACATCCATCTGAGGAACCTGTCACTGCAACAGTCAGCAAATGAGGAGGAGGCTCTGAATCTGCTCTTCCTTGGAGACACCAATCGTATGATTGCAGAGGTAAGAAATAAGGGAAACACTTCCTTTCATAGATGAGAGCAGCGCCACGTCACTGCCTGGCGATATTGACAGCCCTGTCCACATTCCGGTTAAAACAAAGAATTGGCGCTAAGGGGTAAACATTAAGTTATCATGCCTAAAAGCGGGCGTGTCATTTATTGTACTTCAAACAACAGAAAGATCCAAAGTTAAGATTTTCTATACTTTAAAGTGGACCTATCATGCTATATTTGAATAATATAGTGTAGGACCATACCTATATAAGGCATATTTATACTTTTTTCTTTTTCAAAATACCAAACAGATCATGCATTTTAGCCATGCCTCATTTTGCTCAATTTGACATTTTTTAGCTCTGTTTTTGCAAGGGCTGTTTCAGTGAGAACAGCACCATGTAATGGCCTGGCATATGTACTACAGCGTCTCCAGCGCTTTCGAACGGCAATGGCCGTGGCTGTCTCCTCCTGATTGGTGGAGTTGGCCCAATAGCCGTAGCGCCACCGTCCTGACGTCAGGACAGTGTTCAAATCTTGATCAGTTTTTATCAGATCCGTTGCAGCCCATTTTTTAGAGATTTGGGTATGGAGGAAAATAGAGAGGGTTGTGTTTTCTGACACTTGGTGAGTTCCCTGGAACACCGGGGACACATATTCATGTATAAAAGACGTACAAAAGTGCATTTTGCATGATAGGTCCCCTTTAACTTAGGAAAAAGGACGATCAAATATCTGTAGCTTCTGGCCAAGAGTACAGAGATTGTAAGCAATGGAACCCGGTACGTCCATTTTTTTCACCCAAAAAGGGGCGCGGCCATGGCGTTGAGGGAAAGTACCCAGATGGGTTGCTCTTACAGATAAGGATTCTCTGCTAGTAGAAATGTATGATGTGACTTACAATTTTAATTCACACACAAAACATGCTGTGGTCTCAGAGAGGATTGTATTCGGCATGCAGAAATACATTACCACTCCCAGGACAAGTGGCGTGAATGGTCCACACTGCAATATGCACTCTAAAGGCCACCTTAGGACCCTTCTAAAATATTACTTTGGGCCCCTGTGGTCCCTTTTACCATGTTTTCCCCAGTATAACCAAGCATTCTCTCTGTAATTTCTGTTTATGTTACGGTGGTTCCTTTCTACACTTGAGACACTCAGACTCCCCACGCTGATGTGACATGTGGCGGGTCAGCTTTTTGCCCTCAACCTGAGGTTTGGAGCAAAGGGCTGATATCACCTTGTTTACCCTTGTTGCTAGTTTGTAAGTAAATAACAGACAGTAAAAGTGAACCGAATAATCAGGTTTCAATCAGAGACTTGCTTTTAAGTAGTATTCCAAAGTCAGCTTTTGATGTGGCTGAGACTCGAAACATAACCAATCCAAAAGGAAATAGTTATAAGATCCAGGATAGAAGTTCCCCGGGAATCGGTTTTATTGCTACTACACATATGATGCACATATTCCACGGAACATAGCCCATTGCCTAAACAATAACTCCTTTCTTTTTCATCTACCTTGAAGACAAACCATTTGTCCACTGCTGTAAAACCTGGGGGTATTCTTCAATACAAACATATTCTTGGATGTTACATTAATCTGTTGATCAGGGAAACAAGACGTATCACAGTTCAGCGAGGAGCCCACAGTACAGTCCACCCACACACTTTAGTGAACTAATCCCCTCTGGGACTTCTTTACAAAAGTTTCTCTTGAGCCCCGAGCAAACAAAGAACCGTCAATAAAGTAAATCTGTCGCTGCCAGAATCATCCCAGAAGTCCCTGCTCCACATAGACTTCAAATAAAGTTAACACTAGTGCTTTCTTTCTTCTCTCGCTCACGGCCATGTGGATAAAAGATGACACATCCATTCAAGCTGCACATGGCAGATCATGAGCTCACTCGCTTTGAGACTTGGCAATCCCCTGTGCACTTTTATTGGACAGGAAATAAAATGCACCTTCTCAACTCCTCACCCCTTCCTTTAACCTCACCAGGAAACATTTCCTCTCATCTGGTATTTTTTTTATTCCTGTTCCACTTCCCTTCACATGTGGGGATGCAGAGCCTGGATCTTTCCTTCTTCCTACATCCTTACTACCTTCTGAGCTTGTAGGGGTGAGGAGGGTGCAGAGCAGGTTTGTTTTCCAAATGAAA
The DNA here is from genome assembly GCF_902827165.1 of Trematomus bernacchii. Taxonomy (NCBI): domain Eukaryota; kingdom Metazoa; phylum Chordata; class Actinopteri; order Perciformes; family Nototheniidae; genus Trematomus; species Trematomus bernacchii. The sequence goes on along the minus strand of NW_022987313.1, from coordinate 13,549,936 downwards.
CTTCACATTTCATCTCTCAAATCTGCAATCTCTAGGCATTTAAGTGCTTTTAGCATTAGATTGACCCACTTGGGCGCTGTGTGTGGTCAGCATGTGGTGTGTGTGGGGTCAGCATGTGGTGTGTGTGTGTGTAAGATCAACATGTGGTCAATTGAGAACACAGGAGAATAAAGGAAGTGACTCCAATGAGGTTGCATTGTCCTGCTGTTTTTTGACAGCTAAGACATACTTTAATGTCGTTGTGTGGACACAATTTCCCATGTGAACTGAACACACAGTCTGTAAAGATTTAATATGCAAACTATGCTTGATGCGCTCCTGGCCAAATGTTTTATTTTATACTGAGAGTTTTCTCCAAAAGAAAACGTTGATATCATGTTTGTGCAACTGTCTCCAGCTGGTGCTCAGTCTTTGTTAAAGCCATACTGTAGTATGAGCACACAATAACCCTCAGATATAAGAGCCAACTGTCTCCTCTTATCTGTGGACAGCTGTCAGTGTATTTGAATACTTTTAACTGTCAACGATGTCTGCTGCTATCAGTTTCCACTGTAGTACTTGCATTATAAGTCACTTACTGTGCAGTATTTCACATTCATTGAAAATAAATGAATGCAGCCTTGTACAAAACCCCTGCATAAAACCTATAATGTTCAGTTTGTTGGTGATAATTTGCATCAATGCATTATACAGAGAGGTGTTTCTGTTATTCAGTCTACCCATGTTAATATAAATGGGATAGTCAAAGTACAAGAAACGCCTGTCTGTTCAACGATACCACCAACGATATGTGTGTCAGTATATCTGTCTTATAACATGGACCTATTCTCTGTGAGATCACCCAAATACTGGATGCTGCATTTCTGAAGATCTGTTGTGAAGCTCAATCTGCTGACTCAGCCTAACCCCCAGCTAATCCAAAGTGGGCAAAGAGGAACAATCATCGAGGAGTTAATACTGCCCAGGCTAGAGTCTAGCGACCTGTGTCTGTATCCAACCGTCACTCAAAGCAGCCCTGCCCTTAAGTTTGCCTAACTGTAAGCCTGAATGTAATTTAGAACGCTAGGTAACATGGAAGTTCACACCCTAGCTCTGTAGACTCCAAGACAGAAGGATCAGTAGAATCTGTTGATATTTCAGGTCAGTCCCTGGTGGCCTTAGAGGTGATCCCCTTTCTCTAGGAATGCCTCGGTGTATCTTCTTTAGATATGTCACTTGTTTGTGGTTCTTCCATTTTCTATATGCTATGTCCTTATCTTCAGTAGTTCAGTAAGTCTAGTGGTGAGACACTGATCCTCAATCTGGAAACTATGTGCTGCTGTTGACACACAGATTCTGTAATACCAATGGGATGTCACACTCACACACACATTCTCTTCTTAACAAAATACTAAAAACCATTAGTAAACACACGCTAAACCTGCCCATAAACAAGAAGTCCAGTCTTTTTTTTATACAAATCTTAGGTCTAGGCTTAGAATTCCCAAGTCAAGTCGAAACTGACTCTTCGACATGGACCCTTTGATTCAAAACTTACAGTAGGTGTGTGATCTGATGTCATGGTACCATCTAAGGGCTGTTTCATATATTATTACTTTAAGGATCATCCCTTTGGAGCAAACATGGACGTGTGCAGAGTGAAGGGAATTTGGACTGAGGATGGAGATGACAGCGGTGGGTTAAGATAGTGAAAGATCTGTCGTGAGCTGTCATGACCCTAACAGGCAGGCGTTGGCACATTTACGCCAACAACCAGACAGGGTCAGAGTGCCTTTTCAGAATAAATGACCTGGCATGTCTGTGAAGAGGAGAGACAAGTGAGTCATGTCTGTATCTTAGATCAATCACCATTTTTTCAGCCTTGATCAGAAGCAGATTCATGTTGGGATCTACAAAGCTGTTATCTTTAACCAGCATCGTGTATCCAAGCTGCCTACAAGAAAACAGTGAGCCATCTATGATCAGCACTATGTCGTGGAATGTCCATTTCCTCTGTTTATCCTCTCATGAGTAACCCATCCGCCTTTAGTTAATAAAGCTTGTTTGTGCAGTGACTCGCACTCTATTTCGGTCTCCTGCTGCTCTCAACCTGACTTCTGCTGTTCCAGTGACCATCTGAAAAACCAACATCAGCTTTTGTAAAGCTGCCACCATGTGTTTACTGCACATCGGTTACACATGGTGAGGCTTTGATCTTCAAACCAGCAGGAGCAAGCAGAAAAATAATCAAAGGAAACATGTTTTTGTTGTTGTTTCAGCATGGAAAGCACCACAGATGGGGAATAAAATCCCTTTTTTATTGTTTCATCTCCACCAAGTGTTCCGAGTAGACTAAGAATACTCACACGCAACGCAAATGCAGCAATCTGTCTCCTCTCTTTTTATTCTCACACCTCCAGACTCCGATGAACCAGGCGTCCACACGCTCCCACTGTATTTTCACCATGCACTTGTGCAGACGCGAGCCGGGCTCGGCCACCGTGCGACGCTCCAAGCTCCACCTGGTGGACTTGGCCGGATCGGATAGAGTGAGCAAGACTGGCCTGAGCGGGCAGCTGCTCACTGAGGCCAAGTACATCAACCTCTCCCTCCACTACTTGGAGCAGGTAGCCACTTCTGAAATGTTCTGATTTGTATTTTAAAAGTACATATTCTATATTAATATTAAAATGTATTTTACTTGCTTCATTTACTGTGTGTGGTTTGGCACAGCCAGTTTAATGCTTTCCCTCACTTGCTTCCTTACAACTCTGATTATTCTGCTCTTGTTCACTTTCCTGTTCTTCAGGTGATCATTGCTTTGTCAGAGAAGAACCGCTCTCATATTCCCTACAGGAACTCCATGCTGACCTCTGTGCTGAGGGACAGCCTCGGGGGCAACTGCATGACTACCATGATCGCCACCATGGCAGTAGACAGGAGGAATCTAGATGTAAGGAGGGTCTGCATACAGTAAAGTCATGTTTAGGCAAAATGTAGGATGCCCATGTCTCCACTGTATTCCAAACATACTTATAAAACGTAATCTGCATAAAGCACAGTATAATTATAGTTTTCGGTATTTATAAATATTCATCATGCTTAATAAGTAAGGGATAATGTCAAGTATTTAAATAAGCCCTGTAAACACACATTATATATAAGAGTGATTATAAGGTATTGTGCAAAGTTTATAATATGCTGCACCAATTGTAATAAGCAGTGAATGACCAGCAATAATACAGGATATCATTAAGTTTATAATACATGAGCATCATAGTACTGATCAGATGTATTGTGCAGGTCCCTCGATTAAGGAGGCGGTTGTTAAATTACAGGCTGTTTTTAACATTATTCAGACTCAGCTCGCTGAGCTTAAGCTTCTTTTAAATGTTGAGAAAACCAAGGTAATGCTCTTTTCTAAAGCTAAAAAGACTCCAGAGACTGCTTTGGATATTGTTACTATGCAAGGACAAGTACTCCAAGTGGTTACCTGTTATAAATACCTTGGTATCTGGCTTGATGATTGTCTTACTTTTAAACTTCAGGTCATTAATCTGCTTAAAAAGCTGAGGGTTAGACTAGGTTTCTTTTTCAGAAACAAGTCCTGTTTCTCTTTTGAAGCCAGGAAAAGGCTAGTCACTGTGACCTTTTTACCTGTGCTGGACTATGGTGATCTGGTCTATATGAATGCACCTGCCCATTGCCTGGAAAAGTTAGATGCCGCCTATCACAGTGCTCTGAGATTTGTTACTAACTGTAAAGCACTTACTCATCACTGTACCCTGTATGCCAAGGCAGGTCTGCCTTCACTTACTGTACGGAGGCTCAGTCATTGGTACATGTTTATTTATAAATCTTTGTTGGGTAAACTCCCGTATTATATCTGCTCTCTGATAACACAGAGAGTTGCAAGCAGCTATTGTCTGAGATCGCATGATGTAGTATTGTTAGATGTGCCAAGAGCAAGGACTGTCTTAGGTAAGACAGCTTTCATGTGCGCAGCTCCACTTGCTTGGAACAATCTTCAGCAAGAATTGAAACTGAGCAATCTCATTCCTCTGCATGTTTTTAAAGCTAGGCTAAATGAAATGCTCTTTGGGCACTTGTAAATGTCTATAACTATGTAAATGTATCCTGTAAATATAATGTATGATGTCCTTTATTGTTTTATGTTTCATGTGGAACCTATATGCTGCAGGTCTCCCTTGAAAAAGAGATCTATGATCTCAATGGGACCAATCTGGTTAAATAAAGGTTTGAAATGAAATGAAAATAGAAAGTGTCACTGAACATTCGGCCAAAATAGTGAGGAGAAACGAGGTTTCTGAAAGAGAAAAACATATAGGCCATTTGGTCTTCAAGCTTTGTCCGTAATGCTTTCAGATAACCCAAGGTAAAATAAATATTAAGAACATTGTTGTCCTCTTTGTTGAGTCTTTGCTTGAGTAAATGTTTCAAATGATTACTACATTGAGAAGAAGTTCAATTCTTTCTTAAGGCAGAAAAACAACATTCAAACATCTTTTTGAAACGTTATTTCTTCAGGAGTCCATCTCCACGTGTCGCTTTGCTCAGCGTGTGGCTCTCATCAAGAACGAGGCCATCCTGAATGAAGAGCTGGATCCTGCCCTGGTGAGACACACACACACTCATAGCACTTCACCAGTCACTACAACCACCATTCAGCCACACAATCGCACCACAGAAGCATGACTTCATGTGCTCTGTCATTACGGCCAGACTCTCCTCATATCTTCCAGACCTTAAATTGATCAGCAAATGAGTTGCAGTGAGAATAAAGCATCTGAATGTAACCCAGTTTCCAATACAAAATGAGTTTTTCCAGTGTCTCACACACACAGTAATACTGAAAGAAACAGTTTTCCACCTGCAACACGTGGACGCCTGTCCATCTTCTATTATTTAGACTGCTCACAGGTCCTGTTTGCATTCCCTCTCTGCCTTGTTTACATGCCTCCACTTCTGTTATGGCATATTTTATACCAATACCTTACAGCCTCTTGAGAAAGCCTCCAGCTTGATACTGGTGTGTATACAGTATACGTCTTTACACACATTCATGCAAGGAAGCACGCATTGCACGCATTCCTTGCCAGATGTTGTCAATCTGAGGACATCGTTTTTTTGTTAATTTTTTGTAAATATCATTACCCCCGACAAGATTCATGGCTAAACTACTGACCTGATTTACATTAAACCTTTTGGAAGGGGGTATCATGGGCCAAGAAAGAACCCAATAATTCATAGCTTTCTTCAGTAGCTATAAAGTCTGAATACATTTCTATTTTATGTTATAATAATATTGGGAGGGATGAAACCCTCTTTAATGGTCACACATGCAGAGCACACAGCACACACAGTGACATTTGTTCTCTGCTTTTAACCCATCCTAGTGCCAGGAGTCTAGTACTAGGAGCAGTACTAGACCCTTATATAGGGTCAATTCATTGATGTAACATATGTGGTTACAGAGGCCTCTTCATTGTTATATAAACCCGACACAAATGTCCAAATCTACCTTATATTACACTCTGATATACATTATATAAGTTATTGGAAATCAGCAGATTGCCAGAGAAGCTTATGCAGGTTAACCCTCCTTCGCTTCCTCCTTTTACAGTACTTGTCACACCTTCCCCCATTGTAGTGCGCCAGGAAGTAGATCTGGTAGTTGTTGTAATAGCCCCGCGGGGGATATACAGTAGTAAGTCATCACAGCCATATCCGCTTCCTCCCCTCCCACCCAGATCTGCCTGAGGATCAACTGCTACTGTATTACTGTTAGTGAGACTTGGCTGGCCACTTGCAAACCCTGCAGAGGTATTTTTAAGAGAGTCTGCGGCCGGCGCAGTAATTGTGACAGTGTCTGGCTGCTCCCGGCACAGTTTCAACGCCAGGCAAACCCAAAACTCTGCAGGCAAACTTCTCGTCTCCGTTTATGGCTCTTTGGTGTGTTTCTCATTTAGTCCGTTTCTCCCGTCTCTCTGTCTCTCCCGTCTCTCTGTCTCTCCCTCTATCTGTCCCCCTGGTTTACTCAGAAAAAAAAGTTAAGCAAGCAGGGCAGTTTGCAGATTAGAATGATGTCATTTATCGTGGTTTGGGGTGACACTCAGACTCCCGTTTTGGCCTGGCCCCCGTCTGAAGGCACACTGTCTGTTGGCCCTGCCGGCTGTGGTAATTGATTTGAAACCTGGAGTTTGCCTTTTTCACAATCTGGCAGTGAGAGTTTGGTACATGGTTCAGACCACATGCTGCCCTAATGGTCCTGTGCTATAGCCTGCAGGCTACACAATGCACTTTGTCAAATTAAGAACAGCAGGAAACCAGACAGACCCGACAAAACATTGAACACGTCTCTGAGGGAAAAGGGAAAGAATGAGGTGTTGAAAGTGACCCGTGATCATAATGAAGTCAGCCATGGTGACCACGCCATATAAGGTCTGCTCTGTGGGTCTTACGGTTGCCTTCAGACTGCAGGCAAAAGGCGCCTCAACCTGATTTTTTTGAATATGTGAACCTATATTTTGCACATGTGAACCTATTTCAACAGTAGGAGAAGCACAAATAGCATGGAATCAGTATTGTTCAATTCTCCTTTGTGATGATATATTTTTGACTTAATTCTGCTCTCGCTTGAGTTACTGGTATACAAATATCAGGATAGATGGCATGGAGGTAGTGTTATTGTGTATATATAGCTAGTTTCCATAGTTAGTATAAATAAGTATTATTAAAGGGGCCCAGTCATGCTTTTGAGGGTTTTCCCTCTCTTTTGTAGTGTGTTTATATAGGTTGTATGTGCATGTAAATGGTCTGCAAAGGCTTAAATCTCAAAGTTACCTCCAGAGGGAGTTATCAGGCTGATCCTGCTATGCAGTAAGAATGATTAATTTCATATTCATCAATTCAGTTAAATATAAAGCTACTAGATCTTCTATAAAGCGTCCACCTTTTCCTGATTTTAAGTGTGCACTTAAAACTTGAGCATTGCATGAAGGAGGTGCTAAGCTTGAGTTGAGCGGAATCGCCATCAAGATCATTCTTAAAGGGTCAAAAAAGTTGATCTTAAGGTGTTGTTATGCAGCTTAGGGTTATAGGAGGCTGGGCGACCCTCCTGAACCTCGACTCTCCTCATTCTCAAAGATACACAAGTCTTGCTTGAGAAGACAGCTCTGATTAGCACATACCTGTGAGTCAAACAGAATCCTGCTTATAGCCCACCAGAGAGACATGTTTGTGAAGAGGGTGTGAACATTCCTGCGGGTGGTTGCTCTCCGCAGGTCCTCGTCCAATAGCCCGGACTTCTTTAAGACAGAAGAGAGTTTGTAAGTGCAGCGGTGTGACTCAGTACAGTGCTCTTTGCCTTAAATGCCTTAATGGTGCCATGCATGGAACGCAGCCTTGCCCCTGTTTATGTGCAGTGGTAGACTATGACTCCTCTTCATTCATAAAAAAGGCCACATTATAGCAGCATGTGTGTGAGTGGCAGACTATATTATAAATGCATCTAAGGTGTAACCTGTGGTTAAGCTGTAGTGCTTACCGTTTACTGTGGGTGGTTTGCTGCAGAGGTTGGATAGTAGAAGATGTATAATTTAAGGCAGAGTTTGGATGTTTTGAAGTGGGGTTGTATGAGGTACTTATCCACAGGCAGTATATTTCCTACAGTAGATGCACACCCCCAGTTTGGAGAATTACTGCACGGAAGTCAAGCAATGTACTGCTGTGGCTGGGGGCAGCAGCAACACTTATTTCAGCCAAATAAAAAAAGGCTCACCAAAAGGTTTAAGTATGCACTGTATTTAAAATATTTGCAGGATACAAAATTATAAAAATGATAAAATCTCTCTGTATATGTATATACATTAACATACGTAAGATCAAATATAAAGACGATATTACATAAATCAAATGAAAGTACATCAATAGGCAGGTATACAGTTACAAGAAATCAACAAAAGATAATTGCAAATTAACCAAAGCCACACAATGACTACAAATAAACTGACCGATCCATCCATGATTACCCCCTTTTTTTGCAAGGTCAAATTACCGTTTTTTCAAAAGAGTGTCAGGGTTTTGGCAGAGTGGAAACATGGACTGTAAGACTATGCAACTGCAGGGTAAACGCGTAAACATATTCGAAATATAGCGTTCACACAAACCACTGTTAATATTATGTGCTGGGCCTTTCTTTGAGGTGACAGAATAAGTAGTGGATAACAGTCAATGTAATAAAGTGACTGTGGATAAGTACCCTACAACCATATTTAATAACATCCAAACTATCCTTTTTAAGGAAGTACTGTTTTAAATAATGTTTCAAACTTCATTGAGTAGCATATTTGGCAGCACATATAAAGCAATACAGATATTCATGTGCTTTTTGCATGCCATCACAGTTATAATAGGCATGTGGAATTATTTCACTGACTTGGTTTCAATTGAATAGGAGTCATATTTATTCAGAGTGTATAGCATGCAGTGGTGCTGTGGTACCAGCGTGGGCCCGGCGCTCTGAAATAGACTGCCCCGTTCCGCTGACCAACGACTGGCGGTCATTTTTTCAGGATGCAGCTGGAAGGATTACATCAGGCCCCGGGCTCCAAAGAAGAGATGCAGGGAGCGGCTCTGGTGAGGGATGGTCAGCTATGATGTTAGAAAATATGATACGGGTGGATTTTAGCTGACATTTTGCATTTAGCTAAGTGGCATCTACCCAAAACCACACTGCAGGTCTGTTTCTCCTCCAGAGCATCTCGAGTTGACAATGTCTGACTGTATGACTGGCTTTGACTTTCCGCTTACAACATGTGTTTGTGAGAACTGGCGGGCCTTTGCTGTATTAGATGTCGCAGTCTGACCTTTGTCCCTGATTTATTTTACTAAACAACCAAGCTCCCTAGCGACTTTGTGTCAGGAGTCGCCACTTTGTGTTGTATTTGCTGTTTGCCGCTGATACCGTTCCAGCCCTTCAGTCTGCTTTAGTATTTCGCAGTGTGGTCGAATTCGGTTGTTATAGTAAAGTGGGATTTATACTGAAGAAAGAAGTGAATCATGTGAGAAAAGGAAAAGGTTTTAGTGTGTCGTTTTGTGGTGTTATTTGTGCGTATTTTTTTATTTCAACTGGTCTGGCTTTCTTTCAAAAACACCATTCATTGATTTTGGTCTTGGCCTATTTCCCCACCATCGACATGTGATTACACCACTTCTGTTAGGATGTAGGGTAGAAAGGTCATCCTCTGATTCCTTTTTTCAAGGTATTTGGCCAGTTTGAGGGACAATTTGTCACCTTTTGATGTGAATCTTCAATTAGTGTTAACTGAAAATGTAGTCCATTCAAGCGATTAATTCCTCAGTGTTCACTATATTGACAGAGAACTTAGTTTTCCTACGGGGGATCCTACCAGGAGTGCCTACATACCAGGATGCATGTGCACTGCTGATGTCAAGCCAAAATAAATTAAGCCTACACATGCATGCAGGTAAATATTAAAAAATACAAGGTCTGTAAGGTCTGTAGTCCAAACCAGCAAAAAACAACGTTGTGGATATTGGATGACAGATTACAGCTTCACTCCTTCTGTTTTTTACTTACACACAAAGGATCCCATATTCACTTTTGGAAACGTAAAAGGTTTGCAAAACAAGAGAAAATAACTCTCTGTTTTTGAATGGCATCTAAAGCAACCCCCTTGGCTGAAATAGCAGTCTAAAGTTCTTCCTTGCCTCTTTCTACATCAGTCTTACACCAAAAGGCGGCTCCGGATGCAAGAGGGACTTCAGATTTTGCAGCAGGAGAACTCCACTTTAAATGTATTAACAGTAGCAGGCACTGAGGAATATATTGCCTTAAATTAACATCAACACTGATTGTATATCCACTTAAAAAGTGGATAATATCTCTTTAAATATCACACACAATTAGCTGCAAAATAAATCAAGCTGTAGGGTAATCCTTCTTTATTAGTCGTGTGTTTATGTATGTATGTGGCCACGTTCACATTTAATCACAGCACCTCAGGTTCAAGTTGAGGTACACGCTAATAACTGCTCAGCATCAATATAAGGGCACATGTCAAGTGAGCTCACCTCTAACCTCTTGCTCCTGTTGTGAAGGAGGAGATTTATGATTTAATCCATTTTAACAGAGAAATGAAGTATGAAAAGCACAGTTAGTAATGTAGAGAGCTTTCTTTCAAAAGTGTAGAAGTTACGGCATCAGCATCATGTGATACATTACTTTAATTTATCACCATTACTTGTTCAAACAAATAACGTTTTTTATTTTTATAAACCTGGCAGCTCCTGTTTAGGTCAACCAAACACATCTCATTATCAACGGAGCATTAAAAACACAGAAAAAAGCCAAAACAACATTTTTGAAGAAGTTCTATCCCTTAAGAACACCTATTATTGTTAACATCAATTCTTTATTGCTGCGTCTTTACATACGCGCAATGCATTTATGATCTGAACTCGCTAATCCTTGAGGTGCTAGGTAGCTAGACGCCTGCTAATCCCTGCCTAGACTGACATGAGGCCGCTCAGACTGACCTCTGTAGGCATGGAAAAAGACTAAAGGTTATATGTCAACAACGCCGGGCCCTGACACATCTGTATTTGGTGGATCCTGCTTTCATGTCATAGATTTCTCATCATATCTGGTTTAATGAAAAAGACTGTCAGGTGGAGAAGGCAGTACCTGGGGTGCACAGATTGGAAAACATATTGCTGTCAGTATAAATCAGTGGAACGATGCTACAAGCTGTTTATGAAAACAATGTCCGGCACTGTCATATTGTCTCTCCTCTCATCATGATTTTTTTAAATAATAGACATTCCTGCTGTTTTATTTTTAAAAAGATTGCTATCTAAGTACTTATTTAAGAAGCTATGTCTGGACTTGGTGAGATATTTTACTTTTTTAGATATATATGCAGTAACCAGAGCCGGCCAGCGGTTACTAACAGCAACCACTCTGTTGGCTCGGTGCGGATGGCCTTAACCAAACACGTGTGGACAGTCAGCAGCACAGTGAACTTTTCTTTTGCCATCGTAGCTTTAATGCTGTTTTTATGTTTTGCTTCCTGTATTTTCTCGCTGGGGCATGCAGTTGTCTGGAATCACTCAAGTTTGTCCTCAAAATGCATCAGAAAGAGGATCATTTTCAGACGGATTGTCTCATCACTTGGCAGCAGCAGAAATCCTCTGTCTGCAGCGCTACTGTGTCTTTGTTTTGTACTGTCGGTGAAAGTATCGTGCATCGTGTGTGTATGTGCACACATAGTCGACCTGTAACCGTGCTTTTTGTGTGTTTTTCAGCTAATAGCCCGTCTGAAGAGGGAGATCCAGTCTCTGAAGGAAGAGCTGGCCATGTTAACGGGAGAACAGAGGGACGGGCAGCTGACTGTGGAGGAGATCCAGAGGTTTGTCCCCTCAATCCACTCGGTTCTGCAAAGTTATTATTTTAAACGTTTTTTATAAAATATGTCAGAAAAAACACAGTAACATAAATCTAACATATTAATAGCAAAGAGATATTGGCCTATTTGTATCCAACAGCAACAACATTTAATTTACATATCATCATCATTGATGATATTTTTATATGAGCTAGCTAACCTCTCCTAAATCACTGCACTGTGTGGCAGTTGGCTATTATATATTTTGGTGTCGTACTATTGTAAACACTATAAAAAAGGTCACTAAATGTAATTGTAGGCCCAGTTTATCATGACCAAGAGAACAAGATGGCGAATACAAGCGGCTGAAGCAGTTTTCCTCCGGAGGGTGGCTGGCGTCTCCCTTCGGGGTAAGGTGAGAAGTACAGCCATCCAGGAGGGACTTGGAGTAGAGCCGCTGCTCCTTCGTGTTGAAAGAAGCCAGTTGAGGTGGTTCGGGCACTTGGTAAAGATGCCACTCAGCAGCCTCCCTAGGGAGGTGTTCCAGGCACGTCCAGCTGGGAAGAGACCGAGGGGCAGACCCAGGACCAGGTGGAGGGATTATATCTCTTCTCTGACCTTGGAGCACCTTGCAATCCGCGAGCTGGTTGATGGGAAAGGGAAGTTTGGGGGCCTCTGCTGGAACTGTTTCTCTGGCAGCCCGACTCCGGATAAGTGGTGGAAAATGGAAGAAAAATGTCCAAGTCTGAGTTAGATAAGACTGCCGGTAAAACTATTTTATGACGCCCATCTCCATAATGCAGCCATCTCAGGACAGACATGTACTGCCTCTAGGATGTTTAAGTATACGTCGGACCCAGGGAAGGGAGCAGATGGTCGTTTTTTGGACTCTGATTTGTATTTGTTGAGCTCCAAAACCCCAGAGATTCTTGAGCAAATATGCTTCAAGATGTATAAGTATTTGGGGTTTGCCTAAAGTGCCTACATAACTTATGCTGCTGGCTATGCACTGATGCTGAGTTGAAACCTCATTCACTGAGGCTTATCCAGATCTAATGGAGTTTCCCAGGACTGCTCTCTTTAGACTTTAGGCAGAGGGAGCCAGCGACTCAGGCCAGAGTTCAGGACAGAGGTTCCAGCGAGGACTTGGCACACCGCCCCTTCAGCGCTGATGTATTTACAGTGCCTCAGTCCCCTCAGTCAGCCTTTTTATTATTTCCTCTCTACCCAAGTGATTATCCTCGATTTCCCCCTGTTTGTGGTCAAACTCACACATCCTTTATAGCTACATTCACTGGACATGCTGACTTTTTTGTAGTCGTTTCCTCTCTGTTCTATGCCCTGATTCATCCCCAGTGCAGAGTGATTTCACATATCTTTGCTTATTTTTTGTCACATTTCCAAACGCTCATATATTGTCAGGCATACAGATCGTTTTACCTTTCCAGAAGCATACTCTGCTCCATTCAGTGCTTTGTAAGATTCAGTAATAATCCTCTCCCCATGCAGGCTGAAGTTGTTTCTCTTAATACGGTATTTGTTTGCTCTACATGCTACATGACATTTCACCTCGCACTTTGGAAAACTCATTAAGAAACTCTTAAATTCTGCTGTTTAAAAGATGGATGTCTTTCCTTCTTACAAAATATTGTACATGGCACTAAAGGGCATTCCCCAGAATCAAACCTAGTATCACAAAACCTCTGATGTCTCGCAGGGCCCTGAAACAAGACCGCTACGTTTGTTTTAAGTCCTTTGTCATGTAAACCGAGCGTGTTTCTACACTGAACATGACAGTGGAAAATGAAAACCGCACGTTGTCGTGCCTACATCGGATCCGTCTGGACGGCTGCCGCGGTCTTTTCCAGCGGCCGGGTCCAGAGCTCAGAGAACCAATGTTTGGACTATCATCCAGTGATAGTTTATCAACAGGGCCGGCCCAGTGGAGCTGAAGCACACGTTTAAGTAAATAGTTTTCTTTGAGCAGACCCACATTTTAAACACTCCCCAGATATAAATATTAACTCTTTGAGTGTGTGATGATTATAACATGGAATGTGGCACTGGTTTGAGGTTATGTGTGTGTGTGTGTGTGTGTGTGTGTGTGTGTGTGTGTGTAGGTTGGAAGAGTTAGTCAAGGCCTTTCTGGACGACCCTGATCCAGACGTGATGCTGTCGTTGGGACCAGACATGAGAAAGATCCAGTTCTGTTTCTCCCTGCTGAAGGTAATACTCCTCAGTCTATCCGTGTATCCATGTACAGCATTTGTATGCATATCTCCCTGTGTCGGTGTCTTTCTTTCCTTCTCTCTGAATCTGCTCAGGAAGCCAGGCCACAGGTAACTCTGATGCATATCAGTGCAGGTTTTTTCCGGAATGATCAATCAAAAACTGTCAACATCTGTGCTTTTATCCTTATCTGTGTACTGAGTGTCCTTCCACTCTTTGACACTCTGTGACTGCAAACGCTCAAAGAGGCTTTTATACGGTCCTGTTTTTACGTTTTAGTCACTATTCATCATGACAGTCAGTCGATTTGCAATGTACCTTAACTAATAATCAGTTATTTCTTTGTGATACCAACGCACATGCATGCTGCTTGACTTCCCTAAATGGGTACTGATGAGGCAGGATAACAGTCAAGAAAACTCTCCAATCAAAAAGGTACCTGACAGTCTGTATGCCTTCATGTGTACTCTTTTTGGTTTGTTGGTGTGAAAGCTCCCAAAGTGTTAGTGCTTGAGGTCCATTGGCACTATAGGAGTGAATGGATAGAGCACATTTGATCAATTGACCAATCCCTTCCTCCAAACAGCTCCCTCTAGTGTCCTCCGCCTGAAAATGCCTTAATTTTCATTGAGTAAAATGTCCTCTCTTAATACATGTGATTTTTGTTACTGTAGATTTTTACTCTATCATCATAAAGCAAAAGTAGAATAGTTTCACTGATCATGATCATCATGATATTTAACGTAGGTCCAACTATAAGCTAACTTCAAATGCTTTATTCTTAAGGCTACCGCCAGACGTAGGCAATATTTTGCAATCCACTGATGCACAATTATTTTCAGTACTGTTGATTTCCCCACGGTCTAGAGTCTAGACACTTGGTGTTTTTCAGTTGTTTGCCATCTAGTTAGAGGCAAGGTGTAACGTGACATGCAAACGTTAACTAGCTCTTAAGATATGTCACAACAGCTAAAAAAAGAAATTCTGCCTATTAGTCATAAACAGAAAATGAACCAGCAGTAACTCATGAGTTATAAACTTTGATCCGAGCAAATAATTAAGCCAACATATAAAACCTTTTCGGGTTCTGAATGAAAAAAACACACACTTTCTGATATTGTATAAGTCAAACACTTTTCACACACAAAAATATCAAATTAACTCATTAATCGAAAATGTAAAAGCACTAATATTTGCTGAAAGTAAGCTCATGTATTAACCTGTTGAATGGGTCAGTAAACATATGATTCCATCATTATAAAACACATATATATATACATGTATATACAGTATATATATATATATACATACATACATATACACTGCCATATTAATGGAACTTTTTTTTTAATTTCAGGTCATTGTAAATGTTGTATTCTCTATGTTTTATTTGGGAACTGGATGACTTCTTTTAAATGAATGTCATATTTGTTTTTCCAGTGTAATTTCTATAAAAGTGGAGTCAGGGCATCATTTTGGTTTTGGCTGGGTGCCCGATCCACCGACTATTTGTCATGCAGACTGCAGTGGAAATACTTCCCAATTGCATGTCGCCTGCCAAATGTTTGCAGAAAACATCAATTATTAAAGTTTTTGTTTTGTAGAAAGTCAGATGGATTATAGACGGTGCTCAACATTTCTAAGACTGCAACCCACTGCTGCTAAAGGAGCATAGGGGAAACACTGCGGGGCTCACACTGTTCCTGCACTCCGCTGGTTGTAGTTCGAGCAGCGGACCAGAAGCAGTTCCAGATCCCACTTGAATGACTGTTTATCTCTCCTTCACTTTGTTATGATCCGCATGCTCTATCTCCTGTTCAGTTTACATTCTTCTGAGCATCACCCCAGTCACACTTCACTGAGGAACTTGGATCTGCTTTGAATTGATTCCTTTCTTCTTTGTTCTCAACACTGGCTCCCTCTCACACGCTCCGCTTGTCTTTGTTTCAGGTTGAGGTTCAGAGGCCGTGCATATCTGCAGTGTGATCTCAAGCACTGTGAGTTTAGGTGTGCAGCTCAACCTCTGTGTTTTAGCACTTAAAATGAATGTGAAAATGAATAACAGTAGAAAATAAAAAAACTTAAATATACAATAAAAACATCTAAAATAATAAAACAGAACTAAAAATAAAAATAAATACATGTTGACAGTGAAAGAAATGAATCTGTAGACTATCAACTATACGCTATGAAGGGCCAGTTACTGCTAACAACATTTTAAAGTATGATATAAAAGAATAAGGATAATTAAAAGTATAAATACCTTTATCTGAAAATACTCCAGACAAGTAAAAGTCCTGAATTCAAATTGTTACTTAAGTAGAAATATAGAAGTATTGACAGTAATAACTTAAAGTACTGTATCAAAAGTAAAAGCACTCAATATGCAAAATGGCTCTATTAAAAGTATTATATTATAGAACATGAATTTATTACGTTTTAATTGCTTCCTAATACACGTAAGACCATGTAAATATTGTAGTTTGTCGATATTGACAACATTTTAGGATATTGTTTGCATCATTATCATATAAAAAAAATTGTTTTTATATGTAGACAGTAGTGTGTTAAATAAATCAAGTGGAGTAAAAAGTACAATAAATGCTTCCAAAATGTAGTGGTGTAGAAGTATAAAGTAGCATCAAATGGAAATATTCAAGTAAAGTATAATGATGACAAATCAGTACTTAAGTACAGTACTTGGCTAAATGTACTTTCCACCATTGCCCAAAAGTGTCTCGGTCTCAGCCCTCCTGTGTACCTTTCTCTTCTACCGTGTCTTCTTCTTCTCCACGTGGAAAAAGCTCCTATCCTCTAACAGGTTTCCCACCTGTCGTTAAGCCTGGATTACAGACAGGGAAAATACAGGGGAATCAAATTCATGTTTAGGGAATATCACGGAATTTAGAGGAGCACCACTTTCCAGGATGATACCACGATGTGTTTTCCAGCTTGTTTACATTCATGGCATCAGATGGTTGTTTACTGACTGTTTTTCTCAACAGCAAAGTGTAGAACATTGACTTGCAATGTAATCATGAAAAGCCATTAAAGGAGACATTTAACAAGAGTTTTAAAGAATAAAATGTCATACCTATAGAACAGTGCTTCTCAAAGTGTGGTCCGCGGACCACTGGTGGTCCGTGAGCGCCCCACTGGTGGTCCGTGAGCGCCCCACTGGTGGTCCGTGAGCGCCCCACTGGTGGTCCGTGAGCGCCCCACTGGTGGTCCGTGAGCGCCCCACTGGTGGTCCGTGAGCGCCCCCTAGTAGTCCGTGAGTATATTGGTAAAATTTCACATTTGAAATAAATAAATACATTTAACTTTTCCGCACTCAATATCTCCGCAATGGAGCGAGCTTACATTTCACGTTCGATTGCATGATATAGCCCAGCGCAACACCTTCGTCACACATGTTGCCACTTGTTCCTACCATTTCCAGGGAGACCATGCAAGCCATCCCAATGGTCACCAAGATTCATGTTTTAATAGCATTTCTTTTTTCTAACGTGAAAAAATGGCTTAGACCTCAGAGAGTTAAACTTGGACCTGCGACCATAGTTTTCATCTCTCAGTAGCCAACGATCTGTGAGTCTGTTGGCTCGGACATAAACTCTGTAATAAATGTAGTCTACATTTCATAAGAGGTGTAAAACCTGAGCATTTTAAATCGCATTTGAACGAAATGCTTATATAATCTGTAGTTGTATTTGTATTGTTGATTTAATGTGTGAACGAGGCGATATAAAGAAGTTAAGCTGTCATTATTAGGCTGTAATTTGTTATATGCTGTTGGAATGGTAAGCAGGCCTATTGTTTTTGGATATTTGGGGAGTTAGGTGGTCCGCAAGTTTTTTTTTATTGGTTAAGTGGTCCTTGGTATGAAGAAGTTTGAGACCCCATTTACACGGGAACGTTTGCGTTTACGCACCATATGCGTTTTCAAAAAAGTCTTCCGTTCACACGCATTCGGCTCAATTAACGTGTCCGTTCACACGAGACCGCTCGACCCGCTGGAAACGCTGTAGTACATATGCCGGGCCTGTAAGTTGCGCTGCTGCCGCCACAAAATACACCAAAAGCAGCGAAGAAGACCCCGGAGCATGGTTGCCATGGTTGCCCTTCTGTTTATTCTCCGTGGTGGACGGCGTGTGCTCCTGCTGTAAATCTCTCCGGTAGTCCACCAGCAGATGAAAAACACCCACCTCTCCGCCTCTTCCAAGGGACGAGGGAACCATGTATCAAAATTCAAAAGATTCAAAGGAACAGTTCAGCGCCCCACGACTTTACTGCAAACAGTTACAACCTTGACTTTACATCAGAAAGAACAAACATTAAAGAAGTGACTAACTGCATAATTTAGGGTTAAAAAACGTGTATTCAGCTAAAACATATACATCGCTGCAGAGTTATTATCCAGTGGAAAGTCCTTACCTACTGGCCTAGTTAAATCAAAGTGGTTACTTTTTTGTGGCTGGGCAGTGTAGTTTTACACACCGTCTTTGACTTTCTCAGGACTTAAAGGTGGGGAAGGTAAGTTTGAGAAACCGGCTCGAGATACACTTTTTGTTATATTCCATGGAATGCTCTTAACATCCCGATAGCAATGAATATCTTAAGTGCTTTGACAAAAAATCCATAAAAAAATGTCATCTGTAGAAGCCGTAATACTGTAAAAAGCACGACCAATCATTTTAGCCGGCCCGGCTAAAATAACTGGATGGCCTACCTGCCTGTCAGCCTTCCATCTGTGCACAAACTTATCTCGTGCCCTCATTGGTCATGTGCGCGTTCGTGTGTGTTGGAGGAGGGGCTCTATAAGGAAGTGGCAGATTTTCTCCGGTTGTGTATTTTCAAATTCTAGCGATCTCGAGCCGGTTTCTCAAACTTACCTACCCCACCTTTAAAACTGTTTTTTGGGGGCAGACCCCCACAAAGAAAATTAAATATATACACACATAAGGTAATCATCTTAAAGGTAGGGTAGGTAAGAATGGAGAAACCAGCTCGAGTGCGCCAGAATTTGAAAGTACACAACCGGAAAAAATCTGCCTCTTCCTTCAGACTTCCTTACAGAGCCCCTCCTCCAACACACACGAACGCGCACATGACCAATGAGGGCACGAGATAAGTTTGTGCACAGATGGAAGGCTGACAGGCAAGTAGGCCATCCAGTTATTTTAGCCGGGCCGGCTAAAATGATTGGCTACGGCTTCCACAGATGACATTTTTTTATGTATTTATTGTCAAAGCATTTAATATATTCATTGCTATCAGGATGTTGAGAGCATTCCATGGAATATAACAAAAAGTGTTTCTGAAGTGAATTACCTACCCCACCTTTAACAGTTTTTTATGCTCATCGAGTCATCCGTGAGCAGAGCATCAAGTTGGCATGCCTATTGCAGCTGAATGCGGCGATTACCATTTTGTTCAGCAAAACACCTCACAAACTGATTAAGATCCAAAGCTTTAGTGCGTTTTGATTCAATGCTGAGTACAGCCAAACTTGACAGTCTCTTCTCTGTCATTGTAGACCGCAAATACCTCATTCCTTCCTTGCGTCCGAATGCTTCTCGTTTTGCGCCTTCCCCCCGTTCAAATTAAATCGCCGCCAATCATATTTCCAAGCTCGCGCCAGGGCCGGGGGAGGGGTTACAAGACTCGCGTCTTGTGCTGCATTCACTTGCACTTGAGATTTTCTCTCATAAATGTCCGATGAGCCACAACTTTTCTTTCAAAACAAAGATGCCAACTGGGGTGGCAGCTGGGGTGGCAAGGCTATTTTTTAGGGTGGCAACTGCCACCCCATGCCACCCCGGTAGATCCGCCCCTGCCCCCAGAGCGTTCCGTTTGCAGATCTATCCACCTTGGGTCGGGAACCGTTATCGTTTGCGGGGTCCGTTTATATCGTTTTGTTACGGCCTCGTGTAAACGAAAGGGCTATACGCAAGATGAACTATGCGGATACAACCTGTATTGTCCTTGTGTAAACGGGGTCTGAAAAACACTGCTATAGACAGACTATAACAACCAGATAATTTAATTCTTAACAATATCTTTACAAAAATCTTGATCAATATCCCATGTGAAAAAGAAGCCATTTTCTTAACTTGCATTAAATCAACAGTTAGCATTTGTGTTTTTTAAACAGATGATGATCATGGACAAGCAAAGAGGAGGGAATGGGAACGCTGATGGGAAAGCATCACCGACAGCAGCTGAGAGGGAAGACAGCCAACAGTCAGCAGCAGAAGTCACCAAACTGAAGGAGATGATGACCCACCGTGACAATGAGATCAGTATCCTTTGACCTGGTGGAGCCATCTTAAGTATTCTTTCCATGATTTGTTGTTTCCTTGTCTTACACAGACCATAAGTCTGTTATTGATCGTCTGGTCAGAAGATTGGGCTACACTTACTTGCTTTTTGTTTAAATAGCCAAAGTTATTTCTGCTACAGAAAGGACTTTCAGATGGTGACAGATGACTGCAGTCGATTTAAAGTTACATTTAAAGACACAGATCTTTTCTTTTACCATCTTTCCTTCAAAGTAAAGGTAAATACCTATGTAACTTTTTTGTTGTCTGTCCTGCACCAAAGCAGTTTTTAGGCATTATTTAAAAAAGAAAAAACAGCTTAGTAGCTTAGTGCCAATTCTTCACCGGAAAGTCGGCGGGCCGTCATTTCGCCAGGCAGTGCAGTAGCGCTACTGTCATGGTAACGGCCTCGGTGAATGTTTGCGCTCTCCAAAATGCCCTTCTAGTTGCTTCTCTAGTGTATGTGTGTGTCAGAGGTGCAAAGTTCCTGTCCACTAACGGAGAGCTTTCCTGGGCTTGATTCCCTGTCGTACTACGTTTGGCTTGTTTGTGCAAATTTAACACACCTCGTCCTTTTATCTCATCTATGAGTTGATGCACCCTGCATATTGTAGTGTGATAAAAGGGGATGGCGTTAAACGGAAAAGGTAAGGTTAGGAAGTGCAGATCTGAAATGAGAATTCCAAACTTGTAGTAAAACGAGGGAAAATGTGCAATAACAAACTGAGTAGAGTCGGTTTCAATTTTAAGTTCTGTTTCTGCATCCAGCCTCACAGTTTAATCACACTTCCTGTTAATAGTGATATCTTCATTAGCCAAAAACGGTATTCACCCTAAAGTAAATCAGCCTTTGTTATTGCACGTTTGGATTACAGCGTTTCTACAAACACATAAATTATGAAATCTAAGTTGTCTTGCCTTCATCACCAGTGCCCCAAAGTAAGCATGAGATGTTGTTTTAATGTGTATGTTCACATATATCTTCATCCAATGACTGCAGTTTATCATCGTTACTATTAATCATAATTATGGCATTTGAATATGATATTTCTAATAGCTTTATGGGATTATTCTCCCCTCTACCCCTCGTGCTGCGGCTTGTCATTAGATCACAGCACATTAGTCAAAAAACGTTGAGACGTCTGCTTGATTATTTAGCCACAGAAACCTCTGCGCTCCAAAATAAACAGAATATTATCATGCAGATATTTCACCACAGTATTTCTTGGAACAAGTCGGTGTAATGGGAAATCCTCCCTTCTCCTCTCCTCTTCATGTCATACACTGGGTTTCACATGATGCAAAAGTAATCACTCAAATTAGTACTGTGCGTGTTTAAAGGCGCACATTTCAGCCAGTAATGTACACGCTCGGTTGACCATATTCCCCTTATGTTCTTTCTTTGCAAGGTTTATATATAAAGTTTCAGTAGCCTAAACTATCAAACCTCACAGTTGGGGGGGGGTCTGTCTGCAGCATGTAACTCTATAGTTTAGGTTGACCAACGCTGCAGGGATGACATTAGTTCCAGCCATATCATTTATTTCCCAGTTCTCACAGGGTTAATTATGGCAGAGTTCCTTGTAAAACAAAAGGTTTTATCTCTCCCCCTGTGTTCCCATGCATGGTCGGTGGGGCACCTGGTAATGCTTAGTGGACTTTGCAAGGGTTGTGACACATCCACCACTATGATAATTGAGCAACAAAGAGGAGTTTGTAACTAAGTTAAAATGTTGTTATACAGTCATTCCTTGATGCTTTTTTGGAAGTTCCTAATGCCTCCATGCTGGCGATAGGCTCTTAATACGCTTGGCTAGATGTGATATATTTTCGAGTTGTCAAATTCAAATTCAAATGTGTTGTCAAATTCTTTTGAATCTGAAATCTCGGGAAGGCGTCAAGGATTTATTTTTTAAGGGTGTTTTGGCCAAGATTAGCCTTTATTGGAGAGTGACAGTGTGAAAGGGGGAGACAGAGCGAATGGAAATGTGCAAATGGTCCCAAGCTGTCCCGTTACATGGGACACTTCTACAGGGGTAGCCAGACCTAGAGGAAATATATTAAAATGTGCCAATCATTTCCAATTGACTGACTCAAGGATAAACTTATTAGACTCGACTCGCCAAAGGTCACCTAACAGAACTTGTTTGTATTTTTACCATATTACTATAACTTAGATGATGATTATGCACAAATGTCTTAGATGATACAATTATGAGATTTTGGTCAAACATGGATGTAATTTCAACTTCACTGATTGGCGGAGGCATACAAACTTAAGGCGGTAATTATAGTTTGTAAATCTGTGCTAGCAATCTACAGAACATTTCAAAGAGAGGACCAATAATATTCACAAATTGCCGATAATACAGTTTCATTTTCGCTTGGCTCACAATCGTGTTCAATGTATCCAGGAAGGATTTGGCTAATACTTAATCATGATTGCAACAGTGATACGGCAAAGAAGGCTTCTCATTGTGTGGTTACTGCTTTGTGTAAAGGTTCCCTGGATTCTCTTAACAACTCTGGCTGTTGTTCAGCTTGATTTCTTAGATCAAGGCTCCAAAATTCACTCAATAAAAAAGAATGCTGACAATGTATTGCTCAAAGACTCAGTCGCCTCCACTTCTACTGAACAGAAAATCTCTAGGTCTCATAGTTGGAGTAGTTTATGTTCTGGGCTAGAGATTTTTGGCTCCTTATTTTCAGCTTCAGTATTAGCATGGCTCTTTAGAGACGGTGGATAGCCAGTGAAATATGTTGACAATGAACTGATGGATTTGTACGGACATTTGTTCCTGGACAACGCTTCCAAATGACTTTGGTGATACCCTGACTCTTCATTCAGTGCCACCAGCAGGTTGACATTTCTCTGATTTATTGCTGGAAAAGGTCTTTAGAAAACATGTCAATACAGAGGGGAGAGCATTGCTTTGTGCTTTAGTGCCCACAAAAAAAGAAACCCATCAAATATATTAAAAAGGGAATTGTATCCCGACATTCCAACACATTTGATGGACATCACAGTATGAAAGTAGCATTTGCATCCTCTGCTAATGATAACACAGCGACTCAGACCTTAGGGTTTTGTTTTGTTTTCCACCAGCTGCATTTGGTTTTAGCATATATGCAAATCAGTGTTGATTGGATGAAATGACCTAAATCAGTCATATTGCAGATAGGATTTGTTAAGTCTTTGATTGAACTGATTACTAACCTATATAGCACACTACAGGAAAGGGAAACCCCCAATAAGAATATAAGAGCCCCTTTAAAGCTATATAGTGTACTGTATTATGCATCTTTAAAGGACAAAGAAAGTATAACCGCCTCATCATACTGTAGCTTTTAAAAGCTTTAGGACAATATTTGCATTGTAAGGATATGTCAAACATTCCATTATCTAAATGCAATGCTCCAGATTAACATCTTAAAGGATTTTTCATACTTGTAGTATATGGTATGCTACAATGAAATTGAAGCAATTTGCGGCACTACTGAGATTGGCACTGCACCTTCGCTAGCTTTGGCAACAAAATATATATATATATATATATTTGGTGGGATGTCTGCTTTATTGGACAGTATAATAAAGAGTGACAAGAAGGAGAGATGGAATGCACTTCATGAGCTCAGTTTGACCACATTTTGAGTGCAAGGCATGTGAAGCAGCCCACAGATCTTACGTGCAACCCCCAAGAAAACATTTCATCCTATTCTCGAGGGCTATGTTGGGGTTCAGCATAAATGAAGATATCAGACGCCGGAGATCTCGCTAATGGGAAAACCTGCTGAACAACTGTTTGAAGTAATGACTTGTATGAAACAATGACATAGGACCCACAGAAGTCATATTTCTCCGTTCAACTTGGCTGCTAAAGGTAGTTTTGATTTTTTTTTCGGTTTAGATTTTGGCAGTTTTCAGAAAGCTGCATGGTTGGTTTCTTTGGAAACTGTAATTGTAGACCTGGTTTCTTCATGTTATTGTTCCCACTGACATCCCCCTTTGTATTGGTGGACAGGAATATAAACCAACGTCTCCAACTCCTTCCAAACTACGTCCATGCCTCCTCCCAAATAATGACAATCAGACTTTTTTTCTACGAACATTCCCAATTATCTGCTGACCACCACAGTCTGGCCACAAGTGGATGTCTGCTAATCTCATGATAGAAGCATGCTTAAGGAATAGGCTAATGTGTTGTCTCTAAATTATGGGTTGTGATTCAGCCATCAAACACACTTCCATTTATAGTGGAAAAACAGGCACACAGGCACCGAGCTGAATATGTTAGGAGAATGCAATCTTTTATTCATGTAGTTAATGTAAATTAAGGATGTAGAGGTTAAACAGACTGTTTTTCGCTAGCGTACCTCTGATAGAATAACACTAAGCCATTGTCCCTTTCCCTATTTGTTCCCCGTGACAAGCTTTCAGTAAGATGTAAAGCAATCTTGGCAGCTTTCTGTAAAATAGCTTGATCATGTTTTTTCCCATACAATTCTAGTTCACACGATTACAATTTTTCCTCCGTCAGCAGGTTTGAGTGCAAAAACATGGCCTCTGCTAGCACCGTTGTCTCCTTTCACACCAGTGGTGGGAACAGCAGTGTTATACCCCTTTGATACAGTAAACGTAGCTCTACAAGTCAGAAAGCATACCCGCATTCAGCCGTCAATTTGATAATCAAATTTGAAAGTCCTGAAAGAATTTGTGTGTGTGTGTGTTATTATTATTTAAAAAAATGTGAGGCCAGCTGAAAGCAATTGATCGAATGCTGAGTAGTGCTGTAGTGTTGAAAGCTTTTTACAGTAAATGGAACAGAGTAAACGATTATAGTAAATTGTCTTAATGTATAGAGACATTGCATATGGAGAAGTAAAAACGTGTCATGGCAATACAAATGTTAACGGGATCTAATTAGGAATTCTTGCCTTCTCATGTAGCCACTCAATTACCCTGTCACAGATGCATATCTACACTTGGATTCAAGTAGACAAACCAAAGAATATAACCTCATCAGTGGGGAAGATTTTGTGGAATCTTGGTGAAGTATGCAGCCTCTCTGGCTCCTCTTCTCTCCACTGATTCATCCCAGACCATGACATCTTCCCCAGCCTGTAAGGTCAGACGCTGAGAGCATGTCAGCACTCTGCCATTATTAAAAGCCCTCAATAGAGCTGGCTGCCTTTTTGAGGAACCCTTCATCCCGAAATCAATCCATCAATCAGTTTTAACGCTTACCTGTATTTATTAAACTAGATTGTTGTTGGTTTAGTTGCCAAGTGTTGGAGATATAGTCTTAGAGATGTCTGCTTCCTCTCCAGTATAATGGAAATAGATGGCATTTGGCTTGGTTTGGTGTTTAAAGCCCAAAGAATACATTTGACTCAAAACTCAACAGCAATGTCTCTTTCAAGAAATCAAGATCATCCACAGAGCTTGTTATGAGCAGTTTCATGTAGGAACATACATTTCTACATCTCGTGCTGACACTAGATCAAGCCTCCTTGAGTATTTGCCTTGTTAACGGTTATTCGGTTTGCGGGTGTAGACAGAATAAAGAAGTCAAACTGCAACAAGGTCTATTGATTATCTTTAGTAATTGGGTCATGCTTTTTGGAAAGAGACATTGCGTTTGGGTTTTTCAACATCTTTTTTGACATTATGCGCAAAAGAAGAGTGCCATGTAGTTCCATTTCATTGGAGAGAAGTCAATCATCCCGTTTCCATCCAGTACTTTGTCCAAAACAAGATGAAAAAGATTACTTAACTCATTCCCCACAGGTATCCTAGTTAAGATGTTGAAGAAGGAGAAAAAAAGAGCCCAGGATGCTGTTGCTCAGCTTGCTAACACCGTCAATGGCCAGAGAACGGCGTCCCAGGATGCCTCAGGGTTGTCAACAATGCCACTATTGAGGGAAGGGAGCCCAGATAGCATCTCAACCGGCCATAGAGGACGAGCCATACAGCACATGAAAAGAGGTACGTTAAGAAACTAGATTCTGTTGTGCTT
Organism: Trematomus bernacchii; assembly: GCF_902827165.1. Taxonomy (NCBI): domain Eukaryota; kingdom Metazoa; phylum Chordata; class Actinopteri; order Perciformes; family Nototheniidae; genus Trematomus; species Trematomus bernacchii. The sequence continues at coordinate 13,523,962 of NW_022987313.1, read as the reverse complement.
GTCTTTACAAAGCAAAGAATTGGAAAGATGTAAGACCAATCATGTTTATAGCTGCCAGAAGTGTTCTGATATTGAAAGGGTGTAGCACTCTAAGCATTTCAAAATGGCGTACAATCCAGATAGGATTGTTAGCCTTTGACCTGTCGAGGCAACAAAACTACTTGGTTAGGCTTAGGAAGGGATCCTTGTTTGTGTTAAAGGTCCCATGTCATATTTCTCCGGTTATTACCCGTCCCCTTGTGTGTTATGTAGCTTTTTATGCATGTAAACGGTCTGCAAAGTCACAAACCCTCAAAGTACACCCTGTGGCGAGTAAAACTCTAACACAGAAAATACGTGTCTATGCTGCCCCAGAACGCCTCGTTGGAGATTTTATTTTTCAATCTTTTTATTCCGGGAACCAAGTGACGTAACGACGACCCGTCCGTGGATTGGTCCAATCTTTTCTCAGCTGCAGCTCCGCCGATTTCTCCTCCCTGAGACGGTGGGACGCGGCGAGGCTGTGAGTCTGTGTGTGTGTGTGTTCGGGCTGGTTTCGGGCTGGGTTTCGCTGTGTCTCGGCCACTGGGCTCATAGGGAGGGGGGGGGCAGGAGTTCCAACAAGCCGTTTAGGACAGAGAGTGTATACACATACTATACAGAGATGCTGTATGAGAAACCAATGAGATTTTGGAAAATTGCACAATATAAATCTATTTTAGTAGACCTCAACAATGGAATTATGATCAGTAGAAATGGCCATGCCATGGGACCTTTAAAATAAGTATGTTTATTAGTTTGTGCTTAAGTTAAGTAACAAAAGCAAGTAAGGAAGTAAGCGTAGATTTTTTGTTTCACGCAGGACTACTGCAGAACTTCCAGCTGTGAAAGTCCATGTTTTTTTATTTATCTCAGTTCTCAGTTCCAGTATTTGGCAGATTGCTCTAACCCGTGGTCTTGCATTTAGTGTCATTACAGTGTTGCAGTTGATAAGCTTATCTCCATTTAGATAAACAATGCCATATCTCTTCAGAGCGTTAAGATTACAGTGAAAGTATAACAAAGAGTCAGTTAGTAGCAGAGCCTTCAGACTGCAGCTTCTCTTGGATTGCCGTCTATGTGTAATTTCTTCAGACATGAGCTTGGTTTAAATGTAATAGGAATGAGGAGGTTGCTAAAAGTCAAGCTAATCAAGCTTTGAGATATCCTCCCTAGCCAGCGGCAGCATTTATTTGGCCTTTCCTGTTTAATTTTGGCTAAGTGGAGCCTTACGTGTGATGATAAACCTGAGACCTTATAACGAGCTCAGTCATAGCCATCGGGCACAGCGGCAGGAGCCAGAAACTCATCACAGCGAGGCTGCGCTCCTGTCTGCGCTAACCACAGCTCCGTCATCCTTTTTGACATTTTTGTGTAATGGTGCCCAGTGCGGTTGTAAGGCCAGCACGGAGGTAATTGCAAACAGGGACTCTGAAAGAAGAGCCTATTTAAAACAAACAGGTTTGAACTCTGTCCAGTCAGACTTCGTAAGCGATTCGGTCATTCATCGAAGGGACAATGAGGAGCTCTGTGATGGATGGCTATGAAGCAGCGGTTCATACAACCACTGATAAACGATGTGCCATATGTATATGTCTCTCCGAATGATATGTTATCTAATACGGAGCATGATCATTTGGGTCATCTCACCAGAGGATTTGTTTTCACTTGCCCCAGCATTGCCTCTTCTTTTTCTCTCTCTGATTTCACGGGACGTGATGACCTCCATTAGTTCCACTTCCATTCGGTTGACCTGTGGCTGTGTGGCATCTGCGGCCTTACAATCACACACCACACAATTAGCCAATTGGAAAGACGAATTGTAATGCTGTCTGTATTTCTTATTATATTATATGATCTTGAACAATATATCACCCGTCCTGTTAGTATGATATCTTACGAAAGGTTATTTTGTGTTTTTTTAGGAATTTTTCTGCAAATGTCCAGCAAAATTAGCAATGACTTCCCCTGTACAAAGCCTGTTTTCGGCAACAAAGATTTTTTTTTTAACAACAAAAAAAGTGTTGTTACTTAAAGTGAACCTATTATGCTATATTGGAAACATATATTGTAGGGCCATACCTATACAAAACAAGTCTGTGAAGTTTTTTGCTTAAAATACCAAACAGATCACCCATTGTAGCCATGCTTCATACTGCTCATACTCCTCTTTTGCAGCCCTGTTAGAGAAATGTGGATTTTGGGTCCTTAGCTTTAAAAAAAAAAAAAAAAGAGGAGGCGGAGCTAATGCCTGATCAGAATTCTACCGGAGATAAAGTTCAATTCTGCTGTGATAAAACACCATCATGTTCTAAACCACATCAAGGATTATTTCTGAAACAGTATGGAGCTCAAATGCTTTTTCTCTTGCAGGTTTATCACAAGGTGAGTTCCTTTTTTTATTTCCTGCTTTTTAAACACATGTGGTCTCCAGTACAGGTTAGCTCTGAGTGTTAGCGAGGCTTGCTAATGTGATCAAAGATGGGATTACGTCCAAAACACGTCAGGCATTGTTTCTGATAGCAACTTTCTGTGGGTCCGCCGCCGACTTGACGTAATATCGGCAGCAAATCTGTATCCGCTCGTTGTACCCCCGTTTTTAAAAGATTTGGATACGGAGGAAAAGAGAAAGGGTTTTATTTTCTGACGCTGCTTAGGTCCCCCGACACACCGGGGACACATATTTATGTATAAAAGACATCACAAAGTGCATTTTGCATGATAGGTCCCCTTTAAGTATGGAAGTTGAGTTACAAAGTCTGGTTTATTTGGAACTACCCATTCTCACCCACATCCTCATGACGCAGACTTTTTTGCACCTGTCCTATGTCACAATTACGTGGGTTATACAGTATATACATTTCTCAAACTTTACATAGGTATGAGACCAAACTCTGATAGAGAACAACCTCTCAGTGTTGAGGGAAAAGCGCTTCTTATGTTTAGTGCACTGGTGTTCACATTTTTTCCAATGAGCATCTGGAGGCCCTTATGAACAGAAACATAAATATCTACATGACCTACAGTGATTTGAGTCGCAATAAATCCAAACATTGAAAATATTACATGTAAATAATCCAGCTGTTTCATAGTCAAATGAAAGAGAACACGGGTCATTTCTGTCAGACACACAAACACAAGTCATCGTGAAGAATCGTCCTGGCTCTTGAATAAAGGTTGCACAAAGTGACTTTTGGCAAGGGAAACCCTAAAAAGTCAGCAGTATCTGCCTCAAAGGACATTTTCATATCTGTTGCCTCCAATATTGAGGGATAGGTTATTACGTGTTACAGCCTCCATGATCATGATACAGCGTATATAACGGCTAAATCCATGTCAGGATCCACAAAACATGGGTTGGGTTGCCTTCAAGCATTCACAAATGGCTAAAGAGTCATGTTATAAATCGCAAGACTTTGTTTTAATTTCCACTCAATGAATATCAAATCAATGGCTGTCATGTTTCTTTGAGAGAGAAAGTATCACTTAGCCATTAGTTAAGGTGTTACTTGGAATCTCATGACGGATTCATGTCGCAGGTGCTAGTTTGCATTGATCACATGTTAAGCCCAACTCAGATTTTATGTGTGATAAATGACACTTGCTCCAATGCTGATGTACTGTGTCACATCCCACAAACAGAAAGTATAGAATATCTATATCTTTTTTTAAACCATTTTTCTTTTTAAAAGAAGGTGAAATATTTCCGTTCCCAGATTATACAAATATTTTCCTTTGATATAAGGAGAGTTAGGATTATATATTTGGTAAATGGAAATAATATCTTAAACTGTAAAGCAGGGAAACCATTGGCTTTGCAAGGCAAGTTGCAATGAACATCTGTATCTATATTATATCCATGTTGTGGGCAGTGAATTAGAGGGGGAAGCTTGTCTGTAATAAATGTTCAGGGTCTAAAGTTATCCATATCTATAAACTGAACATTTTCAATGCCATTCTTTAGTTTAACCAGTTACTGTATGTTTCTGTACTTGTAACTTGTCTGCAGTCATTTTAAAGTTTCCCATTAGCCTACAAGGCTGGGAATGCAATTGATATTTTTTCTGTGGTGTCTTTTTTAGACTAAATACACTTCTCTTTATTTTAACGCTTGAAAGAGTGCCAGCATTGCACTCTAACACATCCTGACTCATTGACCCGCAAAGTGAGTGAATCATTCAAGGGTGCTTACATTTGCTATGCTTGCTCTAATTGTTTAACTGTGTTTCTTTTTTCTTTTCCCACCGACAAAAAATGTAAAGCAAACACTTCAGCATGATCATTAAATAGTTAGTGTCGGGGCTGCGTGTAAAGATAAGAGCGATACACTGGAAAATACCAAAGATGTGATTATGAGCAGACTGGATTTCGTTGATAGCTTTTCTAATTTCAACATCGCATTGGAGTCATGAAGTCATTACATCCTTCTTGCACGCACACTATACAATGACTAAATAGGTACCTTAGCCAACAATATTGGCGCTACATTAATTGTCCACTTAACAATTGTTAAAAAATTGCAAAAAGCAAAAAAGTGCTACCCTTTCACAAATTCCCACATCCTGCAGTCCCTTGCTACCACTTACACATCCACTCTGGAATGTCTGTGTACTTTTCTCACACTTCATGAGAAATGTCTGTCTCTTTCTGCTCTGTTTGCAACGAACGCTGTGAACAGGACACAGGACAAAGCTTGATGTTGACCAGAAATGGTCTGCATTTTGGGAAGAAAACACTTTCAGAACACGTTGAGCAGTTCCAGGAGGATCAGAGAGCACACCTCTCGCAATTAAGTCATTTCTGACTTTCCCAAAGAGCAATACTGCTGATTTCTTTAAGGAGGCCCTTTTATGCTTTTTGGGGTTTTTCCTTTTCCTGTAGTGTGTTATATGGGTTTGTGTGCATGTAAATGGTCAGCAAAGACTAAAATCCCAAAGTTTATGCCAGAGGGAGTATTTGAGAACGTGATTTTCTAAGCCGCGACATCTCTAAGTGGTTGACCAATCACAACAAAGCCGGCCTGCTAACCAATCAGAGCAGGCTGGGCTCTGATTTCAGACAGAGGGGGATGCAGCACAGGCAGTATAGGAAAAATAAAGAGCTTTTTGAAGCATATTAACATGTCACAGTAGAATATATACAAATTTATAATACTAATTTGAACCTGAAAATGAACATAATAGTGCTCCTTTAACTTCCGGTTAATACTACAATGATTACATATTGAGTTCCTCTAAAATAAAAACTGAATGTGCAACTTATTTGAGACACACAATCCCCAGTTGTTTTATACATTGCCCTGCATGTATATATAGATATATACTATATCATATGCTTCACATCTGGAGGCCCTATTTTCCATGACCCAGATGGAGACTCATAACCAAACTATATGCACATTAGATCATTGTTCTTTATCCTGGCCTAATTCAAAACAAATGCACCTCACTTATCCTCCCCTCATGCTCGATGGGTCACTGAATGTTTATATATGTTTTAATTTCGGTTTAATCTGAGGGGCTCTGGCGCCGTAGCCAACAGCCTCTTCTGTTACGGTAAGGGTAATTACTGTCCCCTGAAGATTAACTGTAAATGTAATGATGATGACCTTTCCATGGAAACCATTCATGCTGATTGAATGGCATATAATCAGCTAGTCTTCCCATAATACATCCTTTTGTACTGGGCTCTAAACTTTGCCAGCATAAAATAAAACATGAACATTAGAGAGATTTTTTTCTTTATTTTCCATTGTCTTTTGTGTTTTTCATAAAACAAGATTTCTACTACAGTCTGTTCACCATAAATGACAAAATCTTTAGTTTTCCTAGTGACTTCTTCCACCGGTACAAAAGCACAGTGTCTTCTTCTTGCGCTCCTGAGATTGTTTTTATAGTGCTAAAAGTTCTCTAATGGATGGACAAGGTGTTCCTGTTGTAATGCAGGCTGCTGATGACTTGCATTAAGCTCTCAAAAAAAGACGAAGGAGACCTGAGACTTAAAGGAAGATTTAGATCTTACTGCAAGTCCTGCTAGCATGTAATGAGACACTGATCACTCTACCAGGCCCTCCACACTTTGTCTGTGATCTAAGCAGAAGCCTCAGACAATAGAGACACCTCTGTAAGTCATACTTCTGTTCCCCACAATAGGAACCAGAAATGTTCTTATTTTTTTATTAAGCATGTACATTTTTCTACAAACATATAAAAGTTGGTGTCCAATATTTGTCTTTTTTTTTATAAATTAATGTAACAGTACTGTATAACTTTACTTTGCTGGTATTTTATTTCTAAAATGTGTTGAAACGGCATTGATAGTCACAACACATTCCTCCCTTTAAAAACCAATGTGGTTTGTCAGCACTTGAAGCACGGAAAAGAAGAATTAGGAAACTTGGCCTTAGGTCCATGTGATCTCGTTACCCCACAAATGATGTTGGTACAACATGATATGATGTCATATCATTCGCAGATATTCCTGGAATGTCGCTTTAAGAGTCGAATGGAGTGCATATCTCTCAAGAAACCCTTTAAACTGATTTGTTGAGGCTGGTTATTTCAACATAGTTTTGTGAAATGCCTGCTGGTTTCAATCAAGACTTTCCAAAAATAAAGAAACAAAATTCCTGACTGTCCTACAATAAATCTCTCATGAGTTACTGTCCTGTGTATGCCTTCTGATAGAACAGCTTTGTCAATAACAATTCACACATTTGAACAAGGGTGCGAGATGGAAATCATTGTGAACCTTTGGGTAATGGGAAAATGTTGCAATATAATGCTGGGAATAAATACAGGGGGGGGAAAGAACATTGGTTTGTTGGAAACACTGACTTTATACAATTGATATGTCCTCTTGTACCACAACAAAGCAAATACTTGCTAGAATGTAATGAAACTTGGTGGAAGCTTGTAGCATGGGCAGAGGAAAAAGTCATTGAATTTTGGACCGGGTCCAAATCACAGGGCGGATAAACAAATTGTCTTTTTCTTTTGTTGACCTTGCTTAATATGGCATTTGTGCTAAATAATATATATCAAATAATGTTAAAGGGGTCCTGTTATTCTTTTTGGGGCTTACCTTTTTTTTTTGTATGTTCTACAGGTTTTTGTGCATGTAAATGAGCTGCAAAGGCTACAATCCCTAAATTCCCTCCAGAGGGAGTTTTCTCTCCCACACACAACATTCCTGTGAACACCTGCCCAAGTCTGATCAACACATCTTCTTTGAAGTGCCTGTGTTGTCACATTACAAATTAAAGCCCATCAACACAACAACGTGGGAAGAAAGACTCTCTAATCCCCCAACCAACTTCCCAAATGGGACTATCCAAAAATGTGCGAGAAGGTATTAGTCACAGGTACTGGCACCAGCAAGAAAATTGGACTCGAAAGCACAACCAGGCAAAAAGGTAGTGATGGCAGTTTGACACTGAAGCTTTGAACGGAGCTTCAACCCTGGACTTCCTATTCCATAGAAGCAGTGATTCGAAGCTTGCTTCAAATCACGTGACATATGACGTCCGAACCAGCAACTGCTTCAAATCACGTGACATATGACGTCCGAACCAGCAACTGCTTCAAATCACGTGACATATGACGTCCGAACCAGCAACTGCTTCAAATCACGTGACATATGACGTCCGAACCAGCAACTGCTTCAAATCACGTGACATATGACGTCCGAACCAGCAACTGCTTCAAATCACGTGACATATGACGTCCGAACCAGCAACTGCTTCAAATCACGTGACATATGACGTCCGAAGCACCAACTGCTTCATTTCCTGAATGAATCAACTCACTGGTTCGCCGTCCAATCACGCGATTCAATGCATGACAGGTTGAAACAGTTTCAAATTTGAGCGCTTCAACACTTATAACCGCTCTAAACAATGCGCAATGTGTGGGTAGTTTGCGTTGTTGCTGTTGAGTTGTTGTTGGTATTGCATTTTAATTGGATCATTATAGAGCAAGCCAGGAAGAAAGATAGGTCGTTCTGGCTCGGGAAACACTTCCAAATGTGGAGAAGTTGTGAACAAAAAGAGAATTAACACCAATATAAAAAACATGTGAATAGCTTAAGGCAGGGGTTCCCAACCTTTATTGTGCCAAGGACCGGTAGATACATTAAAAAAAAATCGCGGACCGGTTGTCAATTTTAACTGATTTTAATATTTACTCACCACCAGCAGGTAGCAACAGAGGCTAATTGTATGTAACAGCCTGAACAAATACTAGAACAATATGCATCCAAAAAATATGAACAAAGTTTAAAAAAGAACCGGTGTTGTTTTTTGGTTTTTCGGAAAACCGAACCGCACGTGCGTGCGTGCGTGCGTGCGTGCGTGCGTGCGTGCGTGCGTGCGTGCGTGCGTGCGTGCGTGCGTGCGTGCGTGCGAGTGTGACACTGGCATTTGTTTTCAGAAGATATTATGATAGTGTCGTTCGTTCCGGTGCACTCCCGACAGTTTAGCACTACATCGAGATTAAGATTAAACTAATTTATTTTGGGAACAGCCGCATATATGCCGGTGTCGGACAGACACAAACACACCGAACACACAGAGCTGAGCAGAGCACATACACACACATGCGCCTTGGTGACTGACTGGACATCTCCTTCATAAAACTAATAAAAGGGGGAGTAATCGGGCAGTTCGATGTGTGTAGATGTGTGTGTGGTTAACACGTAGCAGCCTGCAGTCACTCTTAAACTGTTCTGATTAAGTTAAACACAGCGAAGGCGGTGCGTAAAAAGGCACAGCTCTTTACCGAGTATACGTCCCGCTGCCTCCTGATGCTGCAGCCATTTCATGAAGTGAAGGAGGGTTTCCTTCTATAAAACAGCTGCGGGCAGCAGATACCGTGAGAGTCCCGGACATTAATTCATAGATCAAGGCAGACTGGTTTACTCTCCTGTTTTGCCAATCCGGTGCTTAAACAAATAGCTCCCTCTACACCCCTGGCCGACATGTCCTTAAAATGAAGTCCGAGTTTGAAATATATCTCAAATAATGTATGCACCACCATTTCCCCACATAAACATAACAGTCTGCAATCAAACGGTTGTCTCCTGTGCGCTCCTCTTCCTACTTGGCGCACCTTAGGCTGAGCCGCCGAATCCCTCGGAACATCATAAAAGCCATTTTCAACGGTTTTCTGGTGAAAGATGAACTAGCTACTGGATGAAATAATATGACTGGTGGCACAGGTGCGAAAATTAAACACTTTTTGAAAAAAATATTATGATAAAATATTTTTATATATTTATAATTCTGCAAATATTACGATAAACTCACAGCTATTTCGCGGCCCGGCAGTAACACCTCCGCGGCCCGGTACCGGTCTGCGGACCGGGGGTTGGGAACCCCTGGCTTAAGGTATAGATAGCCCAGTGGATAGAGCCGGTGGCCCGAAGCGGCGATGTCCTCCGCGCAGCTGGTTCAAAGCCCGGAACGGATGAACTTTTAATCATTCCTTTTCAACTTTAATACTTTATTAACTGATAAAAGGCCCTCTCCGCCCCAAAAAAATTCCAGCACTCTCTAGTCTCTTCTCAATAACCCAATACACACAATTATCAATCTTTAATTGCAAATAGAACATGATATTCAGTCTTAGAGTGTGTGTGCATCAAATATTTTCAAGGCAAAGATACGTTAAACCCACTGCAGCCTTGCACTTCGCCAGGAGAGGTTGCTGTAACTGAAGCTTCGAGAAATGAACCTATTTCCGACACAATTGTCCAAGTGGTTCGATGCTTCATTCAAAGCTTCATTTTGCCATCACTACAAAAAGGTTTAGTCAAGTCTTTAATCAAAAAGGCAAAAATAATACAGGTTAAGAACCAAAATGAACAGACTTGAAGCAACGAAAAACAACCAACTAAGTTGGTGGAAAAATACCAAACTGCTAGAACTGTAGCTTACACTTGGGGAGTCTCTTGGAGCACTTAATGTAAAACAGACAAGACGAACTGGCACTGACCAAGGCAACAGCACAGACTAAATACACAGGGGAGGAGGGAAGATTATGGACAGCTGAGGCTCATTGAGACCAGGCAGGTGATTAACAGGGAGGGAAAACACACCAGGTGAGGGAGTGAGGCGATTAGCCAGGGCCAGGATGTGACAGAAGGCACCATTGGCATTTTTGAAGGTCTCTGCTCTCCTAATGCCATTATAGTTACTCTAATACCTGTGCCTTTGCTACTATGCCATGTCAGAGTATATGCTGTAAAAAAGGTCTACACTGCTTTTCATCAAATGTTGTTGCATTTTAAGATATGGTATTGTTGAACACACCATCCTTTCCCTTTTTCACATCATGCCAATGGTTAGTCATCTGCAAAACATATACTTTTTCAACTAATTTGATGTTCACATGTAAACCCTTTGTGTGATCATTGTGAACTTGTGTGCCTTGCTTTATTTATTTGCTGAAAGCAGATTACGCTTTATGTGCTCATTAAATATTATAACAAGCCTATTAAAGAAAAAAATCAGCAGGATTTTATGTGCAAAATTATGTATATCCCTTACATGTGGCAAGATGCCAACGTTATGTTGGGCTGTGGGGCATCCGCCATGTAATGCTGACATGCTTAGAATGGCTGTTTATATTTGTGTTTATGTTCTCTTTAAACTGTGAATGGCAGGCTAATAGTTCTCAGTTTTGTAATTAGTAATAGGTGGGAGGTCAGCTATATCAGAGGGGCTCTGGCTCGCATCTGGCTGCCAGATTGGAGTGGACTACCTGTGGATGTGGGAACGCTTACAGCTCAAGTCTCACAGCAGGAACCGACAGAACTTCCCTCAGTTGGAAGACTTATTTGTCTTGTTTTGACAGCATGTTGTATGTTAGGTTTAGCACATGTTTTCAACTTGGACCAGGTTCAAACCCCACTGCAGTCAGCATGTCGTTGTGTCCCTGAGACACTTCACCCCAAATTGCTCCTGTGGGGATTGCCCACAGTATTGAGTATGTAAGTCGCTTTGGATAAAAGCGTCTAACAAGTAACATGTAATGTAATTCCACCTTGACCTTCACTGCAGTCAGCGTGCCGTTGTGTTTTTGGGCAAGACACTTCACCCAAAATATGACATGTTTAATATATGTAATGTAAAGCGCTTTGACGATGGGAAGCTCTAAAATAAATACCATGAATTATGAACAGCTTCTGATGATTAGAACATCTTGTCTCAGTGCTGGACCTTTTTTTCTCAGGTCCACAGCTATCCATGGGAAAGCAAGAGGCCTTTGAGATCTTCATAAGTGACCATGAGGACCATCTGACCATTGAAGACAACAAGAAGCTGCTCAAACAGAGGTGAGTGACCAAAAGGACAAGTTGTTACAGTTTGGATACATGTACAGTTCTGTTATGTGAGCAGTGTCATGTGTGGTATTTATTTGTAGCTTGCTCAATGCTATTTTCTCATAAATCACAGAGGAAACAGGTGACAGGTTGTTTTAAATACTAAAAACATGCATCATTTACATGCAACTACAATATGTCCTTATTTGTTCAGCACCCTTACTATTGTGCCTCAGAAAAACTACCTTTTAATTTGATCATTTTAAATGGTCGTTTTTCCCATCCACATGCCTGAGTGAACCTATTCAAATTAAAGCGTTTCTTTAAGTCCCTTTGCATTTTACTCAGTAAGGCCATCAGTAGGACTGTAAGCTCTTGCAGTCTGCTAGGTTTAAAAATGTGTTGATTTTGTCTAAACATCAGAAAACTTTAAGACCTTAGCAGCTGTTATTGTTAGAGCAATAATGCGGATATATTTTTGAAATGCATGTTTTATGCAATACTTAACTTATAGTACATTTCAACCCTTTATTGCCTGCAAAATAAAAGATATCTTGTTGCATTTGACATGTTTATTGTTTTATACAACATTCAATTCATCAAATCTCTATAGCCTTATTAACGTTTGCATTATTTTGAGCAGGTCAGCTGAGGCCAGAAGAATTGGAGAGGAACTGAATGAGGCTAGAAACAGAATAAGTAAGTTGTTGCAACAGAAATCTCCCTCTAGAAATCACATTACATTTAGGAGCTGTGAAAACTACATTGTCATCCACATCATCTTTAACCTAACGGCAAACGAAGCTATAAGGAAAGCACTTAAGAACGCTGAACACTTCTGTTAACGGTCTCTGGGGCCTAAGAAGAGAGCAGCCTACCTGCCTGGAAAGTCTTAATGAACTGTTGGGGTTCTGTTTCCCTGGAGTGGAGAAATGTCGCTCAGCACATTCCTGAACTTTTCCAGGACTGAGAGGCGTTCTGATTTTTAATCCAGCTAGCCTTCCAACCTGTGCTTTTTAACTAGCCTGGCTCAGGCTGTTTTTATGATGACTCTGTTAGCACACCCCTGTGTTCCTCTCAACAACCTCTTTGACAGGTAGCTTTACTATGCCACGATGAGGCCTGGCATATAACCCACACTTGACTCAATGCAGAGTGATAATAGGGTTTACCTCCAAATGTCTCTGTTATTGTATATTATCCAACCTAAATTTAAACCATGGCAGCAGGGGGTATATACAAAAATATTAGAAACTTAAGTCACAATCTCTATTTTTTGAGAAGTCTTTTCAGTGCGTGACAGACATTTGTGACATGATCTTCAACAGTTTATAAGCCAATAAGCCCCTAATTCCAATATTTCGTCACTTTAAATACTGTATCATTGTAAATCCCAACATTTAGTATAAGACTCTTTAAAAAGAATATCATTTAAGAAAACACTGGTATTTAATACTTTCACACCATGAATAAACCAACTGCAGGGATGGAAAGATCAATAGAATATTTCACAAAAGAAAGTACTGTTACTATAAAGACATTTACCTCATGTTCAATATTATGACTTGGGTAAATATGTTGTATTTACATTGTAGCTAAATGTAGATCAAAGTAAAAAGGTAAAAAAAATGATGTATAGTTGTTTAATCACCTGTGTGAACATTATTCTGTGAGCCTGTTGCACAGCAAACTCCACATTCTATACTGTGTTACATTTTGCTAATATCACCAGTCGTCAACTTCTCTTGTCTCATTGGGCTACTCAAATACTTCTCAAGCATTTTACTTTAATGACTGCTCTGCTGGCAAAAACAGTAGAAAGTGTGTTCACACCTACTGCAACTAGAGGGAACCGTTCCAAAACATACTTTTTAAATAGCCCAAAAACTACTTAAAAAATGACTTTATTTCTTCAAGATTTAAATGTAATAGAAAATGCCATCAAAGCATCATCATACAGTACTTGGACATGAGTCCACATTGATTTGAAGTCATAATCGGTTACAGAATGCTACTTAAAGAACAGTTATGTGGCAACAAGTTCAAATGATTTCACTGCACTTTGGTTGAATTTTCCAGCAAACTCGGAGCAGTTAAAATGTGTTATTAGGCCTCAATCTGGTTCGCATTTACTATTGCAAGCTACATTTATGAATTTCCCTGGACTGCGTGTGTTTGTGGCTCATTTCACATGCCATTGAAATAGATAGGTTTGCCTCACACCAGCGCCTGGCATCGCCGCTGCCTCAGATCACGCTTGGTGGTTTGGTAGCACTCGGGCTGTTACCCTCACACATGCCAGCGTACACTTATCACCATTTGGAATTTAAATTGTTTTCAGCAATCAGACCATGTGCTGACACAGCCCAATATCAGACATGTCAGACAGCACGCAGAAATCAGCTATGACATCATGTGGAATATTTACTCCTCAAATGTCTTCTGCAGACATCATCAATGAAAGGGAGCAATGAGGAGAAACTAAATTAATGTAGTAAGATTGAACAATTTTCCAACTTTCTCAAATTTGGAAAGATACCCAGAAAGCATCTTGATGCTGTCAGATATTATTACACTGTGAGGTGCATGGGGCTGCATTCTTCCTAGATGAGGGACGGTGTTTTTAGTGGAAGGTGGTTGCCGCTTCTGGATGGAAACTAGCACCATAATGTTTAGCTCAGTGCGTTTCCTTGCCATCTTGGAAGCCCTTCTTGGAAATTGTACTCTACCTGTGTCTCATAGTTAATGTAGAACATGGAAACATTTAGCATAATATAGACAAAAGCTTTGTGGCGCGTTTTCTGATGGATGAACCCAGCAGGAGGGTCAGTAGCTGGGGAGAAAAGGGAGAGGCGGTAGCCCGTGGAGACACCAGTGTCTAAACAGCAGCCCACTCTACAGTATTGTTCTTGGCCGTGGCACGTGGCTCTGGAATCCAATCCCACTGGAGGAGCATATACAGTACGTTCCAAGCCCTTAGGTCCAGAAAGTGCAAGGATATATATTTATTCAGAAGGATCAGCGATGCACTTCTTCTACCTCATCAAAGGTGTAGGTCAGCTGGAAATGAGCAGCATTCCTTGATTTCTCTGCCAGATGTGGGGGGATTTGTGCAAAGTCCAAGATGAAGCATCTGGGAACTGCTTTGGTATCCCACTTTTATCTTCTGCTCACCTTCGCTGAAGTGACCCACAGAGAGGAAGACTTTCAGATTCAAGGAAGGTGTATTGGAGCCTAAAACCTTTATCATCGCCAAGAAGGTGGTTGCCAAGCACTTGAGAAGGAATATTGCTGGAAAAATATAATTTGATTTGTGTATGTGGTCTTTGTAACCAGCGGCCTCTAGAATCTACATAACTTCTTGCAGTGCTAATGTTAGTGGCTGCTCATTAAAGAGGCCCTATTGTGTTTTGGGGTTTTTTCCCTTTCCTTTAGTTAGTTATATAGGTTTGTGGTATATGTAAATGTTCTGCAAATGCTAAAAACAAGTCTCCTCCGGAGGGACTTTCTGTCCCACACTACCTGCCTGAAACGCCTCCATTGGACTCCTTTGTCTACTTCGGTAACATAAGGACATAGCTATATAACACTCATGCTTCTATTGGCTTGTGCTCCAATTCATTGTTCGTGTTAGGCTAAGGCCCGGGGCATCTCTAAGTGGTTGTCCAATCAAAAAAGAGCCGGCCAGCTAACCGATCAGAGCAGACTGGGCTCTGGTTTCAGACAGAGGGTGAAAAGAGGTGCTGCAGCACAGGCAGTATGAGAAAAAAAAATAGCTTTTTGAACATTAAAGCATGTAAACATGTCACAGTAGAGACACACAATACAAATATGAACCTGAATATCAGCATAATAGGGCCCCTTTAAAGAGACATTTCTGTGTGGTTTTTGCTTTAGTGTTACCCATTCTCCGAATAACAGTAAACATTTTGTAAGGTTTTGTGTTGCCAGCACATATCAGGGCCTAGACGCTTTTATTCGAGTGCTCATTGGTATCAGACTTATCAGCATCGTGAGACGCAATACTGGATTTGGACATTGAACATCTACAACCATAATTGTTTCACAAGTGGTCAGTTTACAAGCTGATTTTAAGCGAAATAGTTATCAGAGCTTGGCTGATGGGTTCCAAGGTTACTCTTCGACCACTGCGTTCCGTCCAAATGCAAACAGATTCTGCACTCATGCAAAATCTGTTTGTAGAGATCAAGTTAATACAACCTTGCTTGTTTCCTTTTGTTTATGCAACACTTGTGATGGTAGTTTTCTACCAATTATCAAAATTATATTTTAGCACCTCAATATTTTCAAGATGGTCATATTATTTAGTGCATTCATTCTTCATGCACACTGAAATCAACACCCACCCAGATATTGAGAAGCTGGAGAGAACTTACAATCCTTGGATCTCGGGATCGCTATGGTAATGTGCAGCATATCAGGTTTAACCTCCAGCCACAAAAATCACCAAATATTTATTGAGGCTTGTAGCTTGACACCAGTCCTTAAAGACGACAGCATGTCTCCTGGCGATGTGGGAGGAAACCCTGCATGGTCTGGAGGAGGCTGAGAGCCCACAGTCATGTCCTGCAGGGAGGAGAGCAACACTCAAGTGTAATATAGTATTGCAGGAAGCACACCGCACACCACTCTTACTTGACACGTACGCAAATTAATCTCTCGTGGAATCTTTCTTGACAATCTGCAATTTCATATATGGACCTAGAAGGAAATAAAACACTGTATGACCACAATTGTACATTTTCTCAAAAAAAACCTAATAAATGCAGATGTCTATGAAATTCATGTATGAAGTGACAAACTGCCTTTCAGAAATACAATCCCGAATATTGCATGTTAAGTAAATGAATCTGTATCAAAACTCTTGTCTTGCAAATAGGAAATCACTATCAATAAATAAATGGAAACATTTATAATAAATCAGAGCCTCACTCAATACTAAAAGCCAAACTCTTCACCAGTGTAAATATATTTTAAGTAACCAAAATAAAATGTACCCCTGTCCTCCACTGCATACATTAACTGGTCCCTATTCATGGATCCTACATTCCCCAAGGAGTAAGGCAGTCCAAGTTGCATAATAAGCTTCATTTCAGAAAAACCTAAAAAAAACACATAGAATAAAGCGAAAAGGAAATACCAAAGATACATTTAGTACCATACACAATTATGAATGCAATAGACATCTGGGCCTTAACGTAAAAAACTAAAAACTTTTTTTCAGGTATGACAATGCGCAGGACTTTTTCTAACTTTTTCTCCAATCGTCCCTCTCTCTCTTAATCACCTGTCTGTTTAAATAAATGTGAAAAGTATTTTTCTGGGTGAAAATGACTTGAGTAGAATATTGTGCTGTACATCTGCATTGTAATCCAGAATCAGGAATACATCAGCCAGGCATAAAGCATGTCAAATTGTATTAAGACCCGTGATAAATACATCTAGTCCTCATGTGTTACTGCTTGGCCTTGGAAAACCTTCAGTAGCATGACTCATGTAAGCTGTACGGTTAGTGTTGGGCCCTTGCCCTCAGCTCCCATGTGCTGAGGGATTGTGATGTAAACTGAACACAGAACTGCTGTTGAATGCCCTTTTATCTTTAGTCTGCTTCATAGTCATCCTGGTCGTTCACTTAACTCACTATCAGTCCCAAATTAACTTTATAGTATAGTAAATGTATCCCCAATTTTGCACATTGCTGTTCAACGCTGTAAAGCTCTCCACTTTAAATACTAGTATTTTACTAATGTTTTATGTACTTTATATATCAAAGCAAATTCCTCGTATGTGGTATTTATGAATATGTTGCTGTTATGTGCTTCCCTGGCAGGAATATGTCTTAATCCTATTATCTTGTTTTGAACGATTCTTCAGTTTTGGGTCATGTTTGAGAATGTTGTGTCTGTATAAAGACTTGGGCTGGCTACCTGACCACAATCTCAGCTCATTTACATTCTCAGTTACGTACATTAACTGCAGATTCTGTGAGAGGTTCCCATACCCTGGTTGGTTCTCCACAGGCATTAGGAAAAATACCATCATCATGGGCACAACATGTCCCTGCTGTGTGTCATTTGTAACGTTGCACATCATCCATTCACATCTCCACTGTCAGTAGAAACCCTAAATATCAGCCTGCATTTAAAAAAAAGGTGTTTGTAAAGACTTTTGAAAGATGTGCTGGTCTGTGTGTTACATGGGCAAAACATTTTGGATCAGTGGAAAGCTGAGAGCTGATGTAAAACTCAACCTGAAGTCTGTAATAATAACATTGTCATGCTTGATAAACCCCAGGATATTCATGAGAGACTGCACTTTACTCTGGGTCACTCCGGCAGGACATGTTAGTCTTAAATGCTCTCAGTGTCTTCATCTTTTCTTTGATAAAGCAGGAGCTCTGAGCCAAGAGGTTTATGGCACCTTGAGAGGTGTTGCAGGAAATGGCAGTTCACCACACTCCTGTTCTTTTCTCTTTTTGCAAACGATAAGTCATCTGGATTTGTCGTTTTTGGAGCTTGGGTTTAAGATTGGCGACAGGATCATGTTACAGAAAGAACTACAGCACGGCACCGTCTACATGTGTATAATACCTGAGGGATTGTAATGGAAACTGACCACAGAACTGCACTTCCATGTCTCTTTTATCGTTTAGCCTCGTCATACTGCTCATTCACTAAAGTCATTATCAGACACACTATCACATGTCTCCTCAAGTTATCTTATACTAAATGTATCCACGCTTTAACCTGATTAAATGGAGATATTAATGACCTCAAGTATGGTCTTTTACAAAATGCCTAAGTACATTTACTTTACAGTCTTCCTATGCCACTGAAGCATTGCCTCACAAATTCAATATCTCTAATGGGGCAATTAACTACGTAAATTAGGGGAAGAGAGAGAGCAGAAGAACAGACGAAAATGACTTCCCCAGATGTTAAGCCAGTATCACTGCCACATGAGAGGCAGTGACCCTGAACGCCTCTCTCATGCTGCTTCCTGACTCACTGAAGTTAAAGGTCCCATGTCATGGCCATTTCTACTGATCATAATTCCATTGTTGAGGTCTACTAGAATAGATTTATTTTGTGCAATTTTCCAAACTCACATTGGTTTCTCATACAGCATCTCTGTATAGTATGTGTATTCACTCTCTGTCCTAAACGGCTTGTTGGAGCTCCTGCCCCCCCCTCCCTGTGAGCCCACTGTGCTCTGATTGGTCAGCTCGCCCACTCTGTTCTAATGAGTCCACCACCGTTACGCAGCGTCCACACGGTGGGCGTGTCTGAAACTCGACCAACAACCAATCACATGAATCTCCCGCCCCGGACACACAAGCACGCGGTTTGATTGGCTAGAGCTTGTACTGGCATATGATTTGATTGACTGACGCTTCCGTCGAAGCTTCAAAAGTAGAACATTGCTCAACTTTTGAAGCGAGCAACACGAGCAACGCGAAGCGACGGAACCACAATGCAGTTCGGCAAAGCGTGACGTCACCCCATTAAAATTGAATGGGCAGAAGCGTTGAAGTTTCAACGCACGCCGCCGTGTGGACGGGCCGTTACAGCGGAACATCAGTGATTATGTGTTACAATGGCGTTAGCAACCAGAAAATGACACCAGTAATAACAAACAGATGAGAATGCTGCGTGGGGCCTGGGTGCCGTGTTGGCGGGACGTTGCGCGGCTCGCTGCTGCGAGGAGCGGACAGTGTGAGCTGGGTTCATCATTTCCTGCTTGCTGCGTGGGGTCTGCGAGACATCGCGAATGGACGCGGGGGTGCTGAGGGGGCTGCAGCACCCCCATCTGCGAGGCTCCACTAGCACCCGCACCCCCAAACGCGGCGCACCTACAATGTAAGCGCGCCACAGTTTTGCCACTGCGAGGCTCCACTAGCACACTCCCCCCCAGCGCGTCACTGAGAGAGTGTGTGTGTGAGGACCTCCACGTACCCAGGAAGAAGAAAAAGAGAAATCTCCAACGAGGCGTTCTGGGGCAGCATAGACAGGTCTTTTCTGTGTTAGAGTTTTACTCGCTACAGGGTGTACTTTGAGGGTTTGTGACTTTGCAGACCGTTTACATGCATAAAAACCTTCATAACACACAAGGGGACGGGTAATAACCGGAAAAGCATGACATGGGACCTTTAAGTTAGGAAAAACTTCTGCAAACAACACAATGACTCATTATTCATCAATGCAAGAACGATGTATTAATTGGACCCACAGAATAAACAAGTTGTTAGTGAAACAACAATTCAAAGACAATGGATTTGTTTACTGTAACATCCCTCGTGGACTAAGATCCACACCTGTGATGACAAACTCCTACATTAAAGGGGCCCTCAACACTTTTTTCTCAACTTTGTTTTAAATGTTTCACAAATGTTAGGCTAATAGAAGGCGTATTGTGTCTCTTTAGGCGCGTTCACACCGCAATACTTTTCCCACTTTAGTTCCGATATAGTTCCGAAATATCGCGTTCACACCAAAAAGAGCCGGAACTAAAATTAGTTAATGAGAACCTTTTTACCCCCTTTTCCGTCTCTGCTAGAGAGCAGGTACTTTCATGGGAGAAAAAGGTTCCTATGTCTGATTGGCTGGGCGGAATGCAAACCACGCCCGGTAAAACTCCCAAAAAGTGTTGTGAAACCGCCATTTTATTATCCTTGCATTAGCATTATTAGCATTAGCCCAGCGCAGAAACGCAGAGAGACTAACTCATGGCAACACAAAAGAAAACATGGGAGCGGTGGAGATGAGGAGGTGTCGGCGTTCTGGCGATTTACTCGGAAGGCTTCAGTAGAAGCTGCTGGGAGTCCCGGCAGCTTCTACTGAAGCCAGTCCCCAACTCCAGGGACTTCCGGTCGGGGACTTCGGGTGGCAGTATACGCCGTGAAGTTGTTTGCGGCCTGCCAGTAAACCCAAAGCAGAAGAAGAAGAAGTGACGTCAGCGGCTTCATTTGCCTAATCCTCCCCCAGGGACTTATTCCGGTGTGAACGCGATCTGTACTTAGTTCATGAGAACTAAAGAGTTCTCATGAACTAAGTTCTGATGAACCTTTGTGGGAAAAGTACTGCGGTGTGAAAGCGCCTTTTGATATACAATTTAGAGAAAATGTTTTTTTTTTAAAAGCTACATTTGTATTGTTCTTTCTTTCTCAGATGAGTTGAAAAAGCAGTTAGAGGTGCAGAGGAGACAGAGGGCCGCTCATGGTAAGATCAAAATGACAAATGTTATTCCCACAGCAAAATGTAACCATGTGTCGATAGAAAAACAGAGAAATATCAAACCATATCTACCCACACCACCAGCTCAACATTGCATGGGCACTTGAAGCAATTACATGCATCATATGGAAAATCTCCACATTTCGCACTGTTGCCATTTGAAATTACAACAACGGAGAATCCAGGTTAACTTTGCTCCTCAAGCCCAAACTCAAAGAATGAACAATGCTGCCACAAATGGGAACTCTGTTTATTATGATTTAGATATTGAGCTCTTTATAGAGTATGCTGCCGGTAAACATTGTGACACATTGTGGGCTCTTTTATTTGATATGCAGCGGTGCCCACTTCAAAGCTTTAGCAGTAGTCCTGGCTGACTGAGAGCTTAGCGACCAAAGACTGGGCGTCACAACTCTAAGACTTTTTCATTTACTCTTCTCTTGATTGTTTTGATCAGTGGCATACATGCTTTGAAGAGGAAATCTGGTTGTAAAGGACACAAACATCTCCCTCCGGTTACGGCTCCAAAGGCTTTTCTTGTTATTTTCAGACCCGCATCAGAGAATACTTCACAGCAGCCTGGCTTCGATTATTCAGGGCCAAAACATAAAACATTGTATTTTTGAAGGAAATGCAGTCTCATGTACTAGCATCTACTAGCTTCTGGGCATTTTCACTGTACTTTATTTGAGATTTTATCTACTGCCGTGTATCTGAAATGGGTGTAGGAGTACCCCTAGGGGTCCTTTGCAGTACTGCAGGTGATACGTAAGATATAAATCAAATCAAAAGTTAATTTTAAAATGATCAGTTATGTAGGAAAAAGGATTAGGGCCACATGTGAAAGATCTTTGGAGATATGACCAAATGTTCTTTTTTTTTTTTGATAAACCAGAATTATGACTTAATCTAATTTCTAATCCTTTTCCGTAGTTATGCAAGTTGGGTTAGAACAAAAATTGGCGATTTACTCAGCAAATCACTGATATATTTCTAAGATCCCCCAAAATATTGTATAAGAAGCCAGTTTCGACTACAGAAAAGGGATTTTGGGTTAAATTGAGCTGCAAAAAATTGAAAACATTGAGAATGATGGAAAAACATAGCTCATGTCATGTTTCTCACTAAATTGCAGCTCATAAAAGAGACGCATCTCTTAATGTTATTCTATGATGCCTTAAAATGGTTTTGCAATAAATGTAGCATTTTTATGTTATTGTTAGTTCCAAGGTTGTAGTTTAGTAGTGTCTTATCTCTAAAACATTTGCCCGGTCTTATGCCTGTCCAATCCTACCCCAGCTGTAATGCAGAATCACCAAGAGATCGAGGAGGAGTACGACCCCGTGGAAGAAAACCTGTGCAAACACATAGAGCAAGAAAAGAAGGCGTAAGTGTATTAAGAGTTCACTTTCATTTCTCCCAACACACTGCTTAGATTCATTAGTCACAGCAGATGCTGTTACAACATGGACAAAAGATTAATTTGCTGCTGCTAATATCCCCTGTCAGTTACAAGAGCGCCATCGGGCGTCTCAAAGCTCTGAGGACGGAGATTGAGCACCTGCAGCTGCTGTTGGAGAGGGCGAAGGTCAAGCTCCAGAAAGACTTCCATCAGTGGTGGAGCAGGGAGGCTTCCAGCGTGCAGGTGATGGACCTCACTTTATCTCTACCTATCTATGTGACAACAGCACATAAAGCTCCTGTTAGAATGACACCATGGCAAGGGTAGTGTCTCTAAAACCATGTTTCTGAAATGATATCTGTATATTTATGTGTGTTTGTGTGTGTTTTCTGAATATTGGCCTCCACGGACAGGTTAGTTTGTGTAAGTGAAAATGCAAGTGTCTCTGACTTCGGAGGTTTTTATGGCACCAGTGTGACCCTTGCAGCCTCTGTTCAGCATCATGCTGAATGGGCCCTGGTGGGAAGATACGTAGGAGGAAACTCATTTTTACAGAACTCCATGTGGCCCAAGCAAGAGCCAGGAGAACAGCAACAGCATCAATACACTCTGAGAAGTTAGAGCTTTAACAAGGACCACATGGTCAAGAGGGTTCTCAACAACACAAGGGGGGATAATAAGTGAGTCAATGTTTATTGTTAGTCAATAATAATCCCTTTCTGTTTGTTCCTAATTACTTAAAAGGGTGGTTTGGATGTTTTGAAGTGGGGTTGAATTAAGTACTTTATAGTCAGTGTTTTAGTTTTGGAACGCTCCCATTTTGGAGAAACTGACAGTAGTGAATCGACTTAGACTAAGCAAAGTACTGCTATTGATTGGGATTTCAGCAAAAAACGTATTTTAGCCACCTTAAAGTAAGGCCCCACTCAAAATGTTTTGAGTGGGGTCTAAAACATTCTAATTATCCCTTTAAGGGACTCGGCCCCTCCCTTCGAGCCCCTGGCCCAGGTGGGGCTTCAGTGGCTGTCCACGAAGGCAGCATTTCTGCTTGCCATAGCCTCAGGGAAGCGAGTTGGGGAGTTGCATGCCCTCTCCGTGAGCGATGCATGCCTGAGGTGGGACTCTCAGGTGTTGCCCTTTGGGCAAATGTGGCGTTACTGCCAAGGTGCTTCCACAAACCCACTTCAATCGGCCTGTCCAGCTGGCACGCTTTGACATTCAGGAGAACGGCACGTCGGAGTTGCTGTGCCCTGTGGGTGCCCTAAGGGCGTATATTGATGCTACTGCCTGTATACGGCAGTCGGAGCAGCTCTACGTTTGCCATGGCGGCACTAAAAGAGGTTGTGCCCTCTAAAATAGCGGCTGCCCCACTGGGTTGTCGATACCATCTCACATGCCTATGGGGCCAATGGCCGCCCCCTGCCATCAGGGCTGAGATGCCACTCTACAAGGAGCATCTCAACATCTTGGGCTGCCCTGAGAGGCGTGCCCCTGGAGACCATCTGCGCCGCGGCGTCGTGGGCGTCTTCTGGCACATTCTCCAGGTTTTATCGGGTTAATGTCGCCACTCCCCATCCTTTGGGCGTGGTCCTTTTGCCGCGCTCCGCTGCTTCCAGTAGTGAGCAAGGGCTTGGATTCTTCGTGACATGGTTGGTATAAGTCATCCAGTGCTAAAGCACCGCCTCTGGCGGTCAGTAGGAACGAAATAGAACGATAGTTACGTCTGTAACTACGGTTCTATGAGTCCCGGATGACCGCCAGAGTTTCCTGTCACTCAGAATGATTGTGTGCTCGCGAGAAGATTCTGGGAACAGATCCTCTGACGACACCGGCAGATATAGCCGGTGTCACGTGGGTCACAGGTGACTTTGTTGTTATTGGTACTCGAGCTGCGCATGCGCGCGATGGACATATCCAGTGCTAAAGCACCGCCTCTGGCGGTCATCCGGGACTCATAGAACCGTAGTTACAGACGTAACTATCGTTTTGGTCCCATGAATACGGAAGAAATGTTTCACTCACATCTGAGCAAGGTTTAGGAATTTATCACTGGAAAGAAGAGGAAGTCTGACAGACAGACCTTACATGTGCAGTTTTTAGTCTTCCAAGCAGGAAGCCGGCTGTTTTCCGTGCCAGTACTCTTGTATCCGACAGCTTTGTTCAACCATTTATTGTTCTGTTTTTTGGAAAGCGATACACATGTAATTGATCAGACTCTGAGTAAGAGATATGATGGAGCTAAAGAAGAGAACATACTGTAACTCCCGAGGTCTTCAGTTCCCGCTCGCCGTCAGTAACATATGGCCACATTGTGTTGGACTGTCATCGGTATGGAATGGTGTTTGCTGAGAAGTGTTCCAGAAAAACTTCCAGAGTTTCTCAATGGTTGTTCCTAGGAGTCTGAGGCCACAGCCAGAAGTCACACAGGGTCGCCAAGGGGAACCTCACAGCCATCTTCACCCAGCACTCCAGGATTTCGGTGAGATATTAAGATGATTCTGTTTAGTCTGTTCTTCCAGATTTTAAAAGTGTTACAAGCAGTGAGGAGGACATTAAGCATTCATTTTAAACCCTCTACCGAGCCCATTTGTTACACGCAGACACCAGCCAAGCTTCAGAGGGAAACATCTTCCCTCACTGAGTCATTTCCGCCTTAACTCACTCATGTTATTTTTACCCTTTCACCATCTGGGCTGGAACAGCATTTGATTAATAGCCAACAACCTGCAGCTCCTCACTGCTCGTTTCCATGGAACAAATGTTAAACAAATGTTGAAAGGTAATGTCATTGTGATTTTCTGCTCCATCAACCAGGATGAGGATATTAGGAGGGGGTCACACTTTAATTCGCTACAACACTAGTTGTCCTAAGTTTCCCTTTGTCAGAAGCTTTCTCACCGACTGTTTATTACTCCGTTTGGTTTAGGCGAGGGGACAGGAAGTGGATAACACAGCAGACATGAAGCCAGACCATTTGGAAAAAAATACTAATTGCAATTGCACATTGTTTCCATTTTTTAAAACATCATTTACATCAGCATTAAAAAATATATATAAAAAAGTATCATGGTGTGACTTTTCAAAAGGATCTATACCAAACAAGGATTCTTTCATAAGTCTGGAGAAAACCTTTCCTAGGCCGTGACTTCTTTCCAGCACAATAACACTTTATCAGGTCTCCCTTGAAAAAGAGATCTATGATCTCAATGGGACCAATCTGGTTAAATAAAGGTTTGAAATGAAATGAAAAAATCAAGATATTTTCTCACATTTGGCCTTCACCAAATATTGCGCTTACTGAGATTTAGATCTTGCACTTCTGGATATTGCAATTTCAATACATTTTTGTTATATTTTGCAGCCCTATCATTATCAACCGAGTCTTTGGTATTTCCTAGAAATCTCTGTAAGGTCATTTAATTTCCTCAAGAAATGAAGGTATTAAATATGTGGATTGTTCGTGCAGGATTCTTTTGTATCCTTTTGTGGGGTTTAATCTTTGAGACCTTTAGCAAACACTGTCATTAATGTAGCTACAAAGCTCATTGTCTCGCCATTCGGAAATTCAGATTCATCCAACTCCGATGATTTGAAATAATAACAAAAATCTATCGATTTTCTTAAATTGTATCTTCAATGGGTTCATCTTACATTTAAATAATTCATTCTTTCATTTAATTCATAATCATCCAACATTTTTTTGTCAAAATGATTTACTTATCTTTATATGATTAAATAATTATATCACACTTTTAAACTGAAACAGAAGTTAAACTGCAAACCATACAATTTTTTATTAAAAGACGTGCAACATGTTACAGCCTCAAAAAGGTTGTAAATAAAGTGCAAACTATGCAACTACATTGTATAGTGGCTCCCTCTTGTGGTGAAGAAAAGCACATGTATGCAATGATACTGATAAAAAGAGAGGATGAGTACAGGCAGCATTGAATGACTGCTAGTCCCTACTATAGACCAATGCTATGAGATAATCTGTGGACTAATGGTGCCACAGTATTTATGAAACCGTCTCCCGACTTGTCCCACAGTGCACCTGTTCTGAGCAGCACTGTGAGAGACTCTCCACCAGAACCACACCCAGTCCACTGCTCCACCTCTGTTCAAGATCTCAGGTCAGCAAAGTGTCATCTAATTTCACATTTCTTTCCTACGATGCATGTCAAACTTTAGCCTTGTCACCTGTTCTTTTTCAGAAGCTACATCCCCGTGATGGCTGTCCCAGCAGGGCATGATGAGACCCTGGGTAGGACGGTGTCTGACTTCACTCCTTCATCTGACTGGAGGTACATGGAAGGCTGGTGTGGCATGAGGGAAATGGATAGATTTTCTTTAGTGCTTACATTCAGCAAAGTAGAAGCTCTCTATGTCTGTCGTTCCGCTTATTATTCACAAAAATCTCTGAAAAAAAAACACTTTTACACAGGGACTTCACTCAAATTCAGGGTATTCTTTTTAAGGAGTTTTATTTAGGAGATAAACAGACATTTGGTGCTTTATTTGAAAAACTGAGACTTCAAATGTGACATTCATTACAGCCCTACACTCTGTACAAGTCAAGGCCTCTTAAACAGGGCAGACTGAAGAAATAATTGAATCAATAGATGAACAGTGTTTGTGTAGTTCTTTCAAGTGTGTGCACAAATGTTATAAATACAGTAGCTACACATGTTTGCAGTAACTCTTAAGTCTATACATACAGTCTGGACCTGCAGCTTTTATAGCTGCGCAGTGTTTTCTCTCCACTTCTGAACGTGCCCATAACTTTTGTATTTCTTTGTGAAGTAATGTCTACAAACTATATTAACAAATCAAGCAAATGCTGGAACGACTGTTTTACAGCCACAGTAAAACAGTCAATGAATAGCATGTATGCTTTTGTTCGCCTCTCCAAAAACCACTTAAAGTACAGACATACTATTGCTTTAGTCAGAGGCCCCGTGATATGAGGATCTGTTACCTGTTAATGTTACGCATGTTTCCTTAAAGCTTTTGGAACAAAAACAGAGAACCAACCTTAACCCTTAGATGCACGAGTGACTGGACCCTACACTCTTCCATAAGTGGGTCTAAAAGGACCCGTATTAGAATAATATGTGTTTTTATGCAATTTTTGTCATTTTGGTTAAGAAAAATCTCTTGTATTTATATTGTAATTTAGTATTATATTTTGGTTCACACTAGAAATATTTTATATTTAATTTTTCACTATTTATAATTTTAGACATTTCTTTTACATTTTGAAAAAAAACGTTTTCCCATAGGATTCCATAGAAAATGCATGCGGGTCAGTTTTGACCCACTTATGGAAGCTTGGGGTAGTAATACAAAAACTACAATTTCTTAAAATGTAAATTAAAAATGTGAATGGCATGATATCCAAAACATGTTTTTTGAGGAATAGCTGGAATATGAAATGATACATTTTTTTAATTACAAAGATACTTCAAGAAAACCACCTCACCGGGTCCAAAAAGACCCACTTATGCATCTAAGGGTTAAGAAAGAAAGATATAATCAGTCATAATCTGGGAGAAATATGGGTCTGTGACAGGACAAAACAGGATGAATGTCGAGTGTTCAGAAATGGTTTGTCTTTTAGGATTATCCCTTCCCAAACACATATACAAATTGAGCATTTGTTACAAGAATATAGTCCTAAATGCTGATATTGTCTTGCTGCATTACACACATGTACATTTCAGGTCTCTTTCCACCACCACACTCTCATCCTCCTCCATTCCCCTGACCGGAGACCAAAAGGCTGATGCTGACATCCTGGCATTTGTCAGAGCAAGGCAAAACCTCCTCAGCAGGACAGGTAACACTCACTCACTCACTCACTCACTCACACACACACACACACATACACACACACACACACACACGCACACGCACACGCACACGCACACACTCCTTTGACCCTTGCGAAGCTGCTTGTTTTGCAGATGCTATTAGATACACAGAAAGGCTGAGATCATATGAAGAGACAGAACGATGGGCAGGCTTTTTGTCTCCCATTCTTTCTTTTCCCCTCCACTTTAGACAAGGAAGACTCATTTCAAGCCTCTTTACCTAGACACTACAAAGCTGGATAGCGACTGTGTTTTGAAAGCAACGCCCTTCTCTGTGGTTGTTTGTTTGGTGTTTTGGTATGGGCCGATCCCTCCTATCAAAACAGCCTGTAAGTCACTGAAGCATGCTGGGAAGTTTAGGTAACCTGGCAAACCTTTTTTGTTTCTTGGCTCATATTGTGATTTGAGTCGTAGTTGAGTGATTACAGGGGTTCTTACTCTGAAAATGAAGATGTTCAAGGAAATATTTTTGGTGCATTATTTGTTTTTTTCTCAAATACCTTTCATTGGATGTCTGATCTGCCAGGTGATGTTGTTTGTATTTCAGGACCACCTCAATAATACCACGATGCTCTGATGAACACCTGAAGTTCCGTCATCTAAATGCTTCTTCAACCTCCATCTGCATTTAAACGAGTATTGGACATTATTGAGTAAAGATGGACGGACATTGAAGATCCTGAAAATACTGGATTTGTGATCTGCCAAACACCAGCCACACATCCTGTCTGATGTGTGCATGCAGACACACTGGTTGGCCTCCTGGAGTATTTGTCCGGTACAATGGGCAGCAGTATAAATCACAGCCTGCGCTGCACATTTGATCTAAACAAATGTTGTCTCAAGATATGAGAGGAAGGAAACCAGGTGGCTCCAGTATGTGTGTAAAGAAGAATGAATCATGATGTATCAAATGGCCACAGGAAGTTTAACATGCATTTCAGATTTATGTTATTTTGTGTAAAAGGTTGTGAATAGATGTGTAATATATGTATAGTACATTTTGTGTATAAGAAAATTGAACACAATATCAAATACAGAATAAACTATTTGATGTTGAAATGCAGTATTGCCCACGTATTACATTTGTACTTAGCACTTACTAGTCAATGTGTACTAAGCACTGACAAACATACAGTAAATGACGAGTTGTTTGGTAACCTGATAACAGCTGATCTGCCTGTTCTGTGTTCTGTGGCAACTTACATTTCCGTGAGCTTCCTGATCTATGAAATAGCTTGTGCCTTATTTTTCTTCCATCATCACTGATTCTAAATCTCTTTCTTGTTGCTCTTCCTTTTACAGTTACTCTCTGGCAAGTTTCAGATTTAGAAGTGCTGCTTCTTCTGTGGAATACACCTGGAAAAGGTCCCAGGTAAATGACTCTCCTCAGGCTATTCGTCATAACCTTCAGCCATGAAGGGTATAAGGAAAACTAACCAGTTGGTTGCGTCATTGGCTACGATGTGAATTAGTAGTGAAATGTATTCCAAATAACACGTACTGCACAAGTATCTTTTTCTGCCTTTAAATACAAACCTTTATTTTCAAGTATTGTTCAGTATATAAGGATATAATATTAACAAAACCAATCATCGTGTAGCGGTTTTACTAATGGGTCATAAAGCCTTACAGTATCTGTGATTAATGCTATTTAGGAAAACAGGGAGGTGGAGCCTATCCCAGCATGCACTGAGCAGAAGGCAGGGAAACAGCCTGAGGGCCTGCAGCGTGTGCAGTGCTTCCTTAAGATTTGAAATTCAAATAGGGTTACAAACTTTTCTTTGCATGGACTAATGATTATTACGTATTGAGCTGAATGAGCATTTAAGGGTTTTTACATTAAGATAAGATCAACTATAGGCAATTAATAATTATATATTTTACAAGGATGTTAAGCATTTGTGCACACACTCGAACAAAATTAATTCTTAAGTGGCTTAAATGACACAGCTTCAGACTGTATGACCTGGCCGCATGCAGGTCACTACATGAGTTCCTTCCTACATGAGAGTAGATGTGTTATATCATGAAATTCACTTTATCCGTCAAATGTCAGCCGATATTAAATCACATTCTGTCACGTCAGAGCTCTTGCTACACACTCACCACACCAGCAGACAACCTGTGAACCTTGGAACAAACGCAGTTTGCATGGCTTCGCATTGATTTGTTTGACAGATGACAAGCAGCTGCACAATTTGCATCCAGTTGCCTTGGAGAATGAGCCCTCTTCAGTGAAGTCATATCTGTTATTCTCTCAGACACATCAGTGACTCTCTTCATGGCGTGATTGTGTTTAAAGATATTTTTAATAACACCACAAAAAACACAAAGTCCATAAACATAGAAGTGTAAATCTATACAAATAAATTGATAGTGTATGAGAGCACTGAACATGTAATCAAGCTTGAAGTTTAACTTCATATTGCAGTAGTTGACTAGCATTCAGCTTCATTCTTTTTTGTATAGTGATTCAATTAGTAGTTAATTACTTTAAAGCAGTTTTTATGTAGTGTACTCTTGGAACTAGAAGCAATTTTGGGCCGTAAAAGGAAATCATTTAAAATATTTGTTACCTTTTTGCTTTAATTCTAAGTTAAATTGGCAAGGCAAGTTTATGCTTTTGTTTTTGAAGGACCTGTGAACAAGGCTTTTGCTGGCATCTCACATGCATTTTGTTATGACACAATGATGTGTGAAATTGTATTTTCTCTGATGGAGTATAATATTGCTAGTAACCCAAAACACAAGAATATGACTAATCTAAATTACTATATAACAGGCAGGAACATTTGTATTTTAATTCTATATAAACTTAATTTGTGTGTTTTCATTCAAAGTGTATGTACTGCATGCCATAACCCACATTATTATTTTAACAGTTTTTAAGCTTGTTTTACGTGATCTGTGACCTTACATAAAACATGCTCAGTTTACTCACCAATGACAAACTCCAGATGGTGTGTTTCATATTTTTTGCAGCATTGGAAATATATCGAAGGCTACAATATGTAATATAATTTATAGCCGTCATAGACATCTAACTCTTTACTATATTCTTGCTACATTCTTACTCCACCCCAAATGGGACTTTGGGACAACAAACCGACCAGAGCATAACTGAATGTTTCTATGATAATTATAGCTGTAGTTATTGGCATCTAGTCTAAAGTCGTAAAATGCTTTTCTTATACGTCCTCTGAGGCATTTTAAACATGCCAGAATACTAAACACTACAGCGATAAAACCCCATTAAGTTCTCTCATGACTCATCTTTCAACTCTTTGCTTTATGGCACACAGTCTATTAGGGCTTTCGACACTTCCGCAAAATTCAACAGCAACTAAAGTAAATGTGGTTTTTGTTTGAAATGTACCTTTCCCATAAAAGGATTCCCCACTATGCAGAATGTTATTGAAAGGCTCTGCTATCATTGGGTGCTCAGACAACCACCAGCAGTAAGGTAAAACATTAACTTTTGTTCTGCTGACACGACGCTGCCAACGCTTCCTTATTAGTGGAAACAGTTGAAAGTGTATGTGTGTGTGTCCAGATGTCGTGCTAATGGAGAAGAGGAGTTTAATCGTTACACAAGCAACCCATAAATCAAAGCCCAACATCCCTGACCAATCAGAGGAGGAGCATCGAGTCGAGATGTTTCACCTTTGGAGCATTATCCAGTTCGAGCATGTCACCCCCATGATACCAAACATCCGCCATTTCTAGCTTTGTCTCGCTTTTGACAATCTTTTGGAGAAGAATATATTTGCAGCAATGGAAGTCATCTTTTGGGAACTACTAATGAGATCTGCATATTTCATCAAGACTTTGATTGTCAAACCTTTCTGAAGCGATTGACCTCTAAGTTTGAGCATCAGAGTTTGGGTCCATTCTGGTTGATGGCGAGGTTCCAGTTGGTGCGGTTCAAAGTGAGCTGGACAGCCATTTTGACTCTGGCCCACTTCACGTACCTGCTGGTTGGGGCCACCATCTTCCAGATACTGGAGCGGGAGGCTGAGAGCAACAACCGGAACCATTTCCAACTGGAGAAGTTACATTTCTTGGCAAACTACACCTGCCTGGATGGACCAGCCTTGGAGAAGTTTGTTCAGGTTCTTTAACAATTCTTGAATTTATAAAAACATTAACAGTGTTAAGGTTTATTAAAATGTAACAGGACAATTTTGAAATATAATTACATTTGCCATATTAGTTGGTGTTGGTTTTTTTTCTATAAAAAATGGTGACGCGCTTAAAAACATGTTTTTTCTTCAAAGAGTAAATATGACAATAAAAAGGGCTCATCAAATACTTAGTGCCAGATAAATTAAGAGATCAATTTTATTATTAGGTTGTGTACACATTAATAAATGGTGTTACAGTAACCTGTCCTAATAAATCAATAAGTAGGTCATGATCCAAAATATAACTTGTTTATTACTACTTTATTACCATATGTTTTTGCAGGTGATTTTGGATGCCTGGGAAAAGGGAGTGAACCCCTCAGGCAACTCAACAAACCCCAGCAACTGGGATTTTAGTAGCTCCTTCTTTTTTGCAGGCACAGTTGTCACAACTATAGGTGAACATCTTTAAGTATTCATTATTTTAACTGGTTCGTTTAAAAAAGAGAATATAATGACAAATCCTTGTCTTGTCCACAGGCTACGGGAACCTCTCCCCCAGCACTGTATCTGGTCAAGTGTTTTGTGTGTTTTACGCACTGTGTGGAATCCCCCTGAACCTGGCCTTCCTCAAACAGCTGGGGAAGTGTCTCACTGTCCATCTGGGTCGACTGGAGAGGGGAATGGTCTCAGTTGTTCCTCACAAGGTACTGACGCATTAGGTCATCAGAAATCAATGTTCGATATGTCAATGACAAAAATAGATTGATGGCAAGTCGGTAACATTTAAGTGACCGTGGTAATATCCACAATATTACTAAACTCATGTCCGTGTATTGTACAATAAGTCGATATAGCAAGGACATGTCCATATATGGTGCGACAAGTCAATGGCGTAAAAAAGATTGAGGGCATGTACATGATAATATGTTGTACAATAAATCAATTACATTTAAAAGTATCAAGGACATTTCCATTAATTGTACAATATACATGTTGATATACGGTATCATATATTGTATGAAGTTAATATTTTTGTACAATATATCGGCAATAACGAGTTACTGTGACAGACTTACTACCAAACAAAAATGGTTGCTAACAGATCCATGATACTTTCTTTGCATTTGCTAGCCATCATTGTTGCGATAAAACATGTTAGGTATGAAAGCAAAAGGTCACTTTGTAATGCCAAAATGATGCCTATGGATGTGACTTGTTTCTTTCCTATAGCAGACAGTTGAGGCTCTGGCAGTGAGCTTGTTCTTCATCACCGGCAGCCTGCTGTTTTTAGTCATCCCTCCTCTGCTGTTCAGCTACGTGGAAGGCTGGTCGTTTGGCGAGGGCTTCTATTTCACCTTCATTACCCTCAGCACCATTGGTTTTGGAGATTATGTGGTGGGTGAGTAGAGCGAAAGCAAACAAGCACTAATGTGATGGAAAGTCCACAGCGGTCACCTCTGTTAGATAAGAGTGCCTTTTCATTCTTTGAGGCAATAACTGTGACATTTCAATGAATAAACCATACTACCCGATGATTCTTACTGTGATGTTCAAGCATGTTCTGACAATGTCATTTCCATTGCATGTAGGGACTGACCCAGGCAAGGAGTACATCTCTCTATACCGCAGCCTTGCAGGCATATGGATCATCTTTGCCTTGGCTTGGCTCGCCCTTATCCTTAACATGGGAGCCAGAACAATGGAGCATGCAATTGGCCTGACTCATCCAGGCTTTAAGAAACAAAAGGAGGAAGAAGACGTGTCCTCAAATACAATAGAAGACACGTCAAAGATGTAATATTCACTAGGTAGAACATATTTTGTGTGACTGTTTTCTTTACATATTGTGGTACATTAAAAACAGTTTTTGTAAGATATTTGCCCCTGCATATGTATTACTTTAATTGCTTTACTGTCCTTGTCCTGAGTTTGTGTGATATATTCTACGCAATGCAGAAACAACTTTTGAAGCTTTTTGAATAACAATTCCACCTCAACTTTGGCAAAGAATCAGTTCATTGGATCAGGGCCTGAATCAATCTAACTTCTAAGAATTACACTAAATAATTCAGGACACATTTCTAAACATTTGTTAACTATGTAAAAAAAAAAACAGTAAGTTTGCAGAGCAACAAATATTGGTGCTCTTAGTATAAATAGACAATAAGTAACCATTAATCCTTCCTGATTATTTTTTTTTTAATATAATTTAAATACATGAATTGGGATTATATATTTTTTCATTTGGCAATTTGATGAATAAGAGCCTAGGGTTAAAGCCTCAATGTGAAAAGTGTTTTGCCTCATGTTGGAATCTTCCCTCACACAACAGGATGAATTGTTTTGCACTCTTGTTGTAGTAATTCTTTATTTTATATTATCCAACTGCATTATTAGACTGTATTAATGTCCCATGTTGCACATATCTAAATGTCAGATACTTTTGTGTAACATCATGTAAATCCACAGCTGCGATTGTGTACTGATGGTCGTCTCTGGTGCATTGAGCATGGAGGTCTATCTTAAACAAACACATCTAGATGATGGTGTGAGGTGACCCGAGTGATCCTAGAAAGGCAGCTGGGTGACAGGAAGAGGGCTTTTACTGCTCATACCTTTTTTTTCATGTTTTTACCGAAAATGGTGGTTAGCAGAGTAACAACTGCCACTTTCTTGGTTAAACCAGTATGAGAACTGATATCATTTTCAATATCATGTAAACCTAATTGGTCTTGGAGATTGTGCACATCCCCTAGAAACTACTTTGAAATTACCCCACTGTTGCGGCGCAATGTCCTGACCTCATAAACAATGGCTTCTTTTGGCCAGAAACGCCAACATTTGACCTTACCCATAGTAATCACCGAAAGCGCAACCTGTGCTGGTGTCTCTCCCTGTAGATTTGCATGGCAGGCCATTGGAGTGACTGAAACAGCAGCTGCAGGTTCATTTGACTGCAATGCAAGGAAAGAAGAGATGACAAGCTGGTAAACACTCACTCCTTCGAGACACCGAGCTTGCCTGGATTCAAGTGTTCTAGCAGGGAGCCAAGATGGGGATAAAGGAAATGCTGAACTGGACGCGGGTGCCCTCCATCCTCCTGCTCGGGCTGGTTTACGTGGCCTATGTGCTGACCGGCGGTGTGATTTTCTGGAAGTTGGAGGGAGATCTTGGCGAGAAAGACATCGATCTGCTACTCTCTCACAAAAAGAAGCTGCTTAAGAGGTACACCTGTCTGAACCAAGAAGGCCTGGAACGAGTAGCTGAGGTGAGGTGCAGGACGTCAACAGAGGCAACACAGTTATGGGTTTTAGCACATTACACTCAGGCACTCATTTTTGCCACGGACATTCTAAAATGCAAATGTGATGGTACTATTTCACAGCTAATGTATGCCTGTAGCCGAACAGTATCTGTATGTTTTGTATATGACAAGTTTTTGGTTTCAAAGGAGACCACTGGATTAACATGGGGACCACAATCGAACTCCTAAGGTTTTTCAAATTTCTGAATATAGAAACCATAACTACAAATCAATCATGCATCTGACAAATGAACAGTTCTACCCTTCAGCTTCACAAAGGATATTGTTGTTTTCCATTACTCTTTATAACTAGCATACATTTGATAGATCTTGTTTTAGATGCTCATGTTTCAAGGTTGACTCCTGCGTAGTAGCCAAATAAACCACTTTTACTGATTACTGGGGGGATCATTTAACAGTATCATTTTGCCATACAGTGCTTTTAAGCGTCTTTGAGCACTAGGAAAAGCGCTATACAAATGAAATGTATTATTAGGGCCATTTGCAATCACTTGTAGGTTCCTATGCAAATACGAGCTCAATCAGCCTTTCAGAACTACACATTCAACTTTCACCGCAGAAAAGTTGTGCAATCTTTTCCTTGGAAAGCATTTTTGGCACATTAAACATTCTATAGAAAGGCATGTCCTATTGTGCACTATTTTCCAGAGAAATAAAAGCAACAGATTGAATTGAAAGTTCTGCCAAGTCGTGTGAGACTGGACTCTGGGAGATTTCTCTGAATTTGCATGTTGTTTTTGTAGCAGGCATTAGAGGTGATTTGTGTACAACGCCAGCTCAGTAGTTTACACATAAGGGCAGTAAGGTGCAATAAATTCAATTTAGTCAGTTCTTTCAAAAAAATGTGCCATCATATACATATTTGGAATTAGGATGTAATGCATAAAAGTAAAGGTACTATGTTGAAAAGAACATTCTTGCTAATACCATTATCAGGATCATAATTTTCGAATCATAAATCTATCCAGACCCGGTGTACTGGGCGGGCCTCTGTGAGCGAGCACACCTTTATCTATTTAATATAGTTGTAAAAAATTAAGTAAGAAATCATTCCAATGTGTATAGGACAGTAAAAAAAAGAAAAAACAGTTTGAAAGGGGAGTGATTAGTAAAATATGCATAAATAATAAGAAAGAATGCTAACTAGGTAACATAAGATAAGAATAAACAAGTTTAAATGATTTGTTATTGGTTGTGATCATATTCTAAAGATGTTTGGATTATTGAAAAGTATACAGCTCCCTTTCATCTGAGTGTTGAGAGCTGTATCCATCAATTCATTTTGGGCACAAAGTGCTCCAGATTGATGCATTTCACTTCAACATTTAAAAAAACATCTTCCCGGGGGTGCATGGCCCCGGACCCCCCAAGAGGATGTGAGGTCCACCCCCAAATAAAGCAGGTTAAAATAATTAAATTGCATACATTTTCTTTTAGTAAACACTGAAAACGGGTCCCACAGACCCAAACAGCACACAAAGGTTAAAGGTCAGCATATCATAATGTGTAATGAAACAAATACCAATAACTATATTGCATTGTTTTCTTATGCGCAATTACTTCATACTGTCTTTGTCTTTTTCGTCCTGTATTTATTGTGCCCCCCTCAGAAAATAACTGGCCCCAGCCTGGCCCCCCCAGTCAAATTGGTCTACAACCGCCACTGCCTCCCCCCCCGTTGACAAATCACGAGCTTAGCAAGCTAGCAGTAACTTAACAATGCTGCATGGACTTTACCTCGGTTGCTTTGAGACTGTAACTGGTCATTTGCAAACAGTAAGCTAGTCATTACCAGCCATTATTTTATGTTAGCCACACACTATTTGCGCAGTAGGAGAGCTAAAGAACTCTCCTCAATCTAAATCAATCCATAGGCTGTGTAACTGAGAAAGTCAGAAATGGTTGTTACAATCCGTTTACACATTGGCAGTACAAATCAATTTACATTAAGCCTCAATTGTTAAATATAGTAAATGTAAACTTACTTAATATTGAATACTTAGATAACAAAGTCTTAGGTCTGAGAATGTTTTTATTTTGGAGCAATTTTCCAGTGTAGAACAATTAAGAATGTGTATTAATATGTACAGGGCGTCACATTATGGTGAATCATAAGGGGCGACCAAAGGCTATGAAATTTGCAATTGTTTTAGTTTAGTTTGACATTTTCCCCTGGTTTGTAATGTTGTTATTCATTTCAGGTTGTTCAAGCAGCGTCCAAGGTGGGACTTAGTTTGAAAGGCAACCAGACCTCGGACGGCTTCTGGAAGTTCACCAGCTCAGCTGTGTTTGCTGCCACTGTAGTCACAACAATAGGTTAGACAACACTGGAAGTGAATTTGAATCATACCCCATGACAAATTTAGCAAAAATGTTGTTTGTGCAACCTAAACACTTATGATGTACATGGTCATTAACCAGAGTTGTAATCTTGTGTTGTAATAACTAACACAGGATATTTCACTATTTAGATGTTCAATGTTTCAAGATGACTTGATTTATGATGATAATGAACCATGAATGAGTGAAATAAGACACTAATAGCTTACAGTTTTGCAGGTTATGGGAACATGAGTCCAAGCTCTACTGCTGGCCAGATATTCTGTGTGTTCTTCGCACTATTTGGTATCCCGCTCAACTTGGTGGTGCTCAACAGGGTCGGCAAGTACATCCTTGCTATAGAGAGGAATGTCTCTGACTTCCTCGAGGGGAAGACCAAGCGAAGGGTGAGGACACCTTTAATTATTCTATGAATATCAGATCACTATGGAAATATTTGTACTACACATTTTAGGTAGTAATTATTCTTCATGCCTCAATTCTCCCCCCTTCATCTCTCGACAGAAGTGTACCCGCTTCTTTATCCACCTGGTGTCTTACCTGTGTGGAGCAGTGCTCTTCTTTGTTGTGCCCATGATTGTGTTCCAACTGCAAGAGGGCTGGACCTTCTCCCAGGCCATCTACTATTGCTTCATCACCCTCAGCACCATCGGCTTTGGAGACTTTGTGGCAGGTACAGGAAATAGACTGTATGTATATAGGAACAGCCCAGTAATCAGCAGAAAATAGCCATGGTCCCATTTGTGGTGGCAACATTAAAGGGGACCTATCATGCAAAATGCACTTTTGTACGTCTTTTATACATGAATATGTGTCCCCGGTGTTCCAGGGAACTCACCAAGTGTCAGAAAACACAACCCTCTCTATTTTCCTCCATACCCAAATCTCTAAAAACGGGGCTGCAACGGATCTGATACAGACTGATACAGATTTGAACATTTCTCTGACGTCAGGACGGAGGAGATCCGCCTATATGGCCAACTCTCCACCTATCAGGGGAATGAGAGATTGCCGTGGCATGGTAACAGCATGGTAACACGCTCGTAACTCGGCCCCCTCCTTTGCAGGGGGGCGTGGTCAGCTGCAGCGCATGCAAAGACAGGGTGGAGGAGAGCAAAATAGAGCGAAATGAGGCATGGCTAAAATGCATGATCTGTTTGGTATTTTGAAAAAGAAAACGTATAAATATACCTTATATAGGTATGGCCCTACAATATATTATTCAAATATAGCATGATAGGTCTCCTTTAACTTTCCTTTAGGCTGCATATTTTTCTTGGGTTTTTATAAATACAATATGCCTTCATAATGAGCATGGCATTCATTTTGGTGTGGGTATTTTTCACATTTTGGAAGTTCAACCTCCTATAATAAATCAGTAACCAACTATGTATGCAAATTACAGACACTCTGACACATTGGCTTATTTCCAAGACTTTGAAAAATATTGGTATTATGATAAACAAACTGGCAATCAAAAAGTTAAAATTCTAAAGATGAATGAATATTTGGATGGTGTTGGTTAAAAATGTAATAGCTGAAAGTTTAACCAACATCATAAAAAAAAGAAGCAATTTATTTTAACAGGGATGCAGGAGGGTTAATTGAGTGTTTCCTTTCCAGATAGTAATCCGGACAAAGTGTACCCAGATTGGTACAGCTTCCTCATGGCCTCCTGGATCTTCTTCGGCCTGGCCTGGCTCGCCCTCCTCATCAACCACTCCATCGACATCCTGGAGCGGCTCAACACGCACTGCAGAATGCGCTGGGGTGGTCAGAAGCCAGAGGAAGAGTCTGGCAGTGCAGAGGGAGAAAACCCAGACACACAGGTGGAGGAGGAAGACGAGAACAAGAAGCCACCAATAATTCAGTAAAGAAAGGTGAAGATTTCAGTAAGCTTAACCTAGTTGTAGTCTGTAAATCAGGACATGGGAAACAGGCGTAAACTATTGGATAATGTTGAGCCATGGAAGGGTGTGTGTGTACACGTGTGCATGTTTGTGTGTTATAAGACTGTAAAT
Source organism: Trematomus bernacchii (assembly GCF_902827165.1). Taxonomy (NCBI): domain Eukaryota; kingdom Metazoa; phylum Chordata; class Actinopteri; order Perciformes; family Nototheniidae; genus Trematomus; species Trematomus bernacchii. The sequence continues at coordinate 13,484,277 of NW_022987313.1, read as the reverse complement.
GTTGAGAGTGTGATACTGCCGCTAAAATATTGACTGATTTTTGTTGAGTGAGGATCTTTTTCCCACACTGTTAATATGTGACTCATTATTGTGTGCTTGTTAATGTACTTGGTTTAAGAAAAACCTCTGAGATTAGAGTGTAAGGATACTAGGTCAACACTTACTTTGCTCCATGTATATGTCCATGGGTTAGTGGTCAGGATAAACTGCAGTCAGTGTTGTCTGTGGCTCTCTCGTGTGTTGCTAATGACCACAAACCAAGTCATTTGCCAACTAAGTAGCCATTTGCATTTGACTGTGTGAGAGACAGAACGGCCCATGCACCACTTATTGACTGTTGATGCAAATACATTTAAATGTATTTCATTATTTTTCATTCAAATTGAAGGTAATGTGATTTTTTTTCTCGTAAGAAATATAGGTAACCTAATTATTTGACCACACTAAACACAATGATACAACAACTCATATCTAAATGTACCCAATACAATTCTACAAGTATATTAAAACCAGATTGTTTTAAATGTGTACTTTAGGGAAGCCCATAAATGCTGAAATGATCTTTGCATCCACTAGGTGTCGTTGCAATACTAGTGGAGAAGTCAACCCAGAGGAAAAGCAGCAAACACTCACTGTATGTTAGTGTATAATGTAATAATATAAACTAACCATATTATATATATAATCCTCACACTCAATATATTCATGCTTTTCATATGTTTCTGTCCCAGTGCAGGTATATATAAGCTCTATCATGCAACTTTTATAGAAATGTTATTTCTTGTCCTTATTGCATGATTAAATAAAAGTGTACAATCGTGATTTAATTCTTATTATTTCGTTTTTTGTGTATTTTTCTTTCATGCATACTTCTCCTGACAGTGACCCACAGTAGAATAGCAGCACATAGAGGCGCAGACGAGGGTCAAATATCACAGAGCAAGTCAGGGAGGAGGAGTGAATGACAAAGACAGACGGCGAGCGGCGGGAAGAGAGAGTGGAAAATGCTGAGGAGATGGATAGTGAAACAAGGAAAATAAAGTAGGTGAGGAATGGGAGATATTTGAGGGGAAGTGCCAAAAATAATCCAGACAGCAAAGGAAAAGGAAGGATTTCTCCTTTCTGTTCTGCTATATAATGTGGATAGTGAGAAGTATGAAGTGAGAGTGTGGTCACACCACTGTGACCGTTGTACAACAAAACGCCACATACCTGTTTGGCCACGGTTCAATGAGGACTCAGCATGTGTGAGAAGACTGGTGCCATGTCCTATTTCTGTCCAACCGACCACTGGTAAAGTCTGCACACTGTCCACAATGAGACAACATACACAATCCATAGACTGGATCCTCTGTTGTCGTTTTATTATGTTGTCTATTCTGTACACACGACATCTATTGCTCGTCTGTCAGATCTGTTTCCTCTGTTGCTCTCCTTGAGGTTACTTCCATTTTTACCCTCATTGATTTTGGGAGTGTTTCCTTGTCCGCTGCAAGGGTCTCAGGACAGGGGGTGTTGTATACTTTAAAGATTGTAAAGCCCCCTGAGACAAATGAGTGTCATTTGTGATTTTTGGGATATAAAGATAACATTTGTTTGACAAGGTTCTGAAAAAAAGAGGCAACTATTTATAATGTATCTTTATTTGATTTACCAAAGGAACATCCTATTCAATCATAAGGTCAAACTGCAGATATGAAACACTACCATGTACACTGGGCTGCAAATGTTGCACTAGGATCAAAACTGGTACCAAATGGAAGCCTTAATAATACTCTTTTTTTTAAGTCTGACCTCATGGTGTATGTATGCTGTCTAACCTTAAAGGTGACTTATCATGCTCATTTTCCAATTCATGCTTGTGAATTGGATGTCAACTAAAAATGTGTTTATGTTTTATGTTAGAAAAAAACCCTTTATTTGTCTCATACTGTCTTCCTTATTATGCCTGTATTAACCCTCTGACAGAAACGCTCCGTTTTGGGGCCTGTCTCTTTAAGGCCTCCAGAGCAATGAAGTGAGTTTTTAATATTATGTGCCCTTTAAGAGATATGTTGAGCTATTCCCATGGCTTAAAAAAGCCCCCCTCAAAATGCATTGTGCATTCATGCTTTGAGTTTGATAGATTAAAAAATAAGCTTCAATGGTCCAGCTGGTTAAGGAAATAACTGAGCCTTTAATGTCTTGGACCAGTTTTTACTTATTCAAATGTTCAGTAGTAATTAACAAGAATGGGGGTGATTTGTTCTTTCCAACAGATACTCTTTCCCATGTTACAAGGGATGAAGCCATGACTCATTGAAAGATGATCTTAAGGTGAATTCAGTTACATTGTGAGGATTTTTCTCATGGAAGTTTAACAAACAAGGCTTCTCTGAAAGACAGAAACAACAGCATATCATAAAAAACACAACACGAATGTCACTAAAACACTGCATAGCACAGATTTACAGTGTTTCCAGGTCTGTCAAAATTAGATGTTCATCTTGCATAACAAAGGACATTTAACACTCTCAAAATTGAGGCTGTAGTGTCACGAAAATTTGAAATATGTGGGTGTGGCTGCCTGTGCGTGTTTCACATTACTGTGAGTGTGCACAACTGTGCAGCAGCTGCAACAGAAGGCGTTACATAGTCTCCTCTGGAAACATTTAGGGTGCAACCAGACCAACATACAGTACAGTTTGTACTGCTATATTAATAGCTGGAAAAATATCAATTTTCTCCTCACAGTGTAGGCTCGTACATTGTGATAACACCTCGAAGCTCATTAGTAAAACATGCTGAAGTTAACACAGAACAGATACATGCAGAGCTAATTAAACCTAGTTGTGATTCTATATTTTATAATCTCCTCAATGTTAAACTTTTTTCAGCCGCTTTCATCATTCATGGCCTGTTACAGCTTTCGATCTCTAAATGTGTGCAATGCTCAATGCAAAAGGCGTAAAATATATATATATTTTTAAAAGCATGTGTTCCACAAAGAAACAGGAAACAACATAAATCATCACATGCACAGGCATAAGGGCCCGCCCGTATGTTCTTTATCTCGTCTGCGACGCAGCAGAAATGTCACGTGAAATGCATCTCACCTGACCCATTAATGATGTGGATGTGCTTTAAAGGTTTTGCGTGTGACCGGTAATGTACTGTCTGACCTTACTAGGCAAATTCAGAAAACACTGCTGAGTGATATTGTTTTATAAGAAGCACAGACACTTGTAAAATACTTAAAATGGGACAAGATTACGGTTATACAATTAGCATAAGTTCTTTGTTTATACAGGAAGCATGCCAAACTGCTAAAACTGTGCACAAATGATTGATGTTTTAATGTTATACAAATATAACACTATGTGCTTTAGCATTAGTGACTTAAGCCTGCCTTTGCTTTTACTGTAAGTCACTTTGTTTGCAATCCATTAGTCTTCTCGGAGTGCAAACAAGGAGGCATATTCACTACTGGTGACATTAAAGGCTTCATATTACTATAAACTACAACCATTTGGGATTAATGTCAGATGATACAAAGCTAATCCATTTATTTGGGACTAATGGTAGTTTTTTCTAAGATGCACTACTTCAATGTACTGAATTCTAGCAGAGTTCGAATAGTCAAAACAGAATGACGTCCACTGTGTTTTCCCTACACACATTTCCCTCATGACGTTTTCCATTGCGGTCAACAAAGGATGTGAAGAAGAATAAGGACATAGCATCATTGTTGTCTTTTGCTTAGAGATTCTGACTACACTAGGCTACAGATATTTTTCAAGCATCTTAAATTACAACTGAAAATGAGTGCTATGATAAAGTCAATGCTCTAAAATTCAAAAAATAAATCCGGTCCAAGCCTATAATAAGGGTACCATCAGGGCCGCCCCTCCCTACACGCAGATCACGCAGACTGCGTGGGGCCTCACCTTGCTGAGGGGGCCTCATCTTGCGGACGATCTATGCGCGAATGCGGCGTAATTAATCTTATGCGCAAATGCAGCGTAATTATGTGCTCCACAGTTTCAGTTTCCCCGCTGCGAGGCTCGTTTCAAAATGATGCCGAAGTAACAACATACTGATACCGGTCTGCAGACAGACGGCAGGCGAAAAACCTTTTACAATGCGTGTTTTCTGAATGGAGATCGGATCGATCAGGCTAAGCTGACGTTGTATATGCTCCGTCCACACTCACAACAACGGCCTACAGACATAAATAAACCAGCGACTGTATTCGCCATGACACAGACAGTCTGTGGTTTGTACTTGTTTAACTTTTGTCTAGTTTCTGAACAGATATGAGGAGCTGTGAGCTCTGAGTGCTAACAGCTAACGGCTGATGTTTTGGTTTTGTGGTTCGCATTGAAGATGACGTCACGGCAGTTTTATGCAGCGTCGCTCCGCCCGCCGAACAGCCGATCGCCCCGCCTACACTGCGTTACTATAGTTACTACCCCAGTTGGTCAACTGTAATGGAAACGCAGCATAAAGTGAGCCTGGCCTACCAAGGCCTAACCATACCGTACTAAGCCGTGCTAGGTCCTGCAGTGGAAAAGCGTCATTAGATACTTAGAGGTTATTATTAACTGTTTGACTGCAGCCCTGGTGGGGCAAGTTTCAAACAGGAAGTAACATGTTTAACTATGCAGGGGAGCTAAAGCTACTTTAGCTTTGGCGCTTTTGACAACATTAGAGCCCTGAAGTCTCTTAATCAGGTTTAAGAGATTTTCTGCACATGACCACTTTATCTAGATTACATTTAATGCTATTTAGATATGTAGGTGTATTAGCAGGTCATGTTACAAAAGGTCTGTATTTGAACTGCTGGCTTGGAGGCTGAGAGAAATTGATTAAACTCATACCCTTGCGGTTAACTGCAGTCAGGCTTGAAATATTCCGTTTGAACCATTTTAACTCCTAGTCAGCAGCACCGAGTTTCATCATCACATTTCTGTGGTTATTAATCATTGACGAGAAAAACAAATCTGCTCTGATTGTGCGGGTAAAACAGAAACAGCTACACAGAGATAACAGTGGAAGATAAAGCAAATTTAGGAGTGCAATTAAGAAATATGACTTCAGTAAATGCTTTAGTGATAATAACATTTGTTCACGGGGTAATCACTAAAAGGTAGATACGGTTCTGTAAAAAATAATCAGTTGTCAGGTTCTTACACAACGGCCATGTCTAATAAGTAGTTTGCTCCCCTTGTATTTTCTCGCTTTTTATTCCAGTTTACCATCAATTTTATGTTTCATTTTAGGATCTAGAAAACTGATATGTTTGCCATATGCGTGTCCTACTTCATCCAACTCATTGGACCTGAACTCCCTGTTCTGAGCCAATGGGAGGAGAACATACATATCATGACCCCAAGTCCTGTGTTCATTTTTGATCTCATGCCGCCTCCATAACCCAGCTCGGTCTGTCTGTAATGTTCTGAGTTAACCTCCCTTAAACTCCCCCATCTCTGACAGTTTAACCTCCCTGTTTGTGTGCATTTCTTAACCTGATTTATTGACAGTCCTTGTTTGCTTTTCCTTACGAGGTATCGACTGCGCTTTACACAAATCCCAACAATCAAAAATAATCAGACGGGTGGGCAGATAGGCTTCTTCTGAGTTAACAAAGTTAGGCAAGTGTTGCCACAAACTGGAAGATGTAGACAGAGAAGATAGCATGAGGGAAGATAAACTGATGGCCAAACAGACCAGATGGCTCTTTATGGGAAATACAATCTAAAATTGAACATTCATTTAACTTGCCTTATCCAAAACTATTCCACCACAGTGCTAATGTTTACCATATTTACCATCTTGGGTCAGGCCTACACAAATATCTTGTAATTTTGCTTAATTTAACCACTACTTTACATTGATAAACTGAAAAAACACAGGTATTGACTATCCTATTATAGTAAAAAAAAAACTACATTTGGACTTGTATTCCTTTGAGGATTGAATTGTTAAATATGTGAATTTCAGGTTATAAAAACTGTGTAAAACCATAGAGTTAAATACAACAACAAAAAAGTTGACTGTTATTAACATGTTGGGTGTGAATTCCTACCAGAGCACAATACAGATATAAAATGATGCTATAACCTACAAGTAATAGCCTGACTATGTAGACTGTGGGTTATATAGGAGACATTTTGTCTATACCATCATAAATCTATAAACTAGCACATAGCTGTCAGCATTCACTGCAGGCAAACCTAATGTGACCATTCACTTGTGATTTCTAAGTAGTAGAAGAAGAAGAAGAAGAAGATATACTTTATTAATCCCTCTGTTGTGTTTAAACACATTACACACACAGGGAGGATATACAAGCACGAACAGAGAGAGTTCGGTGCGTTCACAACCCAAGTAACATTGACCTGCTGATGTCTTTCAACACAAGAAAAAGCTGTGTCAATTTCTGACATAATTTAGCTTTTCACAGATGATTAGATATGTAATCTGTAGCGATTGCTACAACTGCACCGTGTTTGTTAGGAAAGTAGCTTTTAGAAATGTATCAATGGACTAAAATGTGTGACTTTAACTTTTTAAGTGATTGGCAGTATGCAAAAAACATATTGAGTTTCACTGCAAGTGAAAAATGAAAGGATCTAGAAGTTAAATAACATTAGCATCTTCCCCTAGTCCTTATCACACTAGCATGTACAATTTAGCCCATAACATTGAACATGCTAGCAAGCACTAACAGCCAGACTCTGAATATCAAAACCTTGTTAGCAGTTAGTGCTACCACTATGCTAAATTGGTATTAGCATTGCAATTACAGTAAAACAAACAACCGCAGTACTTTTCCCACAAAGGTTCATGAGAACTCTTTAGTTCTCATGAACTAAGTACAGATCGCGTTCACACCGGAATAAGTTCCCTGAGGGAAGATTACGCAAATGAGCCGCTGACGTCACTTCGTCTTCTTCTGCTTTGGGTTTACTGGCAGGCCGCAAACAACTTCACGGCGTATACTGCCCATGGATGTATAGATACTGCCACCCGAAGTCCCCGACCGGAAGTCCCCGGAGTTGGGGACTGGCTTCAGTAGAAGCTGCTGGGACTCCCAGCAGCTTCTACTGAAGCCTTCCGAGTAAATCGCCAGAACGCCGACACCTCCTCATCTCCACCGCTCCCATGTTTTCTTTTGTGTTGCCATAAGTTAGTCTCTCTGCGTTTGTGCGCTGGGCGAATGCTAATGCTAATAATGCTAATGCGAGGATAATAAAATGGCGGCTCTACAAAACATTTCAGAGTTTTACGGGGCGTGGTTTGCAATTCGCCCAGCCAATCAGAACTGGGGCACTTTTTTCCCCCCAGGAGAGTACCACCTCTCAGCAGGCACTAAAAATGGGGGTAAAAATTCCGGCACTAAGTACTCTTTTTGGTGTGAACGCGACATAAGGGGTACTAACGGAACTAAATGGGAAAAGTACGGGGAAAAGTACTCCGGTGTGAATGCGCCTAATCTACAGTAATGTCCCAGGGATTTCAGGCAGCAGGTAGTTGAAGGTTAAGTACCTAAATTCACTTGTTAATCCATTTGCTTTGGCTACAACTGCCTTGTGGAACAACAACGTTTTATTTTCTGTTTGTTTAATATAGGAATGCATCTTTATCTATCACACTTTGCTTCTGTAGATCTCCCATCTGACTTTATTGTGAGCTTGTGTTTTCAAAAAGTAAATTGAGCATGTTTTATGAGACTGAACAGTCTCATAGGGTATTGGACTCTCTTAAAACCCAGGTAGGTGCAGAATAGGTTTCTCAAAAATAAAGCAATCAGGAATAATATACAGTTTATAAATATATACAGACACACACATATATGCATATATGCACGCATATATATACATGTGTCCAATGCAATGCACATATTTTTTCATTCTTGAATATACTATAATATACTTCTTATTTCTATTTGTTTAATATATATGTTTATTTTGAAATTGGAAATAACCCAGTACTGAGATATTCTTGGAAATGAAATGAGAATCCATAAAACAGCTGGCGTTTGGATTCTGGTTACGGCCGACCGGCTATTTGGAGTGGAATGCAGCCCATCCACGGCAGACAGCCCAAAACAGTAATCGAACGCGCCACTTCCGGCTGACAGTGGCTGAGGATCAACATCAGGGTTGATGGGTAATGTAGCTTTCCGCTATCCAAAACTGAAGTTACCTACTGTAACTCCAGCTTCTATGAGTATAGGCGTAGCCCTCTAAGGCTATCGCTATTGGGTAATCCCCTGCGCACCCGCGCAGCACTGAAAACACTTGTAGCCCATGCCCACCTGCAAGCTGGGCACCACCCTCGGCCTCCCTTCCGGTATAAATAGGAAGGAGGCCCGACAATCTGCTCCCACACAAACTGCTTTTCTTCAGCTATTCGTGGAGCCAGTGGGGCCCAGAACTTAGAGGGCTACGCCTATACTCATAGAAGCTGGAGTTACAGTAGGTAACTTTAGTTCTATTTCGTATATGGCTTCGCCCTCTAAGGCTATCGCTATTGGGTTAAGGGCGAAGCTAGATGTAGTCTGCGCCCCACTGGGTCCGCCCGGTACCAGAAGCACAGACACACTATACTCAAATAATAACCCATGCCTATTGCGCCATGCGAATGGTGCATCACAGTCCCTGGAATATAGCATAACATGAATATTCTCCATGAGAGGACGAAGGCTGGGAACAATACAACCCTGCCGCTGTGAAAAAGTAGAGATGAAGGTCACACTTTGCCCAGCGATAAAAGAGGGGGAACAAGGGCAGCTCTCTGCGTGCAGACAGGCAGGAGAGCGCACAGCTGGATCCCTGACGTCACTCACTCTGACAGGACACTCAGTACAGGGTGTGTCAGAGAGGAATGGGAGACATCCCTCAAATAAAATTGAATAAATGAACAGGGGGAAGACCAAGAAGCAGTAGTGAAAATGTCTTCCACTGACAAAACAGCTGAGCTGCCATCTCCTTGGATCCGGAGACATGACACAGAGAGGGCAGACAAATCACTCACCCTTTTTGCTGATGTCAGGGCTAACAGTAATGCTACTTTGGCTGACAAAACCTTAAGGGGAACCTGATATAAATGTTCAAATGGGGCTTTACTCAGTGCACGTAACACCAAAGCCAAGTCCCACTGAGGCGCCAGTGTGCGTGACACAGGTCTGAGTCTCCGTACTCCTCGCAGAAAACGGCTGGGTGGCTGCTGATCGCTCCCTCCACCCTCTGCTGATCAGCCTGCTCATCTGTCTATCAGACAGCTCTCATCATGCGGCGCGTACACGCTCAGGGGATGAGTGGAGGTGTGTGCAGTGCTGTCCACACGAGGCGTTATAACGGCACTCGTGGGCTTATTATGGAGTGAGACAGCAGAGCGATGTTGTTCGCCGCTGCAGACGCCTGGAAGGCACACTGGTGCATCCGGTCAGTCTGGCAGACGACAACCTGGTCCCCGGGGGAGGAAAGCAAGGGACGGCGTGCGGCGACCGTGCTGGCCTGCTTCACCCCGAACAATGCCGTCAGGTTCGGCTCCAGGGGAGGCGCGGTCGGAAAACCAACATCCGTCAACCCCAGGGGGACATATGAGGACACCGGAGCCAGCAGGCTCCTAGGGGCCCCCGCCGCTTCCTCCTGGTACTTCCGGATGGCCGGGAAGCGCGGCCAGACCGGGTCACTCCTGATGGTCTGTACCCGGGAGAAACACTCCTGCCACCGGCAAGAAAGCTCTTCAGGCCGGCACCGGGCTCCATCTCTGTCTCCTCCGTCCGGGGGAGAAATGGGATGGGGAAACCACACGGTGATCCGTAGATGGAGGCGGGGTAGGAGTCCTCAGACTCCTGCCCAGCACTCGGATCCAGGAACTCAAGGGCTTGGTCCTCGGAGTAGGACTCCTGGACTGGCCAATCATCCTCCTCGGCCGCAGTAGCGAGAGTGTCCGCTCTTCGCTGTCTGTCGGCCAGAGGGAGACGGGCACAATGACAATTAGCACATGACACCTGCTGGGCGAGAGCTGCGTGCGCGTGCTCCGACCCCAGGCAGGATTCGCATCGTGAGTGCCGGTCATAACTCATTATGAACCCCGTCTGGCCTGAGGAGCAAACTCTAACACAACCCTGTGTACTCATGTTTAAGGATCTTTTTCGAGGTGGCTCTTAAAAGAGCCTTTACTCTTTAGTGTCTCTACAGTGCTTCAGTACCGGGGTGCTGAAGAAAAGAGGGAGCAGATTGCCTCCTTCCTATTTATACCGGAAGTGAGTCCGAAGGTGGGGCCCACCTCGCAGGTGGGCGTGGACTACAAGTGTTTTCAGTGCTGCGCGGGTGCGCAGGGGATTACCCAATAGCGATAGCCTTAGAGGGCGAAGCCTATACGAAATAGAACTGACCTCCGTCTTCGCTAAACAAATATTTTTTATAACGCTCTAAAACGTGTTAACGTTCTCATTGGACTCATTACGTGCCAGTGATCATAAAACCAATCAATCTCACAGATTTCGGGGAGGCCCCCCCTCTCCAGCAATAGATTGATCTGATTGGCAGATTCAAATGCAAGTGCGTTGCCTCTGTCTGTTGATGATGGGATTATGGCGCCGTCAAAGAGAAAGCATTCATCAGGTGCTTCGAAACTGAAAATTCAAAAGAAACGAGAGGAAAATACAGCACGAGAGTCAGGTATGTGTGTGAGCATTTAAAACTGTTTTAAATTGAAATAATTCTGCATGTACACTACAAGTAGTCTAGTTGCTTAATCCGTAGGTCCCATCTCTCGGCACTACAACAGCAAAATTACCTAACGTTAGCTAAATTAGCTATGTTAATTCCCTTGTTATGCAGTGTGTAAACCGGTCCGCAGCTTTGTGAACATTCAATTCGCTAAGATTTTCGATGTTACAGTCAACTGAAGTCGACCCAAAACAGCCAAAAATAGCGGACCTTTAGATCGCTAACATTTTTAGCATAAGTCAATGGAGTTTAACATAGCGGAAATTAACATAGCGGCTATCTGACATTTTCTGACTGGCGAAGATGATGAATGAAAATATTTTCTGTTGCTGTAGCTAGCTAGTTAAGTAATGTAACCACAGTTAGTCTATGTCAGGCATCCTCAAAGTCCGGACTCCGGTCCGGATCCGGACCGAACCACAACTGTCTCTGGACTCTGAGCAAATTATACTTTTCATATGTATTATCTATATTATCTGTGTTATCTGTGTTATCTGCGAGACATCGCCACAACGCAACGAGTCAAAATTCTCCGCGATGTCCACTGCAAACTAGAGATGGGCGAGTCCTGATTCATCCGGATCATTAACCCGGATCCTAGAAATGAGCTGGTCGTGACGAGTCTCCCCTCTCCATTAACCCGAGTCCTTGAGTCCCACACTTGGTGTGACGTACAAATTAAAACTATAAATTGCGTCACTCGCTACTCTCTTTATAACATGTAAAATCACATTACAACGTACCCCAGTCCATCTGCCTACCCTTTAGCAAGTATACAGGATAGCTGCCTGCCAGAAGTGATCGTTTGGCTCAGGGGAGGGGACGCGGATCAGTGAAACTTCCTGCAGACTCGTGGGGACTCAGAGGAGCCGACGGCTCCTAACCGTAATAGCATAGCAGATCCAGCAATCCATACTCGTCATGTGCACGAGCATAGCCCCTCCTCCAGCACCCGGCTCCCGCGCTATCAACAGCAGACTCGCAGTCAACAGCAGACTCGCAGACTCGCAGATTCGCAGATTCGCAAATCCTGACTCGCTGCAACACACAGCAGAGCAGACTCGTGCGGACTCGGAGCCGTATATAGCAGCAGATCCAGAGATCCAGCAGACTCGTCGTCATGCACGAGTCAACAGCAGACTCAGATTTGCCAAATCGCAAAATAACCCTTTTTTTTGTGATCAACATTTTTTATTAAAGCAAAATACACTGTGTAGCGGAGGTTAATATAACGTCAGTTTAATAGATAGATAGATAGTACTTTATTGATCCCAAATTGGGAAATTGTTGTTGTTACAGCAGCATAAAAGGCATTTTACAATAAAACAAAATATACAAGAATAGAAAGAAAAATAAAATAAAATATAAAATATAAAATATACATGTCGAAATAGAAAATATACATGCAGATATTATATATATATATATACAAATATATATATATATATTCAAAATATATGGAATAATAATATGCTCGTGAAATGCATCAACTTTTCGGTTTCACCGATAGGATTTCTACGGTCTTGGTGATGCTGACTCATGACTCAAATGACTCGTATGATCCGGATCTCTTCAATGACTGACTCAGAAGACCCTGAGTCCGTAAAAGGATCCGGATTTGCCATCTCTACTGCAAACAGCGCTCTGCATGTCCGACTGTTCCGCTGTCTGTGTGTGTCTGACAACGCATTGGTCCAATCACATTCAGCATCCCGTCAGCGTTTTTTCCCCCCACCAACAGTCTGCGAATCAGAGGCACAGTAGGGCGGGTCTTCGCGGAATGCGGGTGGGAAAAATGCGTGTGTGTTTAAAAAAAAAAAGTCAGAGCGAGAGTTAACAGCTCATCTAGTTGCATCTGTACTGTAGCTAGTAGCCTAGTTTCACCTACCGGGGTAGGTAAAAATAGGCCTTGCCACCCCAGCTGCCACCCCAGTTGGCAGCTTTGTTTTGAAAGAAAAGTTGTGGCTCATCGGACATTGATGAGAGAAAGTCTCTAATGTCCGAGTGCAAGTGAATGCAGCACAAGACGCACGTCTTGTAACTAGGGCTGTCAAGTTAACGCGTTAATAACGCGTTAACGCAAAAAAAAATTAACGCCACTAATTATTTTAACGCGATTAACGCATGTGTATTTTTTGTCCTCGCCGCCCCGTAGTTTCAGAGCGCATCGAGTTTAAAATACCATCTACAAGCTGATGCTGACAGCCCCGCTCCTGCCGCCCGCTTGTGGCAGACCACACTTCCACGCTCACCGGCAGGCCCGGACTGGCCATCGGGAGGACCGGGAGGGAGTGTGTTAGTGTGGCGTGACTCGCGCGAGCGAGGCACACCTTACGTGTTGTTGTTGTTAGCATCTGGTGCTAGCTAGCTGCGCTAACGGATATAAGGAGCTGTTTCAATGACATTTCGCCGACAACTGCGCCGAGCACTTTACTTTATGCAGGTAGCCAGACAGTGGGACATTGTACGAAAAGTCAGCGCACTCAGCACGGATAGTACGCGCTATTGCAGCACACGTTCGAGCATATATGCCTTGAGCGGCACATAGCTCCAACGATCCATCACAGTGTCTCCACACACACACACACACACACACACACACACACACACACACACACACACACACACACACACACACACACACACACACACACACACACACACACACACACACACACACACACACACACACACACACACACACACACACAAACACACACACACACACACCACACACACACACACACAACAGTATTATTGTATGAGAGAGGTTCCAGGTTGAATTGAGGCGAATATTTGTAATGTTCAGAGGTTGTTGTGTTTAATATTCATGAGAATATTTGTCATTGTTCAAATGATAATAAACAAACATATAAAGCATATGTGTCCACTCATATGTTGATAAGAGTATTTAAAACTTGAAAAATATCCCTCTAAGGTACATTTAGAACAGATAAAAAATGTGCGATTAATTTGCGATTAATCGCGATTAACTATGGACTATCATGCGATTAATCGCGATTAAATATTTTAATCGACTGACAGCCCTACTTGTAACCCCTCCCCCGGCCCTGATTTCATTTGAACAGTACAGCGCAAAACGAGAAGCATTCGGACCCAAGTACGGAAGGAATGAGGTATTTGCGGTCTACAATGACAGAGAAGAGACTGTCAAGTTTGGCTGTACTCAGCATTGAATCAAAACGCACTAAAGCTGTTGATCTTAATAAGTTTGTGAGGCGTTTTGCTGAACAAAATGGTAATCGCCGCATTCAGCTGTAATAGACATGTCAACTTGATGCTCTGCTCACGGATGAGCATACAAAACTGTTAAGATGATGACCTTACGTGTGTAAATATATTTTTTTCTTTGTGGGGGTCAGTTTTAAGTCCTGAGAAAGTCAAATAAGACGGTGTGTAAAACTACACTGCCCAGCTAAAAAAAAGTAACCACTTTGATTTAACTAGGCCAGTAGGTAAGGACATTCCACTGGATAATAACTGAAGTATAAAATAATGCATGACTGAAGTGATGGAGACCATGTTTGAAGGCAAACAAAAAGAGGAAATAACAGGTCAAATCAAGCAAATCTCCCTCTCAGATTCCACAGCAACCAGAAGAACATAAATACTGGCTGGTGATTTGATGAATCAGCTTTGTGATGGAATAAAAAATGCACAGTGCATTTCCTTAGATGTGGATGAGTCCACTGACACCACTGACAATGCTCAGTTGCTGGTGTTTGTGAGTTTTTATGATGAGGCAAAGGGGGAATTTGTTGAAGATGTGTTGGGCCTGACGAACCTCAGTGGACACAGAAGGGGGCAAGACATTTATAAAGCAATAATGGGAATGCTGAATGAAAGAGGGTGCAGCTGCTTTTATTCATAACTGTGCAGCTCTTACACTGCGACTCTGAGGGATCAAGCACAGACACAATAACAATGAAAACTGCTGCATACAGATTATTTTTGTTTTTGCAACCTCGTGTTAAGAATCTTGTTGCAATTGTTTAAAAGTTTGAATGACCGTAATAAACGGACCTTTGTCTTATTGAAACAATTTGTTTGGACCTTTAAGATTTGTATTTGAGTACCCCTGGTCTATGTCTTCTGATGTTAGTAACTATGTAGGCTAACATTAGTTAGGCTATGTGTTGAGGACTAATGCATTCAAGTTAGTTCACATTTTAGTTGTTATTGCCCCTGCTGACAATTGTGTGCATAATATGTAGCCTACAGTCAATGGAATTTCACATTTTGCTATGTTATTTTAATGTTGACACATAATACTATAACTATATATTTTACAGGAGCATTGTTGAAATTCCTAGGTCGAACTAAGCCTGCAAAACCACAAGTCAAGAGGACAGAGGAGCCAGATAGCAGTGGTGACTTGAGGCAGAAGAAATAAGGAGAGAGGGCCCATGCCGAGAGGCAGACGTGAGGAACGCACTGTCATTTCATTTCACTGTCATTTTACTTTTCACATGTCACTTTATTCACTATTCAGCTTAGTTATTTATTCAGTTATTGTATTACTGGTGATGTCAATTGTTGTATATTGTATATACCTACGTATTTACTGTAAATGTGTTGTAAATGTGTTAATACATTTAGCTTATTTAGTTTATATTTAGTGTAGGCTACATTTCTTCTCCTGTATTCAACTGTTGCACCTTCATTTCCCTCGGGATAAATAACGTTTCTTGAATCTTGAATCAGACCCAAAAGACACTAGGACAGAGGAATCAGACCCAAAAGACACTAGGACAGAGGAATCAGACCCAAAAGACACTAGGACAGAGGAATCAGACCCAAAAGACACTAGGACAGAGGAACCAGATGGCAGTGGTGAGGAACACACTGTCATTTCATTTCACTATAATTTTACTTTTCACATGTCACTTTATTCAGCTTAGTTATTTATTCAGTTATTTTATTACTGGTACTGCTAATTGCACTATGCATATTGTTGTATATTGTATATACCTATGTATTTACTACTACTACTTACAAAATCGAGGGTTGTAGCTTTGTGTCAGTACATATTTCAGGGTTTTTCTCATTTAATTTAATTTAATCGTTTATTTAGCAGGGAAAATGCACATTAATGAACACTTAAAACAAAAAAAATGCAAATAGTATAAATATAAATATGCCGGATTTTAGCTTGGAGCTAATTTCCATCCGCAGTCCCTCACATACAACATTTAAGAACATGACAATTATACACATAGCAAAAACAAATACATGATATGCAAAAAGTGCAAAAGAGCAAGAGCAGCATACACAAGTATTTACCACATGGCAGTACAATCTAGCAGCAACGACATATAAAGTGCAAGATAAGATACAAGAGCTACCTAAAGTGCAAGAGGAGATACCCCTGTATTAAAGTGCATTTAGCGGTGATTGCACATCTGTTTGTTTCTCAACCATTCTTTTAGTTGACCTTTAATGGTCAACTAATGGTTTAATTTTCTATGCCTTTGTTCATCTAAATTCTAATACTCATAGGATACTACAACTCCTGCCGATGCCGAGGCCCAGTTCTCCCTTCCCACCACCCCAGGTAATACACTGACTATGGATAAGTACCTTATACAACCCCACTTTAAACACCCAAACTATCCCTTTATGATGGGACATTTTCTACACTGTTAACATTAGGAAGCACTTAAGAAAGAAAAGAAAGCTGCAGGAGCTGATAATTCCTAAAATACAATTGGCCATGTGATCACCAGAAAAAATATATATAAACAATCTGCACCAAATATTTTTGGGATTTATAATTTTTGTGTGACTTTTTCCTTTGTTGTGTACCTTAAGGGAGTTCTCCCCTGACAGCTGGACACTACATGATAGCAGAGGACCAGACCATCGTCAGTGGCAGTGTCCCGAATGTTGTCGACGCCCTGATGCTGATGTTTGCAGCAGTTTACTGCCTCGACATCAGTTATCGCTCAGAACTGGGAGCTACCCTGGAGTTCTTGCAGAGGTAAAACTTGAATTGTAATTATTAAGTCATTCCATCTTAAACCACAGAGTAGAGGATTGTGCACATTTCTGACACGATAAGTGCTCCTGACTATACAAGATCATCGAGATAAAAAGATTATTGTGCTGCATTCTGTTTCGCATTATGCTCTTGTTTTGTCTTGGGTTGTAAATTCAGCGTACCCCTTTCCTTTGCAGTGGTGTGCTTTGGCTCCTCCCTAAAAGCCCAAACTCACTCTTAGCCAATCGGTGGTATGTTTACTTCAGCTCAATGAAAATGACGGAAAGAGGGCCTTTTGTCGACAACAAATGAAAACCAATTCAGTTATTTGGAAAAAGGAATTGTTTTCAAGGAGTCCTATTGAATAGGGATTCAGGTACACTGTAAAAACTGTTGCTTTGGTAAAACTTAAAAAATATGTGTCAAGTGATTCCAAGCAATTTTAAGAGTTTAGTCAACTTTTGCATTTTTTGAGTTGGTGAAATGTACTTTCTTTAGTTTTCCTCTACTCAAGAATGTGTTACTTTGCTAAAACTTAAAAAATATGTGTCAAGCGATTCCAAGCAATTATAGGAGTTGGGTAAACTCACTAATGTGATTTTTTCTGCATATGAAAAGATGAGATGAGCCTACAATTAAAAGCCCAGATATTAAGTGTAACCAATGCAAATAACAATCTGCTAAGAACCACACGAGAATAAAGTAAATTATAAAACACAATTGAGTTGCCGGAACCTATATACGACAAACTCTTCCTGATTTCAATCCAACCCTTTAAATATTTGATAGCATTGAAACATCGCAGATTAAACAAATAAATTAAAAAAGGGAACGTTATGGACATGTTAATACATTTTATTAAAATGTGATTATTTCAAAACAGTTGTCATAAAAGAGTAACAAGTTTGTTTAAAAGCACAACACATTAACATACATGGAGACACATGGTTATTACTTGATGGTTATAACTGCATCTGACTCTTGGGCAACGTATCACTTCATGCTGTGCATCACGAGCCTGTTGCACTTCGACCTCTGCTGTTCCCTGTAAATACAAACAAAACACTAAATTGAGTACAAATCAGGACACACCATGCGTTTTCCTCAAAACAAAAATCAAATCCGTCTTGAAAACATAACGAGCCAGTTTACATTAGCTGTTAACAGACGGTAACAGAGGTGCTATTCACATGCATTACAAGGGGTTTAAGCCATCAAAAAAAGGCTGGTTTGCAAGAAAATGAACCAAATAGTCATGATATTGATATAGTTCATAAAATGTCCAACTACTTATTTTTAACCCCACCTCATGCTCAGAGATTTATATAAAGTGCAGGGTTCTTACACCTTTTCCAAAGTCAAATTCAAGCACTTTTCAAGGTGCATTTTCAAGCTTTTCAAGCATCTTACAGCTGTTGTAAATGACATATTTATATACACATACTTATACTCAAATGATTATTTCCCTACCTCACATTAAATCAGATGTTCTTTATGCTATAAACAACCAAATGTGTGTTTCATAATAGCATTCTACATGAGGATGACAAATTAAAAATGTTAGAAAAGAAAACTAAGTTTAATATTTCAAAATGAGTGACCCATCTGTACGTAGACTGGGCATCCCATATAACCTGGCTGAGCCAATATAAAACGATCAGCCAAATAACTTTTCAATACATTATTGATTACTATTTTTGAGGTACTTTTAGGTTGGCAGTAAACACAAGTCAGAGGTACATGGTGTACTTCTACTCCACTACAGTTCAGAGGTACATGGTGTACTTCTACTCCACTACAGTTCAGAGGTACATGGTGTACTTCTACTCCACTACAGTTCAGAGGTACATGGTGTACTTCTACTCCACTACAGTTCAGAGGTACATGGTGTACTTCTACTCCACTACAGTTCAGAGTTACACGGTGTACTTCTACTCCACTACAGTTCAGAGGTACACGGTGTACTTCTACTCCACTACAGTTCAGAGGTACACGGTGTACTTCTACTCCACTACAGTTCAGAGGTACATGGTGTACTTTTCCTCCACTGCATGTATATAATCCCTTTAGTTACTTCACAGATGTGGATGAATGATGTGAAATATAATCAAGTGTTAAATCAGACTTTAGTTCCACCTGGAGTAAATTCACAAGCTACCCTGTAGTATACAAAGTCATTCAAACTAGCTGCAACTTTACCAGCTTTGATAACACTTTCATGATCAATCATTATAAAACATATCATATACAATTATTAGGGATGCTCTGATCGCCAATTTTGGAGCCGATCGCCGGAATCAGTATCGGCCGATACCGCTCTCTTTTCCTCTCTCCCCCTCTCTCTCTCTCCTGACAGCCCGTCAGTATCTCCTGCAGCTCACTGATCCAGTAATGAGCGACCCGACAGTGAAAAATAAATATATTTATAACTAGTTTAGCTTGTTCCAGAGGTAGATAAAATAGCTAAGTGTGTTAGGTCTAACTCTTGTGTGTTTCGCTCCGCTCACCGGTCCGTCACAGCGGGTGGAGCTGCAGGATTTCTGCTTCACACACACGTTGCATACCGCTATTTTATTGTCATTTTCGGACACTTAAAATACTGCCAGACTAGTGAAGCCATTTTGGCGAGCTTGTTTTGCCGCGCACAGAGAAAAGTGTCATGTACTTTACATGCAACGATAGCCTAATCTAAAATGCTCTACTATGGCGTACCCAGGGTTCTTACACCTTTTCCAAAGTCAAATTCAAGCACTTTTCAAGCATTTTCAAGGTGCATTTTCAAGCTTTTCAAGCATCTTACAGCTGTTGTAAATTACATATTTATATACACATACTTATACTCAAATGATTATTTTCCTACCTCACATTAAATCAGATGTTCTTTATGCTATAAACAACCAAATATGTGTTTCATAATAGCATTCTACATGAGGATGAAAAATTAAAAATGTTAGAAAAGAAAACTAAGTTTAATATTTCAAAATGAGTGACCCATCTGTACGTAGACTGGGCATCCCATATAACCTGGCTGAGCCAATATAAAACAATCAGCCAAATAACTTTTCAATATATTATTGATTACTATTTTTGAGGTACTTTTAGGTTGGCAGTAAACACAAGTCAGAGGTAAATGGTGTACTTTGACTCCACTACATGTATTTAATACCTTTAGTTACTTTACAGATGTGGATGAATGATGTGAAATATAATCAAGTGTTAAATCAGACTTTAGTTCCACCTGGAGTAAATTCACAAGCTACTCTGTAGTATACAAAGTCATTCAAACTAGCTGCAACTTTACCAGCTTTGATAACACTTTCATGATCAATCATTATAAAACATATCATATACAATTATTAGGGATGCTCCGATCGCCAATTTTGGAGCCGATCGCCGGAATCAGTATCGGCCGATACCGATATCGCTCTCTTTCCCTCTCTCCCCCTCTCTCTCTCTCCTGACAGCCCGTCAGTATCTCCTGCAGCTCACTGATCCAGTAATGAGCGACCCGACAGTGAAGAATAAATATATTTATAACTAGTTTAGCTTGTTCCAGAGGTAGATAAAATAGCTAAGTGTGTTAGGTCTAACTCTTAATGTGTGTTCTGCTCCGCTCACCGGTCCGTCACAGCGGGTGGAGCTGCAGGATTTCTGCTTCACACACGTTGCATACCGCTATTTTATTGTCATTTTCGGACACTTAAAATACTGCCAGACTAGTGAAGCCATTTTGGCGAGCTTGTTTTGCCGCGCACAGAGAAAAGTGTCATGTATTTTACATGCAACGATAGCCTAATCTAAAATGTTCTACTACAGCGTACATTTCGTGTGGTGTGTCGCTTGTCAGCGCAGACTCTCGCATCGTTATTGTTGCACACTTTGCAGGAGGCTACTCTTGGGCTTCGCTTGACCCTCGTCTTAGCCATGGCTTGTATTTGTCTTCTGCTAGCCAACGCTCGTTGAAAGGGCAACCTCCTGGCATACTGTCATCTATCACTCTCATCAGAATGCCCAGGTCACACACGTAACAAAAACACTTGCCGGTCACGCGCATTGCGCGGGAAGGCCGGAGCGGAGCTGTTTTATGTAAAAGCGAAGCAATTAAGCGCGCTCAGACTTCTTTATTTTCTTTTAATCTAAAAAGCGAAGTAAAGCATTTACAATTTCAAGCACTTTATCCCAAATTCAAGCACCATTCCCAAAATTCAAGCACTTTTCAAACCTTGAAAACACCTCGTACAATTTCAAGCATTTTCAAGGATTTCCAGCACCCGTACGCACCCTGAAAGTGGCACATGGGTCCTAGAATAAAAAGAACCGACGATTATTTCAACTTTTATCTTGATAAGTGAGAGCGCAGGCCAGTCTACATGAATGCAGGGCAAGGCACGTTTCTGTCCAAAGGTTTCCATGATGGAGTCGATAATGTTTTAAAATATCACTTTGAGTGGTATCCCATCTGTGATTAAAAAAATAGAAATGGGTACGTTTACCTGATGCTCATTATATTGGTATGCAAACATAACACGTCTTGAATTAACCTCTGAAACAACAACTAGTCTGACACACTCAAGGGCTTACCTAATGTGAACCTGAAGTCCATAGCAGGAGGCAAGAGGAGGTGTGACTGTTTTCTGGTGAGGCAAATGAAGGAACAAAATAGTTACATGATGACAATGTAACAATCATTTCAGTAGAATTCATCAAAACATATTTAATTAATTAATGGAATCAAACGTTAAAACACAAGTATCATTTAAAACGGTATTGTATTTATATACATTTATAAGGATGGCATTTATTAAGGATGGTATTGTTAGATACCAGTACAATTCCATGATTCTCTACACAGCAGATCCTAATAACTTCAATATACACTCCTTTATCTCGTTTGCATACTGTCTAATATCTACTTTATGTTGTAGTAAAACATCTCCTTAATAAAACTGTATTTATTGATATTTCTCGCTAAAGACTGCATTTTACTGTTCTACATTGAACACATCTTGCTGACGTTATACATGCCTCCTCGCCCAATACACAATTTTACTGAATTGCGCCTGAATGCACCTTAACTGAAGTCACCTCCGTGACTTTCTACTGAGAGCTAACGTTAACTCTCCTGCAGATTCCAACATGGATTTGCATCTATAGCGTTGCATAAGCATGAAAAATATAGTTTGCACTTAATTTTGTATAATAACAACTCGATGCTGTAACTGCAGACTATGAGTTTAAATTGGGTACACTAAGATTGTAGAAAGATAATTCATTGCTCACAGTAAAACAAACGGCGAAATACATATAGAGGAATTAATATCAAATAGGCGCATTAGTAACTTACTCTTACATAACCGCTGGGTTATAAAGTAGTAGGGAATAGTTTTAACGGAGGTATTTTATCGCACAACATGGGCAGGAGAGCCTCTGAGCCCCGCGGCTGCATCACGGTGCCCGGGCCAACGCTTAGAGCGGCATAGGGGAACAGTTTGCGGAGTTGATTCTTAATACGTACTCTTAACTTAACCACTTTTAACAGAATTGCGTCGGTAAGCACTTGATGCAAACTTTGCCCAACAACTTTGCGTGAAGAAATAGACTACATGAGCACGACAGGGCTGAGTCTAACTTTAACAGCAGTAATGGCGCTGGCATGCATTAAAATGTCGATGTTTCGTTCAAAACAGTGAATACAAGAAAAGTAAATAACACTTTCTAGTTAAAAAGCAGTAATTAATAACTCAGGTGGCATGCTTACTTGTTTTATGATGGTTTGAGGAGGATCCAACGCAAACACGTGTCCAACTGCTGAAGAACCAGTGAGTGCAAAGAGGAACAGGAAGTCTCACACCGCGGTATTCTCGTTTGAGGGCGTGGCATGACCGTGGCGTTGAAAAAAGCATTTTTATTACGTTTTCCAAAACGTCTTTTTAAAGAAAGTTCAGAAAATGTGATATTAATTTACAAATGAATGAGTTCTTAAAACATGTTCTCATTGTTGCTTACGTGTTACTTATTTAAACGCACATTGAAAAAAAACTAATTTAGGGCAAGTAAATTACATAAAAAAATTGAGTTTTGTTGACTTCACCATCGGAACTGTTTTTACAGTGGCTGTATAGGGGAAGGTTTCACTCGGAGTGACTTACACTTTGGGGTGTCGGTAAGAACACACAAGATTCTTGGTAGTGGTTGATTTCCTTAACTTATTAATATCAACACAACAGCACAGTAATACAGCCATGGAGCAGGTTTAGTGTATGTGTGTGGTCTATAACAGAGAAACACACAAGTATAATTAGAATATTGTACTTGTACCACCAAGTAGAGGCTTAGCGAGAGTGTCAGCACCTGATGACAATGGAATCTGACGAGGAAGACGCAACTATTTCTTGCACCGAAATGGGATGGGCACCGGAACCTGGTATTATTGCAGTGAACAAACACATTAAAACTTCTTTTGGTTTACTACGATGCTTTTACACCGCTCACTCTGCTGCCGACACGCACCTCATCTGCCCCAGTTACACACAAACCTCTCAAGATGGCACTCGTAGCTACCCATATTAAAATGATCTTCAAGTGACCGCTTGCTCCTGTTTACAGACCTGCTGCGATACTGTCCAGTGTGATAGTGATGCCAAGTGACGACTTTATATAACACAACTCTATTCAAACCAATGCTTTAAATGTACAGATATGATCATAACAGTTAATGAAAAGTACATTTAAGAGTAGCATTGCCCTTTGACTTCAAGCTGTATAACTGTAAAGACAATTAATGGCTGTATCATCCACAGAATTTGTAATTAAACACTAAATGTAAGTGTACTTCTGTCTTAACAGGTGCCTATTCAAGATCAATCCGGACAATGGGACTAAAGTGGAGAGGAAGGAATAAAAACAAAAACAGCACTCGATAAAGATAAAGGTGCATTCATTAATTACAAACGTCGCTGACTTTGAATGGAGAGAGTAGAAACACACACACATAGTCATGTACACACGCACACACATAACTGGTAGATTTCTTTAGTGTTTATAATTGTTATCTTTTGAACAAAATGTTGGAAAAATGTTGGCTATTGTTAAATGTTGAAATGTTTCATTGCCGGTCTATTCTGCTTTATTATTACTTAAAATATATTTTATTTATTGTTTTTATTTTTGTGATGTATATTATTATTTTCAATAATATATTGTATATATAAATATATATATTTGTGATTTTTTTCTACAAAACATCTGACAGTTAATGTAAACTTGGGCTTTTGCAAAGTAAAATGACATGTTTCCTTTGTGTTTTACTTGTAAATGGTCTTAGATTTCGTGAAGTTTGCTGACGACACGGCCGTCATCGGCCTGATCACCGACGGCGACGAGACGGTGTAGAGAGAGGAGCCAGGATTGTCTTGGTGCCAGGATAACAACCTCCATCTCAACGTCAGCAAAACCAAGGAGCTGATTGTGGATTACAGGAATCAGCAGAGAGAGGGATACGCCCCCATCACCATCAATGGGACTACTGTGGAGAGAGTCAGCAGCTTCAGGTTCCTCAGTGTCCACATCACTGAGGACCTGACATGGACTCTTCACACCACCACCATCACCAAAACAGCGGCTCTTTTTTTTCAATGTATTGAACATGTTCTCAAAGATTCTATCATGTTCAAAAGCGGCAAGAAGAAGCTTAAAAATGTTTCTGGTCCTACCACCCCCCCCCCCCCCCCCCCCTAGCGTACATTGTACATGAAAATACAACTTTAGGTCATCGTCATCAGCATCCGTGATATTGGATTAATTCTTTTAAACAAATCATAATAACTTTTACAACGACAAGAAGAAAACATCACTTCACATGTCCTGCTCAGAACCATTCAGGATTTGGTTTCTAAATAAGAGTTTCAGTTTAGATAAAGTTGTACAGTATTTCAGCTCATCATTACAGTTATTCCACAGATGAACACCTTCTGTTGTGATGCAATGAAGTTTGGAATTTGTTCGTATGGGTGGTTTTAAAGAAATGCAGTTTCCTCTCAACATGTGTATGTTTTCTCTCCGTGTGAAAAGTCCCTGGACATTATGAGGTAATTGTTCCGCAGGCTGAGGAAGTTCAACATGGACTCCAGGATACTTGGCAACTTCTACAGGTGCACCACAGAGAGTATCCTGACTGGCTGCATCACGGCCTGGTACGGCAGTGCAATCATATTCCATTTACTTGCATATAGACTCTTCTTGCACTATTTCTATTCTGTTTTATTTGTATTTACTTGCACTATTTTATCTGTTTTATTTGTTCTATGTTCTATATCAAATCAAATCAAATCAAGTTTTATTTATATAGCACATTTTTAAAACGAGTTTTGGTCGAGCCAAAGTGCTGTACATACAATAAAAACCCTTTACAATAAAAACACTTTACAACAAATACAACAGCAAAAATAAAAAATCACACATAGGGAAATGTCAGGAGTCGTGCTCCGCTCTGACTAGAAGGCCAGAGAGAAGAAGTGAGGACCCCCTCCCCAGACTGCTTCTTAACATTTATGAAACTATTAATGTGTAGCACCAGATTAACGGGAAGAATCTCAGCTAACTGAAGATATGAACCATTTTTACCAAAACAAAACACAAGGGTAATACCAAGCCTCTGAATTAGCACTAAGCGAGAAAATGCTAACGCACTTAGCACAGAACTCAAGATAAAGATACCCTTATTACATATCGTAACTGCACATACAATATATCCGATTAAAGCTGAGACTCCACAGATTATATAGGTATAGTATCATCACTGAGCGATCCGAACTCGCGACAGGGGAAGCAAACACAGACATCACAACACGTACCTTTACGGAGCTTTTACGGGAGATCGTCTCACCGTAGCTGTCAATCTGATCAAAAGACGTGTTCAATGGCATTAAAACGAGAAAAAACGCGGCTGAATCGGTTGATCCATAGGTTAATAATGTATCTGTGGCTTTGAAAAAATTATTTATAATCCATAATTCAATTTTTATGTAAAAATCGGAGAGAAAAAGTTAGCTGCTAATGGTAGCCAACAGAGTGTATGCAGCTTCTAGTTTTGGCCACGCGTCACTCTCACTCCTTATTTGTTAACGTGTTGGGGTGTGTAGAACTTTCCCTCGATTCCATTGGCTCTAGCGGTTATAAAGAGATTTCATTCATCAAAATCGACCAAGGGGGGCCAGAGATATGGAAAATCCACCCAAATGACCCCAGAAGTGTTTTTTTTGTTGCTAAATCTCTCTATAAAGGTCAAATTTCACTTGTTTTGCATCAATCTTGATACAGGGTACTTATTATATGTTGTACTTTGGATTCCTAAAGCTTTTAGTCTACTAACCCATCATCCAAGGGTAGTTTTCACTATAAGTAAAAAAAGAATTTTTGGACGGACACTATAATTTACAGTTTTTTTACTCTGTTCAATAAAAAACATCTATATTGATTCTGACTTTTCTACATCCAACTCACAGGTTTATCATTACTTTGAGAAAAAAGATTATTAATTTGAAAACAAATAAAAGAAGTTTAAAATCAATTCGGAACCGAATTGGGGTGATGTGGTCACGCTTTTTATGGCCAGTGAGAAGACGTGCAGCTGCGTTCTGCACTAGCTGCAGGCGTCTAATTGACGCCTGGTCCATACAGAGCATTGCAGTAATCCAGTCTCGAGGTAACAAAGGCGTTAATAACCCTTTCTAGGTCTTTAAAAGATAAAAACGACTTGGTCTTGGCCAATAGTCGTATTTTAAAAAAGCAGGTCTTGACTACGGTGCTGACCTGTTTATCAAATTTAAAAGCGCTATTGAGGGTCACTCCAAGGTTCATGACAGAGGGGAGGATGTTTTTATTGAGGTAGCCCAGAATTTCAACCGGGGGGGCTGGAGGTTGGGGTCCAAAAAAGATGACCTCGGTCTTGCTCTCGTTGAGGTTGAGGACATTTTGGCTCAGCCAGGATTTTATCTCTGTTAAGCAGTCCATCAACGGCTGTAATGAGTTGACATTTGAATTGAGAGGCAGATAGATCTTGTAGGAGTAGAATACCTCTGCTACGCGCCGTTCGTTGGATGAGGCTGGATCTCTATTAAATTAAGAAAGGAATTGAAAACACCGGAATCAAAGTTATAACAAATTATCTGAGTTTACTTCTAGTAGGAAACCAAACACATATACAAGTTATACAGAGTACTCCGGGTACCCCGGGCTTTTAGATTTGTGATGCGATGCGGACAAATGCGTCAGGACCCGCCAACTCATCAAACCAAAAAGAAATTGGACTTCAGGTTTGTGATGCGATACGGACACAGTTCTCAGGACCTGCCACTCACCAAACCCAAAAGCAATTTTACACACACAAACGTCAGTATTTCTATCTGTCTTTGGGGTGGAGATTTGTCGATTCTTCCTTCCCACTTTTCTCCCAAGCGAATCAGAGAACCCCTGGGGAGGAGCTGTTTAAACTGACCACCTCCCCCAAGTGCCCTGACTGGCTGGATTCGCTTCTGGCCGGGTTCAATAGTTCTCTCCAGGACTTGAAATTCCAAAGTCCCCTAAGGTCAAAAGTCAATTCTTATCTCCGTCCCGATCTCCCCTCCCTACCTTTTCCAGGGGATCTTTTCCTATTTTACGATGTCTTTAACGACTTAGAAACAGCATCTGGCTCTTAGTGGTGATAAGGATCAATGTTGGTGTGTGAAACACAGAATCTCTAAGTCAGTGAATTTAAAAGTGAGAATAACATTATTTTTCTAAGTGATTATCAAAACCCGTTCAAACAATATATGTTTACTTCAATACAGTGTAGAATCATATCTTCTTACTTCAATCTGTATATCATCGGCGTAACAATGGAAGGGGATGTTGTGTTTTGTGAGAATTGAACCTAGGGGCAGTATGTACAGTAGACTGTATATAGTATATATGTTGCACTGTTGGAGGAGCCTGTGACTTCAGTTTTTCGTTGACATATCTACACTGAAGCTAATGTACAAATGACAATAAAGCCTTGAATCTTGAATTTACGGTATTTTTTTTAAATAACAATAGTAATCTTCTGTCTTTAAAGGTCCCATGACATGGCCATTTCTACTGATCATAATTCCATTGTTGAGGTATACTAAAATAGATTTATATTGTGCAATTTTCCAAACTCACATTGGTTTCTCATACAGCATCTCTGTATCTACAATTGTATTTTAGGAATTATCAGCTCCTGCAGCTTTCTTTTCTTTCTTAAGTGTTTCCTAATGTTAACAGTGTAGAAAATGTCCCATCATAAAGGGATAGTTTGGGTGTTTAAAGTGGGGTTGTATAAGGTACTTATCCATAGTCAGTGTATTACCTGGGGTGGTGGGAAGGGAGAACTGGGCCTCGGCATCGGCAGGAGTTGTAGTATCCTATGAGTATTAGAATTTAGATGAACAAAGGCATAGAAAATTAAACCATTAGTTGACCATTAAAGGTCAACTAAAAGAATGGTTGAGAAACAAACAGACGTGCAGTATGTGTATTCACTCTCTGTCCTAAACGGCTTGTTGGAGCTCCAGCCCCCCCCTCCCTGTGAGCCCAGTGGCCGTCAAGGCACAGCGAAACCCAGCCCGAAACCAGCCCGAGCACACACACACACCCGCAGCCTGGCTGGGAGTTTGTGTGTGTGCTCACACACAGACTCACAGCCTCGCCTCGCCTTTTTTCATAAAAAAAAATATTTATTCAGTTTTTTTAGAGGTGTATGACTCTATTCTAACAATTAATAGATGTTAAAGGTGGGGTATGTAATTTTGGAGAAACCAGCTCGAGTGCGCTAGAATTTGAAAATACACAAACGGAAAAAATCTGCCACTTCCTTACAGAACCCCTCCTCCAATACACACGAACATGCACATGACCAATGAGGGCACGAGATAAGTTTGTGCACAGATGGAAGGCTGACAGGCAGGTAGGCCATCCAGTTATTTTAGCCGGGCCGGCTAAAATGATTGGTCGTGCTTTTTACAGCGCTACGGCTTCCACAGATGACATTTTTTTAATGTATTTATTGTCAAAGCATTTAATATATTCATTGCTATCGGGATGTTAAGAGCATTCCATGGAATATAACAAAAAGTGTTTCTGAACACCAATTTCATGGAATTATAAAAACATTTTTTGTAAAATTACAGATTTTTTGGGCAAAAAATGTGATAGTTAATGTAAACCAAGGCTTTTGCAAAGTAAAATGACGTTCTTTTCTTTGTGTTTTACTGGTCTTAGATATACGGTACTTTTTTGTAATAATAAAAGTAATTTTCCGTATTTTAGCTTTTCTTTATCATTTTTTAAAGATAATTATTCT
Source organism: Trematomus bernacchii (assembly GCF_902827165.1). Taxonomy (NCBI): domain Eukaryota; kingdom Metazoa; phylum Chordata; class Actinopteri; order Perciformes; family Nototheniidae; genus Trematomus; species Trematomus bernacchii. The sequence continues at coordinate 13,455,185 of NW_022987313.1, read as the reverse complement.
GTTTTCTAGAGGTGTATGACTCTATTCTAACAAATAATATATGTTTAAAGAAAAATATTTCATGTAAAATTACAGTAATAGAGGCTACTTTTGGTAAGGTAAATTACTGTTTCTTTCAGCCTGTCCTCCTCCAAAAAAGACCAAATAGGTCGATTGTTCAGCAGCTTATTACGACCTACTGTATAGTCACGTTTTAAAGTTCAGCACCTGTAGTGGTCGTGTAAGAAACAACAATTTGCGGCATATGCTCCCGTTGATTGCAAACGCTCCGGAGGGTCGTATATTCACAAATAACCCTCTCTGGAAAATCCTAAATTGTAGAATAATTTGGCCATTAAAATGCTTTTTGATTTTATTTCTAGCGAGAAGTGTATATTGTACTTTTAGAATCCACGTCCAGTGGATGTGTAGGATCTATAGTTTGATAGATATTACGAAGATGATTTGAGGTCTCGCCAGGATAACGTGTATATACTACGTCTTTCCCCACAGCGTCCATGTAAAGTTGGCGTCAACCCTCACGGGGTGAAAACAGTATTTCCGGTCTCGAAGTTTTCATAATAAAACCGGAAGTATTCCCCTCACTGTCAAATGATTTCACCAAGGGTGTAACTTTGGTTTGAGAAGTGGGGGGGGACACAAAACAGGGGGTCCTCCGCAATGAAATATTTTCTCAATTTAATTCCATTTCCTGCCTTTCTACAAATATATTAGGGACTATAGTGTTAACAAATCCAAGAAAAATGTGTAGTGTATATAATGAGTGTGCACACTTATCTAGTATCCTATCCATGTGAACCTGTTTTATTTGTGATTACCTGACATCCTCTAGGGGGGTCCGGGGGCATGCACCCCGGGAAGATTTGTTTCTTTAAATTGAAGTTGAATGCATCAATCTGGTGCACTTTGAGGGCAACATTAAGATATTTATGGATACAGTTCTCAACACTCATATGAAACAGAACTGTATATATTTCAATAATCAAAATGCCATTAGAATATGCTCACAACCAATAACAAATCATTGATAAACTCCTCTCTCCTATCTTTATCTTATCTAGTCTGCATTTTCTCTTTTGATTTATGCATATTTGACTAATCACTCCCCTTTCAAACTGTGTTTTTTATTTTTGTACTGACCTATAGTACACATTGGAAGGATTTCTTAACTTATTTTATATACAACTATATATTACATAGATGGAAATATTTGTTTACATAGATGACCAAACCGTTTGAGACCCACTGAGATAACTAGACTAAAGTTTACAACCTAATCACTCAGAGAGTCCTTTACCTCCCTGAGCTGACGTTATCTCTCTCAGTCCGACAGGAGAGGACTCTCCCTCTCCTTAATTGTTGAAAAGGCTTCTAAAATCTCCGTTAGCTCCGAGCTAGCACCAGATGTACCTAACAACAACCCAGCGTAACTCTCTCAGTCCTCTCTCTCTCTCTCTCTCTCTCTCTCTCTCTCTCTCTCTCTCCTCTCTCTCTCTCTCCTCTCTCTCTCTCTCTCTCTCACCTCTCCTCTCTCTCTCTCTCCGTCGCTCTCTCTCTCTCTCTCTCTCTCTCTGGTCTCTCATCTCTCTCTATTTCTCTCTCTCCTCCTCTCAGTCTATCAAAGTCTACAGGAAGAGCTCTCCCTCCCTTATTGTTGAAACAGCTACTAATCTCCATTAGCTCCGAGCTAGCATCAAATGCTAACAACAACCCCCGTAACTCTCTATGTCTCTCTCTCTGTCTCTCTCTCTTTCTATCTCTCTCTCACAAGATGCGCTCGTGCCACACACACACACAGACGCTCCTCCGTGACGATGACCGCTTGCGTAAAAAAGAAAAAGAAAAAAAAAAAAAAATTAAAAAGTGGGATTTTGAAAAGTGGGGGGGACATGTCCCCCCTGTCCCCAGTGGAAATTACGCCCATGGATTTCACAGTGTGCAGTACTCATCCACTAAAAAACATCAGTTTATCCTTGTTAATTACACAACATTGATTGGTTTAAATTGTGTACAATGCTTTTGTGTTTTTAACCTTCGATTCGGAGGACTTGTTTGTTTTTTTTACATGTTATTTCCGTATTTTATTTTACAGGCTTTTTCCTTTTTTTAACGGACATTTTCTGGCGCCCCAGCTGCCAGAAAATTTCCGTTTTTTTACAATTTTTTTTTTTACAGTGTTTGTTTTTCTTTTTTCCGTTATTATTTATTCTACTATTTCAACAATTAGACAGTTTATACATCCGAGAAACAAACAAAATTAGTAGAAGCGGGAGGGCAGAAAGCATAGCTTCTACAGAGGTAGCCCTCCCGTTAGTCATCCAGTTGCAGGATAAAGGAAAAAAAAGATAAATCCGTATTAAATACTAAACTAAACTAAATTATATATATACATACACACACATATGTACACATATATACATACATACACCCACTTCCAGGGTGAAAATAAAATAATAAAGTAAAACAAATAAAAAAAGAAATTCCTACAATTTCAGTTTAATTTCTCATCCTATTTTTATATAGACTATGATAATTCAGATAATTATGATAAGTTATTATAATTATTATAGTATTTATAATTATTATAATTATTATTACCATTATTGTTATTATCATTATCATATATCCAAACAATCTTTTTTTAATTTATTTTTAAGTTAATCCAAAGGCACAATGACCGAAAAAAAAAGTAGTAGAGTAGTCTGATAATCATTTCGGAATCTTGATTTGAATTTTTAATGACAGCCAACACTTGAGAGTTTTGTTAAGACCATTCCATTGTTTTGCACCTAATATGGATAAGCTGTGTGATTTAATTGTTGTTCTGTAACGCTTTCACTCAGCCCCATGGTCCCTAAGCCCCATATTACCCTTAACCCCATGTTCCCTCAGCCCTATGTTCCCTCGGTCCTATGCCCCCTACACTGAAAGAAACGACTTGTAGGATTTACTTGATTAAATCTTAGCAAGTATTTGCACTTACTTTTTTTAAGTATATTTTACTGCTGTAATATCAAGTAGAACTTACTTTCCAGTATCAAGTAAAATGTACTTATCACCAGACGTAACATTTGTGAAAATATTAAGTAAATCTTACTTAATAATGTTTAAGTTACACGTTATATTTATTTGAACTAATTAAGTAAAGTCTAATTATTTTCTTCATGGACAGGAACATCACTGTTATCAAATTATTAAGTAAATATTATATATCTGTAATAGTTACTGTTATGAAGTAAATAAGTAGATTTTATCATATTTTTTCTGTTTAAAATGTTGAATTACTCATTTGTTTGAAGTTATATTACTCACTTTAATTACGTAATTGTTACTCATTTACTTTTGAAAAATGTTACCTAATAAATGTAATAATCTATGCATTTAATATACATTGAGCACAAATCACACAACTACAATACAATACAATTAAACTTTATTTTGTCAACAATTCAATCACTATTAGCCGACAACATTAACATTATAATAACTGCATGCAACATTAACATTATATTAACATTAACTTATCAAAAAATACAAAATCTACTCCATCATAGATTTGGAGTGGTGCTTTTTAAACATTCAATACAAACGTTTCTTTACCTAAGGAGGGGGAAAAAACATATAACAGAATATGAATAGACGGCAACAACTGTAATCCGTGTGAGAGAGAGAAAGAGGGAGAAATGTTTATACGGAGAAAGAAAAAAATGGCAGGGGGAGACAGAGATTGATACAGCTCCCTGAAACTGAGCAATTGCAACATGGACAGTGGAAGGTACATATGAAGAACACATTTTCCATGTCTTTAAGACAGCAGGTTCACCTTCAAAGCTTGTACTTTTGGGGTCAGCTTATGGCGCGTTTCCACTACAGCGCGCAGCCCGGTTTAAGAGGGCTGTGACGTCAGTGGCCCGTCTTTGGTTGCGTTTCCACTTGGCCTAGTACCGGCCGGCGGGTCCTAATTCACAGTTTTTCTGGCCTCATAAAATCGCGGGTCTAGGGCCAGAGACAACGAGGCTGAGTCGGGCTGAGTATGCTAAACTAGAGAGAGCATCGCTGGCAAGGGGGCTACAACTACAACAAGATGGACATATTTGACCGTGATTTAATTGTAATACACGTTTCAAAATGATGCCGAAGTAACAACATACTGATACCGGTTAGTAAAAACCATGAATTAATGCTTTGTCAAGTCTGCAGACAGACGGCAGGCGAAAAACCTTTTAAAATGCGTGTGTTCTAAATGGAGATTGGCTAAGCTAACGCAGTATATGCTCCGACCGTCCACACTCACAACAACGGCCTATACAGACATAAATAAAGCAGCGACTGTATTCACCATGACACAGGCAGTCTGTGGTTTGTACTTGTTTAACTTTTGTCTAGTTTCTGAACATATATGAGGAGCTGTGAGCTCTGAGTGCTAACAGCTAACGGCTGTGTTGTTTTTCTGGAGTTCTCTGAAGATCACGTCACGGCTCCGCCTACACTGCGTTACTATAGATACTGCCCCAGTTCCTAAACTGTAATGGAAATGCGCCATAAAGTGAGCCAGTCCTAACGAGGCCCAGCCATACCGAGCGGGGCCGAGCGAGGCCGTGTAGTGGAAACGCGCCATTAATCCCATCCAGTCCGAGAAAAAGTTACATACAAGACATGAAAATGAAAGAATTTCAATTATTTGAAATAAAACGTGGAACCTTCTTTAGATGCATGTGAGTGTTTTTTTTTAATTATCTGGTAAATTACAGTTAAGGTTAGCTAGCTAACAGCACGTAACATATCTAAAACATAATCTCTCAACTTTGTGAACTAATGCACAGAAACGTTAATGTGACGTATGGATTCTTGGACCCCAAAGCAGAGACAGACACAAGTTAAGCTCAAGGTGTTTAATAAATAATAGGCCAAGGCAGGTACTGAAAACAGGGATCTGGCTGGCTGCAGAAAGGTCCAAAAACAAAGCAGAGGGAAACGTCCCAGGCTATACTCGAAAAGTAGCTCAAAAACTGCAAAGAAACAAAACAAAACTCAAGGCTGCAGAAAGGCACTCTGGATCGTTGAACAGCATTTAATTCTCTGGCAGAGAAGTGAGGTGAGGGCCAGGCTCTTAAAGAGCAGGTGATTATCTGAATGGGAACAGGTGTGCCTCATCTGCAGCCAGGAGAATACCAGCCACACCCCCTGTCACACACCAGCCCTGCAGAGAAGGAGAGACAGAGTAGTGAGGGGTAAAAGGAGCAAAACAGGAAATCACACAACAACAAAACCCATGCATAAACAGTTAACATGGTTCAAGCAAACAAGAATCAGGCTATTATGCACAAAGACACATATATTATCATAAGTCTTAAACAGAGAGACAATAACTTACCAACACTTCTTTTTCCAGCCATGCAGCTCCTCCGACAGCCTTCAAATGTGCAACTGCAAACCCAACTGAACCGTCGTCCAAAAACGCGGGTATCTTGTCTTGTCAAGACGCATGCGTGGATTCAAACAGCTACTATGGTTTTAGATTAACATTTACTTAGTATTTTAAGGTTTATGAGCAGTGACTATAAATCATTTAAATAGTATGAGTAAATATATAATAAAACGTACTCCTCCCATACTGTAAATGTATTACATGAATAAAAGGTGTATACATTTAAAATGTTACTTAAGAAATTCTAGTTCTTTGTGAATCTTGATATTACCATGTAAAAAGTACGACAGTTAATTAAGTATATTTTACTACACCAAAAAGTCAGTTTTTTGAGTGTACGCTCCATATTCCCCTTAGCACCATTTTCCCTTAGCTCAATAATTCATAATCCAATTATTTCCTAAACACCATGTTCCCTCAGCACTATGTTCCCTTAAACCTATGTTCCCTCAGTCCTATGTTCCTTCAGCCCTGTGTTCCTTCAGCCCTGTGTTCCCTTAGCTCTGTTCACTTAGCTCTATGTTCCCTCCGCCCCATGTTCTCTCAGCCCTTCTCCCAGTTCCTAAACCTCATGTTCCCTGTCATATCATTGTAAATTCAGTGTTTAAGGACATTTCAGGAGATCACCACTGAGAACCATAAATGAACAAAAATAATTGTATTCCATCCAACAGCTTTTTAAATATTCATCATCTTTGACTCTGGACCCAAAAATACTAAAAAGTAAAGCAAATGCCAATATTTGAAATAATTTGCTTAAAAGACATGACATGTTATATTACATTTGATTCATTCACACTCATTCAAAATACAGTATTGAGCTTTCTCAGCTGTGACTCACTTTATCTTTTTGAATAATTACGTTTTTTGAAGATATATTGTGTTGGATTTTGTTGCTATTTAAAAAACACCATTCCCCATGAGCCCTAAACCTTTGCATTTTGAGAGATTATGAACCACATATACCTTATGACTGTCAGAAAGAATTGACATTAAAATGTCAGCAGTAGGCCAACAGTGCAATGGAGTTATTCTCGTTGTTTAAAACAACATAACATCTAACCTTGACTTGACCTATTGGGCAACACATATTTCTGTGTTAATAAACCGAAATAGTGGTCTGTTTGCATACTCTCTGATAACCCAGACAACTACAGAGATTCAGCGTCACTTAAGGGGCCATGCGGAGTGGACATAAAGAATGACTTTTGTCTTTGTCTGTGTGTTTAGTGTGTCTGAGTTTGTGAACCTGCGAACATGTTTGCATATCTGTGTTTGACTATAGAGTGTATAGCAGAGTAAAAGTTTGTGATAGCCTGAAGTGCGATCCATATAACAACAATTAGATACAAATCATATCTCATTAGACCTGCAGTTTATGCTATAGATTGTGCACTGGTTTTCTGACAAGTGTCCAACATTTCAAATTAACCCTTATGTTGTGTTCGGGTCTCCCGTGACCCGTTTCAAGTTAAAATTATATAATAACTACGCTCTAGTTTTTTTTAGCGGAACAAGGCTTCATGATATCCTCCACAACAGCTATACTGTATAAACACTACAAAACTGATTTTGACAATTTTAGCCAAGTCTGAAGGTCTCTAAAAAAAAAGTGTATAATTTGGTGTTCGGGTCTGGGAAGACCCAGCAGAATTGTTGTGGATGACTCGGGGTCAAATTTGGCCCAATCAAGATTCATCTTTGACTTTAGACAAGAGGTATTCAAAGAGCTGTACATTTCTCAAGCGTTTGTACATGAACCAAGAGTCAAACCTAAAAACGTCTAGGATTCCAAAACACATAATGCAGTGCAGTCTGACTGGTTCCTAATTTATAAAACAAACACATGACCTGTGATTGTGTGTGTGCCATACAGCCACTTCACACCAGCTGACAAATCCTTATGTAATTGTCAAACGGTGTCTTATAACTTGAAGAAAATGTAGGTCTCATGCCGGCATTCCCCACCCTGGCAACAATCAAACAATCAAAAAGCCATTTGATTGATTAAAAATGTTTATTAGTGAGAGTTTATTGTTGCAAACACTTGCAAACTGTTTTATTGGGCTTGCTGGTAAAAAGTTAAATCAACTGAACCAACAAGGGAGCAGCTAATAGGTTACAGAAGATTCTGTGTTTCGTTATGTTGCTTTACAATATGGTTACTGATTCAAAAACGCTAAAACTGGGAACAATTTCTCTAATGTCACACACAACTCATTTGTGCCCTAGATATGTCCTTACACAATTTTCAAAAGATCAAGGCCTAAAGTTACATTATATAGTAAAAGCATGCTGGTTTACACGTTAGGCCTATGACGGAGTAAAGGGCAAAGATGTGGCTACGATATAGTTGCTGAAATAAAGTACAGTAACTGTTCTTAAGCGTGTGACTGTTGTCATATGAGGTTGTAATAAAACGCTTGCTGTGTTTACAAGATATGGTCACTGTTGAATGAAAGCTTTGTTTCAGCTATTCATGCCTAATGCATGGAAAGTTTCATTTTAGTATTACACAATGATAGCATTTGTGAGTTATTTATTTCTTAATAATTAGTGCGATAATCTTGCTATTAAATGATATATGTGATTGAACCCGGTGATAAAGGGTATTCCTGATAATGGAAGTAAACTTTGAACGCTGATATGACACGAAGTGTGTTTTGACTTCTGTGCCTCTCATATACTGAAAACACTAATCTTTGTTTTCGAGAACCGTTGCTCTGATGTAATTTGCTTATGTGCCAGGAAGTTAGAGATTGTAATGGCAACCAATGGCATGCCCTTGCTCATCCCACAGCATTTCCTCTCTGGCTTATAGCCTCTCTGCACTGCAGCACAGACAAGTCGGTACATGAGAAAAGAGCGGCAACATAAACAACCTCTGGCATTTACTCAGCAGCACTGGCCTATATCAACCTTCCCTTCACTGCTTTTAGAGAGAATGCTCAAAACTTGCACAATAAATCCATTGACAGAAGAATACCAAGCAAAAGCAAATTGACAAGCCTCTTCACAAGAGACTTTGTTAAAATTAACGTTTTTCCTAATAGATATTGATGTTTGAAAGGCACACTCAAGAGCAACAGAGAATCCAATGTTCCGTGAGAACGCAAATGACATATTGTTAAATGAAATCGCACAGCATGGTATTCTGTTAAATCTACTTCGTACACTGACCTTTCATGTCCTGTTATGTTATCACACGACTTGTCCTTCAACTTAAGAATATGAGGGGGCGAAATTGGAGCCATGGGACCATTAACATGAAATATACTTCTATTCAGTCGGAGTTAGACTCAGATCAGACTTATACTTGGATTTGTGAATACAATCATATACGTTATTCAATTATCTACATTTACCTTCAATCCTTCTATTTAAGTGGTCAAATTGAAGCTTGGCTTATATAAAAATGATGTTTCCATACTTGAAACTGCATCTACAAAATACGTGTCAAATCAAATGTAGGGAAGTCCACATATGGAGGAGATTGAGGTGGATGGATTGGCCCAGTAGACTGATGTTAATGTTAAACAGAAAGTCAATGGTGATTTATTTTCATTTACGTCTATAACTTTGATAGTGTAACAAACACACGTATTTCAGCCACAAACCATGATGTTTTACTAAACCTAAAGTAGCTTTGTTGCTTTTACATTTTATATTAATTTATTACAGTAGCCAATTAAACTGCGATTGAAGTCGAATGGAAAACTAAATAAGGTCCAACAACAGAACAAAAGAGTAGTGTCTGCCTTACATTTGCATGATTTTACCGGCCAGTGTGCTGTGCCTCCACTGGTTGCAAGAAGAACTCCAGTTGTAAGTCTAGGAGAAAAAGACCCTTAACTCACTTCCTTTATTTACTCAGCAAACAATCGTATAATCATTTTATGATCTCAATCGCTAGTTCCTGTGCTCCTTCAACACATCATGATGTTCATTTTGTAAATAATGGCAGATAGGGCTGAGATACATTGTGATTGAAGTGCACTACCACACGGTGTTGACCGGTTTTGGGGATTCTGTGTTTTTTGCTTAGAACTTTAACTCTTTCACATTTTCACATCGCATTTACAACTGGTTTCACATGCATATTAGTGCTCCACATGCCGAGTGATCCTTTAAGATCTGCTGAACAGCTTTTATCTATGGTAGACTTGCATCATGAATGTCTATAGGCCTATCTTTCATGCTGGTTATGCTGATGTTTTTAGTGTGATACCAGAAAACAAAGCCCAATGTTAAACTCTGAGAGCAGCCCTCCCAAAAAGTGTTTGTCACATCGCCTTGCTAATTGCACCACTGCATTACAGTTGTTGGCAGTATATTGGTAACTTCCGCCCGAAAAAAAGGTGTGGGACCTTCCAGTTGGTATTTGTTTGAAATTGAACCTGATTTGTTCTCATTGTCACGTTTAAAACCCAACGGTAGTTGCAGAGAGATTGTGTTACACAAAAGCCAAGAGACGAAAAGCTGCCAGAAAGCCTGCTCATTGTGCAGGAGCAACGATAACAATCTCAAACTGCAAAGTACTCCAATGGTTTCACTGTTCCTGCAGCATAAAACGAATCATTGAACAAAATTGCATTTAGTCTGCGAAAGTTTACTAGCAAATACACACTTGTAGCATTGATATTGAGGTCTGGCAATCAGAGTAAGATCTTATACAGGATTCAGAATTTGCATGTTGCAAAAAAAACAGGTTTTGTGGATTAGGCCTCCACAGTGCATTAACTCAGAATCCTCAGCACTAAAATGATTGCAGCACATTGCCTTGAGGGTATCTGTTATTAACATTTCAATCAATGTGCTTTCTGTATGGCAACCTGCCTTACATTTGTTCTAATATGCCTGCTTAAATGGTGACACAGACTTTATACAGCTTTATTGTTTTGAACCGGAATGTAGAAGCTTTAAATTATTGTTATGTACACTACGGCATTTCATATTATGATTCAAATATTGAATATCTGGTTTAACCATACAAGTTCCATTACTGCATGTGCCCACATATACTAATCTATATGTTTTTTTGAAAATGTATTTTTGACATGAAGCATGGACAGTATGATTCTGCCTGTCGGTCCATGATTTTCAGTTTGGGAACACACACTGTAAAGATGCTTGCTCAAAGAAACACATACCGACAAGAAGCAAATTAGCTGCCTGATTGTGCGGGTTTCCTTCCCACAAGACTCTCGGGAAAAAAAAACAAAACATAAACATAAAACAATGGGACTAGGAAGCAGTTCTTCAGTCATTCCACATGGTCAAATCACCGAACGCACCTACACAATCTAAAAATAACCCTTTACAAAGGGATGGCATACAACATCACTTAACAAACAGGAATCACATACTATAAACTCTTTTGACAGGTTGTGTGAAAACGAAATGACTTTTGAAATACTGATCGGTCATTAGCACAGCCGCTATGCTCTGCCCTAAAACCTCCGATTTCTTTGAACATAATTTTAACCAGGATAAGCTGACTGCTATGATGGGAATAGTTTAGAAGACTTTCACTCCAATTTTCCCACACTACTTGAAAATGCGACCAAACCTTTTGATTATTGTTTTGACTAAGAGAGTCCTAGTGACAGAAAATTACATATTGTGTATTATCGTCAATGCAAAGCTTTTTTTCGTGGGGATACCATTTTGTTTAAGGTCATTCATTAAAAATGGGTCTTAACATGTTCTCCTACTTTGCTTTCACAAGGTGACTTGCATGGTTTGCTGCAAGTGAACCGTATATCAAGGCAATAATCGTGTCTACCCTGGCAGTTTGTGTGTATGCTACCTGATAGAAACTGAAATTAGCAGATCCCAAGATAAAAAATCTGAGGCAGAGGTGACGATGACCATGAACGACACAGAAATGACTTTGGTTTCAATATGAAGCATACAAGTATCGTAATGATCCTTATTTTCTGTTGATGCCGGTCGCAGTATTTTAAAGCTAAAGTCTGAGTATGCCTCGGAAGCTCTGGGAATTCAAAGATCCCTAAAAAGATGATTTAGACTTTTGGTTCTGAAACTTGTGTTAATGCATCCACAGTGGATACTTTGTTATCTGATGAGGCTCTTCCGGTTGTTTTATCTTGGGTGCCTTGACCTCCGGAAGTCCCCTTGAATCCCAAAGGGCTTTCCACAAGACCACCATGGCCTTCAGCAGCTCTAAAGCAATGTGTGTGGTACCATCTAAACATCTGTGGGTGCTTGGCCTAAGACTGTTTTTGACAGGCCTCAAAAAGACATTTAGAAAAGAAACAACAACAGTCTTGATGTCAAAATCAGGGGGCTACATTCTTCCTCTTCACTTTTTAGTAACATGTGAAAACACAAAACTCATCAAGAGGATTGCTTAAACCATGTTGAATGTTTGAAAAGCAGAATACAATGAATTATTTGATGATTTTAATCTCTATGTACAGTAAGTCAAGTGGTGATACTACAAAGGAGGAATGAGTGTTATGTAAGAATTTGGTTATGTCATGACCTTGATTAACATGCTGAGCTGGCTTACAGTTCAAGTCAGTCTAACCACAAGCTTAGTCAGCTGATTTAGAAATGCATGCTTTTCCAAAACTCTATAAGGGCATCATATCTGTTTATGGTCCACTGAATAATGGTGTTAAAAAAAGGCATCTGTAAAATATTCAAAGCCAATTTTCTTTTTTGGAGAAAAAAACACTTATGTCCTACCCATCCTAGATTTGTATTGCTGACACTCAACATTAGTGATTTTAGTCTAATCTAAATATTTGAATGAGGAAAGATCTTAATTGTAAGCATGTTAATGTATGCTCTGACTCATAACAAATTAAATGTCTTGGTTTTCTTTGACATGATGAATGTGTTTATGTTTTATCCAACATGGTCTGCACTACTCTTCCAAATGTTTTAACACCTTTCATTCCATTGATTTGTTAAACTTGTACTATCTGCACAGATCTGTACATTCAGTTTAGTATCACTCACACAGCTGTAACATAGCTTGTATACAGTTCCAGATGCATTTTGAACATAAGCAATGAACAGATTTGCCTTTAATTATGAGCTGTGTACGTTTTTAGTTAACGTATACTTGCTTGAACATAAAATAAAATTACCCACATTGTAAAAAGAGGGCCTTGGGCAGGAAGTACACCAGTGATGATGATGCAATGTTTTGCTGTCTTGCATGCCATAAATTCCCACACAACCGCGAATTTACAATTGTATACCACAAGTGCATTGAGGTCTTGTGGCAACAACAATTTTGAAAGTATAAATCTAAATGATTTTTGCTTTTTCTGCAAATAAAGTCCCTTTATTGACAGAAAGTATAATTAACAATAATCTCTGTCTGAGGATCTGTGGCTCTACTTGGACACAAATCAATAACTGTGTTCCTTTTTGTCCGGCAGTGGCTCAGTCAGTAGGGGCTTGGACTGTGAGCCGTATGGCCGCCGGTTCAAGTCCCCGACCAGACCTAAATATGGAGTGTGGACTGCTACTTGGAGAGGTCCAAGTCCACCTCCTGCCCTGCCGTGGTGCCCTTGAGCAAGGCACTGGACATCCCCTCACTCCCATTGCTCCCCGGGCGCTGTTCAATAGCTGCCCACTGCTCCTAGTACTAGACCCCTGGTAATAGGATGGGTTAAATGCAGAGGTCACATTTCACTGTGTGTGCTGTGTGCTCTGCATGTGTGACCAATAAAGAGGGTGTCATCCCTCCGATTGTCGATTCTCTTAGTTTGACCTTTGCTCCTCAGGGCATCAACAGAGAAAACAGAACCCATCACTAGGGCAAACAATTGAGCAGTTCAATTCTGGACATTGACAAGGTTTACCTTTTGGTTCTCGTCCTTTTACAACCAACCACAATATTTGAACGCCACCTCTTTATTTGTATCTTTGCTGCATACTGATGAACATTATCTCACCAAACAACCCTCAAGAGATATTGAGGCTACACCTGCTTCTTAAAATATCCAAATAGTTCCGATATGTGTAGAAAAGAGACCACAGTGATATTTACATAACTGTCTTTTACTGTCTGTGATGGCACTCTCTGATATCATGTGATTAATGTGCAACCCTAAGCAGATAAGGACTCTCAATGACTCACCACGGCTGAAGGAAGTTGAATTAATATGAAATGTATGTAATGTTTTACAGGGGGAGCAAATCCAGTGGCAATGATTAAGTAAATGTTTGCCCATTTTCTTTCCAGTTGGTAACATAAAAGTCAATTTGGTTGGAGTTTTAGGCTGAAAAAAAGGCAATCATCGGCAGTTTGTGCCACAAAATCCTGTTATCTGCACTCTAAATTGAAAATTGAAAGTGTTCATTCTGCTTACAAAATAGATTATAAAGATTAATCAACGACAACTTGTTGTTTTAGTAGTGCAAGTTTTAAAACGGCACAATATATATCAAGAAAAATACAATATAAAAAGAGATACAAACTGTATGCAGAGGCAGTTTCCAATAAGAGTGTCTCATGACTACATTTCTGGAAAAGCTTTATTAAAGTGGAAATTAAAATGTGTTGTACACTTCAGAAACTTAAAACTTTTATTTTGAAACATATCAACTTTTCGAATAATCTTATATAACTTGAGTTGAGTAGTATATTATTAAAAAGAGTACAATTAAATTAAAACTCAACTGTCTTATATTTGATGTGCACTTCTAAAAAATACATTTGCAAAAAAATGAAAAAACTAATTTTGTAGAATATATTCAACTTGTTTTTAAACGTTTTTTTAGATACTTTCCGAAGTTTCGCGCTACTTTCAACCTCATAATAACTGCGGTTGTACACCTGCAACCACAAGTAAACGAAACAAACAGCTGAGCAGCTGCCCCCCCTACTTACTGGTTTTCTGGGCGGATCTTCACTGCTCCTCTCCACTACTCCCAGTTCACTTCTTCAGAAGGCACTACTTCTCCGGCTGCGCACGTGGAGACAATATAGCTGCAGCTGCGGTTCCATAGCACGCGCTTTATTAACACTTTCATCCTGTTATGTCTCGAGCCCAATGTTGTCAGGAGCGGCACCTCTCATGTTTTTTTCACAGCCCTCGCGCGGACGGAGAAACATTTTGTGAAGCGAAAGACTTGCCGAGAATGAGTCCCGCATAACTCCGGGTATTGTTGTTATCTACCCCCTCCTTTCTCTTTCTTTTCCCCCTGTCCCGCGTTCTCCAAGTTGAGTCATAAGTATGGTAGATAAAGGCCCCTTGTTGACTTCTGCCATTATTTTTTACCTGTCCATTGGGGCAGCAATTTTTCAAGTCTTGGAGGAGCCCAATTGGGTGCGAGCTGCAAAGGAGTATAGTAACCAGAAGGATACAATACTTAAGGCTCATCCCTGTCTGACGCAAGATGATTTGGACAAAATATTAGAGGTATGGTCATCTTCTTTAACTGTTTTTCGTTTATTTGTATTGAATTTCTTTAACACCTCATGATGTGAACCACTTTAACTGCTACTGGCACTTCTAAGAAAATCACATAAATGATGTTAAATATGGTATTTCTGTTTTGTTGTCTTTGTAACACATGAGCGCGTAATGAGCCTCGGCTGCTCTGTACACTTTCTCCAAGAACTAACAACATTTCTGAGGAATGAGAAGTTGTCAGTCCATGCTTCCTCTTTGTGAGTCAACACACCCCCAATGTGTTTACCATCCTGAGGGCCTAACAGCAACAGGTCACATTGGCAATTAACATTAAAGTTCCCTAATAACCCCACATGTCCTCATAAATGCTATCTTCTTGGGGACCGCCCTTATATCCAAGCCTAAATATGATAATTATATTATATAGTAGGCCTATATCAAATGTGCAGTTGTAAACCTGATGCTGTGATTATGATGCCAATTTGTAACCTGCGCCCTAAAGCTGCAGGACTTGGTGTTCCATTGCCAACTTCTTGTTATTATCGCAATTCTTTAACCAGCAGTAAAGATGGTGTCATTGACCTCTGTAGTTTTACTGTCAGCACTCAATGAACACAAATGATTAAACACGTGTGCAGGTGTTTGCCCCATGACATCCAAGAAGTTATTTTGATTTCTTTGATCTGTGGAGGCTTTGTGACCTTTATTCTTTCTGTTTGACTGTGACAACATCTTAACGTGTCAGGGGAAAGTGCACACAGATACTTTGCAGTGTAAACAGCAGCGTATATGCAACACACCATATCAGGGGGATCCTTTTTCTGCACTAGCATCACTGACAGTGGTTTATTTGAATGCTGTTTTTCCACTTCTTCCACTTGCAAGTATGACCTGGAACATGTCTCAACCTGTGCCCCTTTTTGGGCCCACATCAGTATTAGGGAGATTTATTATCCCACCATCCCCCCCTTCTGCTTCCTCCTGCTTCTCCTTTTTGTGTTTGGGGGGACTGAAAGGGATATGCCCATAAGCCTCCCCCTCCTCCCCATTCGTGGCATCTCTCTAACGGCCAAATCCCCCCATCTGCTTCCTAATGTGGAATATTATGGTCGAGAGGTCTTTGACTTTTTGACTTTGGAAGTTGTTCCTGTAAAGCAGCCGAAAGAGCTGTTATTTGGTTGAACTGTTAGCAGGCGCTCAACTGAAACCAGTAGAAGAGGAAGTACTCTGAATTTGAATTAGGTGCATGAAGTAATACCACAGTGTTAAAATAGTATGTAACAAGTGTTAGCATCCACAAAAAACACGAAGACTAGAAGTACAACTACTCATCTTGCACAATAGCCAATTCTAGATGAAGAATGGTGTGAAAGAATGATTGATGCTCTTTGGTATCCACATATTGTGTTGTTTTTTTAATTGAATTGATTTTCTCTCTCTCGCTCTATATATATATATATATATATATATATATATATATATATATATGGTGGTTGGTCTTTATTTGACATTTATCCAAAATACGTTTAAAACAAATCTGAATATATCTCCTTGCTTACAGTATTGCAACATATAATCACAATATATTAAACGCTGTATCTTGATGTCTATCAAATCCCAAATTCTTGCCAAAACATTGCCTATTATTAAATTATAATTATGAATGCATTATGTCTATTCATCACTTTATTAGAGAAAGGTTTGGGAGGAGCTTTTTTTATACTACTATTTACTCATTGTTTGGTTGCAAATTGGACCAAAGTATCAATAAAGTTTTATCTTAACCTATAATAAAACAAGATGATTTGCTAATTATATTTGGTATTATTTTGCTGAAACTAAATGTTAAAAGTGACTTAATTTGTCAGATACTGGAGTGAAAAGTTGTGTCTCTTGAGATGTAGTGGTTTTAAAGTATAAAGTAGCATGGAATGGAAATACTCGGGTACAGTTACCTCAAATTGTACTTCAGTACTTGATTAAATGTACTTCAAGGCACTTTGAAAAGATAGTATCAAATCCTGTTTCACTTCTCCACTCTTAGCATAGTTAAACATTCTAATGATTCCAGAGGTGTAGTTTACCAGTACTTTTCCTTTACAGGGTTTGCCAAGACACCTGCTGCAAAGGCTTTAGAACCCCCACATGAAAGCGTAGAAACATCCACTTTATCGCCCTTGAGCTGCCTTTATCAACCCTAGTTGTGTTAGCACCAGAGATTCTATAATGTTTCCATTGTGGAAACTTTGCGCCTCTTGTTAACAATTCAAATATAAAGCAGGCTTAACAAGAAAAGGCGACACTCTAGTAAAAGTTTGTCGTCTCTGTTTTATTAACAAGGAGTTTACTATTAACTATAGGACCCTTGAAGTGGTCACAGTTCACAGAATGGATTTTATGGTCCATCAATGTTGGCTCTCAAGAAGTGGTTGTAAAAGTTCAGAAAGGGAGCGGGGGGGTGAGGTGGTTGCACATTATATCTACAGCAAATAAGGTTGAACAGAGTGTGCAGCTCGTAGCTAAAGTGTCATGTCTGTGTTTCAGTTTTCAGAAGCCCTGTAGGCAGAAACACAATGCATTATGAAGTCTTAAGTAACACTTGAATGCATGTATGTATATGTCATTCATCAAAGTGTTTCCCATAGCTTTTTATGTGTGTTGAGCTATTGTGCTACTTTCCTCACTTTTGGTGTTTAGTGTGAACAACACACGTGCAATGTCAAGTGTTGCAAATTAACACAAAAACATATAATGCGTCAACTTTTTGCCAATTGATACAAAATCAAACTTTGCACAGTTCACATTTTCAATAAATAATGTCTGCTCCTATTGAGTGATGTGCAGGCTCTGCAAAATGCCCCAAACAATTAGCAACAATACATGTATTATTATAGCGGCCAATTCTAAAAGTTGCGTGATCGTTTTTAAAGAAAAAGACAAGGAATTATAAATGTAGTATTGTAACCAATTACGAGTATGTAAATGCTAATTTAATGCTTAAAATGTTCTGACGTCAAGTTATAGATATGATTGTTCCATCTCTGAAATGTTTAAGAAAACATGCCATTCACAAACTATCAAAGCCGACAGTGATGCCCTCGGTCAGTTTCCCCATAAATAGATATTCAATTGACGTCATGTGACAAAGACAACTAACACTCCTCACATTTGTCAGACGGGAACCAGTTCATGTTTTGGACTGAAAAATGACTGAAAAACAATTAATGGATTTATCAAATTAGTTTTCATATACATTTTCTCTGGATCGATTAACTAATCGTTGCACGTTTAAACAAAAAGCAAACTTAATTTAAAAGGAAAATAAAAACATAATAAAAGCAATGTGTCTAGATTCTTCTATGCTATACCATTTTGAAATCATACATGCAGGACAGACCATTGGATATGCATGACATATCAATGTAGTCTTGAGAAGATTAGGGTCAATATTTAGCTGTAATGAGTCAAACATTGACCAATTTTCTCAGCGCAGCTTTGGTTTGCACTCGTTACCTTTTTTTAATTGTCCGAGGAGCATTTCTTTATTTGATTTAACTTTTCGCGTGAGAGTACCGTCACACATGACTTAAAGACCATGTGTGGCCAAATGAGAAGTGTGCAAACGGTGCTCTCCACACACTGCTGTCACATGCAAACATGGCCAGTCGTCAGAATGAAACAGCACAATGAAGTAGCGCTCTGTGTTCAGGGGTAGCTGACTCTGTCATGTGCCTAGGGGGCTGTCTGGAGGCTGCTGGCTGGAAATAGCCAAGTATTTTTTCCCTTTTTTAAAAAGCATTGAACTGAAGTCATGGAAGGTGTCAATTAGGGCTGCTCAATTAATTGTATTTTAATAGCAATTACGATTTTGGCTTGCATCGATTATGAAAACAACATAATCGAAATAAAACTATTATTGATTTTTTTTTAATTTTTTTTTTATTGGTTTTTCAGTTGAATTATACTTAAAGTTCAGGGTAATCAACTGTTAAAAACATACTGTTCACATTTTTCTTTTCAATAAATTGATGTTTTCAAAGTAAACTGATAATCGTTTTTTAATAATCGTCATCAATTATTGACCCAAATAATCGAGATTATGATTTTTGCCATAATCGAGCAGCCCTAGTGTCAATGTTTTCAAATGTAATAAATTGACAAGAGAGGGATGTCTTTATGGCCTTGAAGGTCTGATTTGATTAACTCGACACCCAAAGGGCATATTAATTTCCTCTACGCTGTTGCAGAGGTTTACAAAGATGCACAATAAACCAAATAAAAATGCCATCTGTTGTGTTAATGAACTAAGTTTAGTCACGCAGTATTAACAGCCCAGTGTAAAGCAGCCACTCACAAATAGGTTCATGGTGTGATATGCTCTGCTTGACAGATGTAAGAATCCTTTCACTGTCTAGGAATTTAAATAGCCTTTGTATGTCTACAAAATAATACAGCATCCCTTTCTCAACTTTTCCAAAGTAGTTTTGCCACACACTCCCGCTGTGGCCGATCTTTGGTTCACGCGGTGAAGTCTCAGCATTGTTTCTCGCACAACATTGTTTGCAACTCGTCTGTATCAGAAATCAATACACAGTGATATGCGGGAGCTTGAGTGACTTCATTGTTTGTCAGTCAGATCAATCCTCCTGACCACAGCAGCTGTTGCCGTCTTGTGCTCGCGTGCTGCTATAGTGGAAAAATACCTCCGAGCTGGAATGGTATGCTGGGACAACAGCTGTCTTGATAACAGTTGGAGTTCGTCAATGTGTGTTTTTTTATTACCGTTTCTTTGCTTATCAGTGTGGCAGATGCCGGCAGTTTGGCAATATTTTCACATCCAGAAAAGTAAAGGAATCCTTTTAGAGGCTGTTTAATGGCACCACATTGTTTTGATCAATATTCATTTAAGAATAATGCATTTCATAACAGGCTTTTTTCACAACTTTATGAAATCCTTTAAATATGGATGTAAGGCTTAAAAAAAGTGGGAAAAAAGGTCAGATCTTGCAGAAATGTAAAGGACGGTTCCTGCTTCTTCACTGCACTCTATCGCTCTGCTGTTTACTGCCAATTGCACCACATAAGCCAACAATTGTGTGTATTGGAAAGCACTGTTGAGAGAAGGTTTTCTGCATGAAAAAGGACTGAAACAATTCATTGATTAACCAAAAGTGTATTTTTCCGTCAAACCACTAATCGAGTCAGTTCCTATCATAGTGTAAAAGAACCACTGTAACGTTAATCATTACTGCACCAGGGCAGTATTTTGTGCCTCTGATTTGAAAATTTTAAGATATCTACCCTCCTGACTTCTTAGACTGTAATGGGCTGTGCCTCTTGGCCAAACAAGTCCCATTTTGTGTTACCTAGAACTATGACATTTGCAGAAGACCCAGTTTCTTTCTGATATCCAGTTTTCTAATGGGTAGGCTTATAGAGAGGCCAGTTTAACCACCGCCCTCTGAGCTGCTTTTCTGACACAAAGTCTCTTTTATCTTTCTGCCCCAGTGCTTTCGCCTTTTTGACTTGTTCTCAGGGTTATTTGTGACCCGAGTCACCATACCATTAGCTGACCCTTTAACCTTTTACAGACCTTTTGCATTGCAAAGCCTGCTTAGTTAGCTTTGGGTATCTTTGTGCTTCAGTACTCCTTCCTAGCCTTTGTGCTTCACATAGAAAAAACAAGGCAGCAATACATGATGTTTAAAGATTTGCAATAAAAGTTAACATTGTAATCCTTTAAAGTATTTTAAAGGTTATGTTCCTTGTCCTCTATGTGAGTGACATTCATTGAGGGCACAACGCTTACTCCCGTGATTTATCCTGCACTCTGTCCTCGTTGTATTCATGTGATTCAGCATTTTGTACGTTTCAAACTTCAGCACTTTTTATCTGGCAGGCAGACTGTGAACATGAGCAAATCATCCTCATTAGGGTAGTATAAGGTGCAGAGCACACACACACACACATACACATACACACACACACACACATACACATACACACACAGACCACAAGCATAACATTTGTCACTTTTCTATGATTTGACGGAACAAACAAACAAACCTCAAACTGTTACAGAGTGGGGTTTTAGCATTTTATATTTGCAGCAGAGGAATGTATGAATGGTTATGTGGTCTGTCATTTGAATTTTGAATCTATTTTCATGTTATAATCATCACTTTCCATTGGTATAAGCCACAGTGCTGGAAGGTTACAGTCAGTACATCTGAAGCCATTTTTGTCTGTGGGCAGATTGGAGAAGTCAACACGCATGTTTGTCAAGTTAACCTTCTTTTGGTTTGATACACTACTGTAGAGCTGCAAAGAATAATCTATTAGCTGTCAGCTATATCATTTATCGGCAGTCTTTTTTTTAAACGTGAACATTTACTGGAGTTTGTGGACAAAACAAGTCTTTCGAGAAGGTCATCTTGGTTTTTGGGAAACGGTGATTGACATTTTCCCCATAATTACATTTTTATAGACCATTCAATCAAGAAAGAATTGCCCAATTAATAGACAGTAAAACATACTTTTAGTTGGCACCTCACACTGCTGACTTCATTGACTAATTGGGAAAAAAAGTGTTTTACTTTTTTTTGTTTTATATAGTGTGTGTGTGTGTGTGTGTGTGTGTGTGTGTGTGTGTGTGTGTGTGTGTGTGTGTGTGTGTGTGTGTGTGTGTGTGTGTGTGTGTGTGTGTGTGTGTGTGTGTGTGTGTGTGTGTGTGTGTGTGTGTGTGTGTGTGTGTGTGTGTGTGTGTGTGTGTGTGTGTGTGTGTGTGTGTGTGTGTGTGTGTGTGTGTGTGTGTGTGTGTGTGTGTGTGTGTGTGTGTGTGTGTGTGTGTGTGTGTGTGTGTGTGTGTGTGTGTGTGTGTGTGTGTGTGTGTGTGTGTGTGTGTGTGTGTGTGTGTGTGTGTGTGTGTGTGTGTGTGTGTGTGTGTGTGTGTGTACCCTTCCATCCACGTGGTGATCAGCAATGTTATATGTTCAAATGTCTACTGTGAAGGATATCATAAAAGCCTTAATGCTATCGAATGTAAAACAAAAAAGTTATGATTGATGAAAGTAGTAAATCGGTCAGATTTGACCCGAAGACAACAGGAGGGTTAAACGGTTATCTGTAGTGTTAACTGGTTCATAAGGGATGGGAAGTTGTTTAGAGCTTACATCAAATATGATTCTAGCCTGAACAGGGCTAATTACAAGGTTACCCATGCATATAAATGTAACCAGTCATTACACACTGTACTCAGAAGGACTCTTAAAGTGAAAGTGCGTAAGCAGGACCGTTGTCCACTCTTGTGAGGTTTTTCCTTTTTTAATTTCTAGTCATGGTTCGAACACAAACTTGGTCATCACTGCTGTCATGCTGAAGCCCAACGGAGGTACTGTGTTGTTTCAGCAGACAAAAGACTGGCCTCCCCTGGTGCTGGTAATTACAGAGCAGGACTGTCACAGACCTGTTATTATTAAAGAACCAACCATCTTCCAGTACTTAAAGGCTTATATGAATGTTGTCAACCCCTGCACATTTCCCCCCGTCAAGCACATTTGGAGAAAGAAGAACTTTGGTGCGGGGGGCAAAGCATTGTCTCAACAAAGATGGCCAGGCGTTGCAAATACCCAACAAGGAATTCAGTTTCTGTTGTGGCTTTTCCATCACACATATGGTTGGAAATGATTGATTACGCATTTCCATTCTCTTTTAAATGTCAACGCTGAACTTTCAAGAGGGATCTGATAGCCCATGCTCTAAATGGTTAGAAACACATATTGCCTGTGGACAAGGCACAAATGATACCCTTTTCCTGAAGAATGTCTTGGATATATTCAGTTTTACTTTGGATCTTGATACAGGAAAAACAACCATTAAAACAACCGCTGAAGAATCACCTAGTTAGCTTGTATCATGTATCATCATGGGATTATGAAATGGATGCTTATGCCTTCCTGTATCTCTAACAATGTAAGCAGTGGTCAGAAATGTAGAACCCTCAAGGCAACGTTGGTTCTCCAGAGTGCATGAGCGTTGTTTCAGCTCATCAGTAACACTGCAGATACCATCATGATATCACAGGAAGGATGCTGTGAAAGAAATGGAGCTTACGCACAACAAACTTCCTGTTTTCCTCAATCTTATCGACATGTGCCCTTCAATAACTGCCGACTGATAGCATCCATTTGTTCAGCGTCAATGTATTTCTCTTAAAGTCGAATTCAAGCTAATAATCAGTTGTGTTTATTCGTTATTCTCAGGCGGTCTCAGATGCTGCAGGCCAAGGAGTCACCATCACTGGCAGCAAAACGTTCAACAACTGGAACTGGCCCAATGCTGTCATCTTTGCTGCCACTGTTATCACCACTATCGGTACGTACTTTCCAGTGACAGATCTAGGTTTGATGGGGGAGGAGAGAACCTTTTGTTTTGGTTGATAAAGACAACCCATTTTGGGGAAAAGGTTTTTCCTTCTCCGGTAAAGCCATACTAAAGAGATAGAAATAGCTGTACACTGTTGACACATCCTAACCAATTCTTTTTCACTTTCAATGTTTTCAGGATATGGAAACATTGCTCCTAAAACGCCAGCAGGCAGAGTGTTTTGCATCTTCTACGGGCTGTTTGGGGTGCCTTTATGTCTTACCTGGATAAGTGAGCTGGGAAAGTTCTTCGGTGGCAGAGCCAAGCACCTGGGCCAGTTTCTAACAAAGAAAGGGTTTTCACTGGTAAGTTCATATGAGCTTGTTCTCAACTTCATGGAAACCTAAATGAAGCTCTGTGTGGTATTTTACAAAACCTTCAACTTACCTGAAATATGTTTATTTTTATTTTCCAGAGAAAGGCTCAATTTACCTGCACAGCTATATTTCTCCTCTGGGGGGTGCTGGTCCATTTGGTCCTTCCACCTTTTGTATTTATGTGGCAAGAAGGTTGGTCATACATTGAAGGCTTGTACTTCTCCTTCGTCACATTGACCACTATTGGTTTCGGGGACCTTGTAGCAGGTAAGATGGGAATTAAACGTATTAAACCAATCAAAGAAACCAATTCAAAACATTGGATACAAATGACCTTTGACTATTTTTCCATGCAGGTGTGGATCCCAATACGAACTATCCAACTCTGTACCGATACTTTGTGGAAGTCTGGATTTATCTGGGGTTGGCCTGGCTTTCTTTGTTCTTCAACTGGAAAGTACGGATGGTGATTGAGGCCCACAAGGCCCTGAAGAAACGCCGCAGGCTGCGCAAGCTATCTCTCGATGAGCTCCGGCACTACAAAGAGTCTCACAAGGCCTCCCTTCGATTACCTCCCTCTCCCAATGACGTCAACATCTTCAGCTTCCTGTCCAAGAAGCAGGAAGGCTACAATGACCTAATAAAACAGATCGGCAACAAAAAAGATGGCAAAAGCAACAGCAATAGTCCCAACACGATCAATAAATCCAAAGATATTAATCGGTCCAAGAGTTGCAATGATGCCCCCATAGTTAACGGTCACACCATCCTCAGTCTGGACCGTTCACCACGCCAAAAGAGACGATACAGTTTCAGTGACCGCGTCACTGTTGCCTTCTCAAAGTCCAAGAACTACCTCCTGGGCTCGGACAATGGATTGCTGCTGACAGAGGACCAAGTAGAGGGAGACCTAGAACTCGACCAGTTCGAAATGTATGAGAACCAGCTTGACAAGGACGTGGAGTTGGAGAACGGAGGGGTGGGAGATTGTGGAGCGGGTGGGCGAAGGAATTGGGAGTCTAAGGATTACCATCCGCTAACTTTCAAAAACGCAAACATTAGTTTTATAGACGAGGAGAACTTCCTCAGTAATAACTTGGAGGGAGACGACGATGATGATGATTCCAAAGCAAAACTGTCTATCACTACATGTGATGAAAACATTGAAACGAACTCCAAGGAGGAGCCCACTTCTGAGTCTGAAGGGTCCGTGTTCACTAGTGACGGCTCAGAACAGTCCTATGAGAAACTCGTAGAGGAATATGCAAAGGAAGAAAATACAGAATCCTGAGACAGTCTTGAACTTTGTAAAGTCAACACATGTTCCTGGTCCTCTGTTGTTGACTTGGCAGCCATTGAAGTATATATATTCTAATGTGAATTGTTTAAATGAATATCCCATTGCACCTTTGGGAGTCTGATAATGAAGGACTCCAAAGATAAGATCACATTTCAAATGAATGTTCTAGATACAACAAAGAAATGAAAATCCAACATCTTGATGAGTATGGACTAATGAGTATCTACTCTATTTATTTCTTTGTATATGGTTTGATCAAATATATGCCACTCGTATTGTAATGTCCAAACCAAGAACTATTTACCATGAATGCTTTATTTTCTACTCATTGGCTAATAAGAAATGATATGTGGAAACGTATTTAATTCCCCATAGTTTCTTCTATTCATAGTCACCATATTGGTGTTTTTATAATATTTATTCAAATGAAGGACAGGGTAGCTTTTTTTTTTCAATGGCTACGTGGGTTTATATTACTCCCATTGCACAATTCCATCAGATGAGGACAGTTCAAAGTCTGTTACATTGCAGACTGTATTTTTGAAACCTGAGCCAAACTTCAATCCTTAAAGAAAAAGGGCTTAAGGGCCAACTGTCCTTTTTTCCATTGTATATCACTTGTTTCTTCTGTGAAGTCCTTGATGAGTTGTTGTATCTGACACTTCTGTTTATTTTGACTGTAAGCAATAGAGTTGTGACTGCACTTGAGGTTGTCAGTGACATCTGGGAGTCTAGAAGCATCCAAGAGAAACATTGGAAAGGAAAGAAAAAAGCCTTAATGGCAACAATTTGACACAAACTTATTTCACCGTGCGAAAAAAAACGACTTTGGAAATCATCCTCCCATATAGCTAAAAATATTAGCTATAAAAATATTAGCTAAAAATATTAGTGACATATAGCTAAAAATTGGTTCATTAAACGGGTTTTATTGTTGTTTTGCTGCTGACTGCATTTTGGGCAATCTACCATAGCAGTGCAGTGCGGTGAACTTAACATTTACAGCTTCAATATTCTCCCTTTTTTTGCCTCTTTAGCACCCTTTCACTTCATTGTATTTGCCATGTAAATATTGTCTGAAAGGCCGTCAGTAGCCACAGCTCTGCTCAGGACGTGGCCTCGCTGCTCATGTTTGCCTTTGGGGGCTCGCACTGGCATGAAAGACTGAAGTCCCGCTTAGCACAGCACCCAAGGTTAAATTATAACCGATCAATGCTCTGTTGACGTACGTTTCAGTCAGGAGACAGTCAGCAGTATTGGTGCGCTCTATAACTGTATATTATTTACCCCTTGACTCATGTGAACACAAACCGTCACCTCAAGGGACCTATGTCCATTGCTTTTCACAGTCCCACTTTTAAAATGTCCCCCACTGCCTATTGCACACATTAACTTGCACACAGAAACTTGAAACAGTGTTACAGTGAATGGGCAGTGTCGAACAGGGCTACTTTGAATTTAAAACTCCTATTTCAAGCCAGTTGGATAATATACTGTAAATAAAGTCCAATATTTGTATTATTATTTTGTGAACCAGAACTCGCCATGTTAATTCCTATCTCTGCCTCACAGATGACTGCTATTAAGTGAAAATGCCTGTAAAGCAAAGGTTATACAGTACAGTGTAACATCTGTTGAATGTACTCCTAATGACTCACTGAAAAGATGACTTGCTTCACACTGGGTGTCTTCTTTTTCGTGACAGGGCCACCACTTTATCCATGTGAACTTTCCTTTTTCTCCTCCTTTTCCCTGGTTTTCCTGAATGTGTCTGTTCAGCATTGTTATACAGCCATGGTACTTGTCTGGACTGAAATTCAAGCTTGTCTCTAGATTATAACTACGTACAGGTTAGGCTGGTTTCACTAGGCTTCATTGTGTAAAACTCCAGTAGAGTTGTGTTTTTAGCTGTCTTTTTTATGATTAAATTATTCATGTTTATATAAGTGTGCATGTGAGTTCTGAACAAATGTGTAAATTTCGTGTAAATAAACATTTAATAAAACTGGTGTTTTGTTATTTTTGTAAAAAGCCACTCTCGCCACACTATTATAGGCTGGGTACTATATTCAGCACGGATCATGAAAACAGGCATATAGTGTACAAATGTTCAGGTTTTTGTCTTCTTTATTTTAGTATTAGGAGTGCAGAGAGGGTCTTATACTCTGGAAATGGTTGGATCAACTGTTTTCAGGGACAAATATTAAAGGATCAAATCTACAAAATTGGTTTTAATGCTTGAGTAGCCCTGATGAAGAGGGTTATTTTATTACTTGCAAGAAGCTGATGAAAACAAAAATAATTCTGAAACAAATGTAAAATAATTGTGTGTTATGGTTTTCTTATTTCAAGTTATGTATTAGCATATAGCTGGCATAAAATTGACATTTCTAAATATATTTTAAACCCAGATTGGAATTGTGTTGGCAGTAGCTGTGACCGTCACACATGAAAGCCAATGTTTTCCTCTGCCATTAAAATATAAAGTTTCCGCAAGAGAATTGAATGCAACCATTCTACTCTATTTTGTAACACAGCACAACATTAATTCAGGTTAGAAGTGAGCTGTGTTTAGTGTTTAGCAAACATTTCTGCAACATAATCGCATTAATTGTTTTGCAAGAGTTATCAGCATCAGCAGGTCTGCAGAGGTGTCCATGTCATCATCCTGAGCTCGGAAGTCGTTTTATTAAGCTTTGTTCAAATATTGGGAGATGTGTATGTATCACTCCACTCAGGTTTTCTGTTTCTGTATTGTTTTGTGTTGCACAGTCCAAACTATTTGAAATAATAACATAATAGCACATTCTAAAGGGCATTAAAAACTCAAGCTTTTCATAATAAAAATGTTTAATCTGCCTGTAGACACAACTATTTAGTCCTTATTCAGTTTGAAGATCTTGTGCAAAATGTGCATGTATTAACTATTTTATCATGTTGACACTTGGCATGGCTTATTGTGCACACATACTCCAAGGTCATGATGTCAAACAACACCAACACTGTCAACCACACTTCAAATGGAGCGAAAGCTGATATGTCAATTTAGCCATAATACGCTCAAAGACAAATACCGAGTACTGCTCTACACCAACAGGGTGAATGTCTGCACATTATCTGCTTGTTTATATAAAGTATCAGTTAATGGTTGGAATGTGGGTGAATTTGAATAGGCATGGAGCCATGGAGCCAGGCTGTTGACATATCTTGATCTGCCAATAAGACACAAGATTAGCATTTGCAGTCTGTTGTCATTGGCACAGGCTAAAAAAAACAACAATGCCTGAACGATTTCAGCATAATAACCTCCCTTTGGTCCATCCTGAGTGGCTAATCTACCTCTGGTTACATAATACATGCATTTAGAAAAATCTGAAATTTGACAACACATTGATATTTCACAACCTTCCGAAATGACTGATTTACAGTTTAAAAAATCTGCAATGGATACATGTGTTTTTGCGTTGCCCACGTCAATGTTTCACTAGAATGGGTGCTGTAAAATAACTTTTGCCCTTAAAAATGCTAGCTTAACTGATGATGGTTAGTGAACCAAACCAAAGACAGAGCTCACTGTGAAAATGTGCTGAGGCAGGTGGAAACCAGAATGTCTCCTGTTACTGTGGGATTCCAGGAACAACATTAATCAACCCTTTTTCGTGCCTTCAAGTTCTTCACTCAGAACCGTGCTGCTGTATATGCACAAATAGTTGATGAATACCGAGGCCATTGTTGTTTAATTATTCCAAGGTTAATAAGTAAATGGATAATTCTGGTACCTTTATTGCAGCAAATAGTAATAGATGACCAGATATGATTAAGACAGATGCAGCTAGACCCAGATATTTCGCCAAATAGCTGGTGGAGACCCAAAACCGAGCTCAAAGAGAGTGAAGGTAGGAATTACATTATGTGAGTGGACACATACGATACATGACTCCAAACAAAGTCAATGCTGCATGTTGAAAAAATCTATGTTACTTTGCTAACAACCTTGGCATATCAACTTGAAAAGTGATTATGTGTCAGTGTTGCGTTCACAACTTGTTTCTGCTCCCCCCAAGTGGACAAAAGTACAACTGATTGCTGAACATGGTTACAATTTAGATTCAACTTTAATTTCCTTTTTTTTTTAATTATATATTTACATATCCAAGATTCTCAGATGCCAGTGCATTGAGGTTATGAGAAAATTAAGATCCCGCAAAAACATCTTGCTAACTGCTAACTATGCTTGCTTTCGCTAACTATCACAATAGGACCATCATTTCCTAAATGAAAATGAATCTGCTTTGAAAAACACGTGAAACTAGTGATCGAGGCCATAAAGTCATTAGGTAAATGATAAGGTATTAAATAATCTGAGAAGTCATTTTCTCTTAGACTTCTTTACAAACTGACAACAAGTGGAGATGCCCCCTGATGGATATTAGAACGATTTCAGGTTTGATGGGCCTCACTTTTCAAACTTGGTAGTTGCTTAGTTTCAATATTTACAACTAAATACGCAGCACTCAAAGTTAAACATTTGGCCTTTAACATTTAAAGTTTAACGTTCAAAAACGTTGCCTCCTCCCGACTATGTGGGTTCGGATTTGAGTGTTAGATCTTGAGACTAGGTAACAGGCCCGGTTCCAGAACAAAATGACTCAGGGTGCATCTGAGATTAGAGAGGGTGCAGTGGTAAAGTGCTATTTTTTTAGTGGAGAGTGGACCTAACACCCTCTAGGCGGGTCCTCACCTCCTCTAGGGGGGTCCGGGGGCATGCTCTCCCGGGAAGATTTTTTTTTAAATATTGAAGTTAAAACCATCAATCTGGTGCACTTTGAGAGCAAAATGAAGAGATCTATGGATACATCTCAACATCCATATGAAACAGAACTGTAAACAGATGTACTTTTTCTTTATGGATATTTTACAAATCACTCCCCTTTTAAGACCGAAATGTCTACATGCATAGCAGAAGATGGCATCTTTTTTACATGAATATTCCAGCCAATCTCTAGTTTGAAACCATGAGCTGCAAAATGAGCGCCTTACCCCACTGTACAGGCGAGTTGGGTACTTTTTTAAATATACCTGGGCAGGCTCTGTTTTGCCGAGGTCCTCTGGCACTTGCGGGCCGCTGAAGGGGTGGCGGTGTTTGGGGCAACGAAGACGGCTGCGGCTGCTCCGCCTCCGTGGGCGAGGCGGGCGGGAGGACGTTAGTGTCCACGACAGTGGCCGCGGGTAACGTAATGTCCCCATGATCTGAACTGTTATTACAGTACCTGCAGTAGATGCAGTGTTACTGCTGGCGATAAAGGCTGGTTGTTTTAACAATTTTCTGATGTCCATCATTGACTGCTGTGTAAGCACCTTGCAGATGACGAACGCGCAGCGGCACAGGTCACGCGCACCTGACATAATAACGTTACTTACCATTTAAATTGACCAAATAAATGCAGCAGACAATGTTATTTAACCATAATTAAAAAAAAATTATTTCAACTATATTCTTCTTCTTCTTCTTATTATTACTACTATTATTATTATTATTGTTATTATATATGTAATATTTTCACTTTTCATTTATTTAAATTTTTTTCACTTTTCATTTTTTTTTTTTTTTCACTTTTCATTTTTCAAATAAGGGTGCATAACGACTCAACTGAGGGTGCAATGCACCCTTATGCACCCCCGTAGAACCGGGCCTGCTAGGTAAACAACAAAACCCCATTTCTAACCAGTGACAAAAAAAAATTGTTTGAACATGGCAGCTAAGTTAGTGTTCTTGTAAGTCATGTGCATAACTGGAAGCATCAAAAGAGGTTTGCTAAGCTTTCAATCATAATGACAGACTTCAAAAGCTCAAGACAGAAAAAATACACACATCGTTGGTCGGACTCGATAGCCTACTAATGCAACTTTATTTGATAATTATAAGATAAATATTATTTTGAAGCTTTAAAAACCACAAAAGTGGAGAAAAATATATACACAAGCATCACTGAAAGTCGATCACTTGAAAAAAATCTTCACTGTGAGTTTCAAATGTTACATTATGCTTGTTCTGTGAGGATCTGCTTCACGGCTAACAGGACGTCCTAGAAATGAACTAGGCTACGTGACAAAGTCACAGTGTGAGTGTGTACAAAGGGGCATGAAAGGCTAGTCTCATCAAACAGACATCACCAATTGCAATTTGCGACATGCCTCAGGACAGTGAAAATTGGAATTTGATCTTTGACTATTCTCAGTCACTCTCTGTGATGGCACTCAAAGGGATGATTCATCGCCAGTGTTGTCTGTAAGTGAGCTCATAAAAAGGAGCTACAGTATACACTTGTTTTAGGGTTGCGAATGCCTCAGGTGAAGTGGGATCAGAGGGTCTCGTGTCTTCGGCTTCACAGCACTTCAACTTCATACAATTGAACCACGTCAGCAGTGATAATTTCGGATAGTTGGGGGATTTTAACAGTGAGATTAGATCAGGACAAGATATCAGGAGATGTTTGCTCATCACAATATGGCTCCTTTCAGTCTGTCCACTTCTACCCTACTGATAGGATCTGGAGACTACAGCTAGAGTTAGTAGAGACATAAAATTGCTATTTAACACTTTACTTTTACTGCATGGTTCAGAGAACAGATTGTATTTGTCATAAAAGAGTTAGAGCACATGACTGTTTGATCTTTGGATCTATGTCTTATCTGTCTTAAAGCAATTCAGAAAGTTAACTATACAGAACTGCATACCATAAAACTTTGATTTAGTTTTGTGGTATGCCGTTTTGGATATAATAGTCTTTTGCAAGCAAACCGGATAACTGACCACTATATAAAAGAGAGAGATAAATCAACACAGTTTACATTTAAGAATTCAAAGAAAAGGACAGTGATTTTTCCACCAGATGTAAAAAACAGAGCGGAAAATGAACCCTTGGTGTGATGTGCTGCTGAAATGTTACACAGATATGTGAAATGGCATAACATGGCCAGCGACCATGGGCCAAAGCAAACAATATCTTTCCATATTACAGTAAAAAATGTACGGGGGAACTGATGAATCCGGACGCTTAATGCTATTCTGAGATAATCACCATTGGTCGATGCCTGCCCGCACACAGCTGATTTTATTATAGTATTCACTGAGAAAACACCAGTGAAGGCTGTTATTTAATGTAAGTCTAGACATCTCCATTCCTCTTTAAAAAAAAGGAGATACTGCTGAGCAAATATGTTTTTAAATGTCTGTACATTTATTCAGTTGATATATATATATTTTATTTAAAGTAGTCACACTGCAGACAAAGTGATAATTAAATGTTTATTCAATTGACTGTAAATGTTAGCAAATGTGTGTCTCGTTAATTATTATTATTTTTGTTTAATTTTGAATTCCATCAGATGCAAAAAACAAACAAACAGCAACCTATTGGTAATTATAAAAAAAATCTAAACATTATTTCATTTTATTTTAAGATAATAAGCCTTATTTTGCACTCTCAGGCAGCTGTAGCTTTCCAGGCGGCTTGTGTCTGTTCTCTTCATTTAAGAGGTCGGATTATGCAACGAGCCCTGAAAGCAGCCAGCGTGCCTCCGACTCTCACACTGCTCCACTTCCTTCAAAGTTTGTGTTTCCCAGATGCAGAGCGTACTTGTGAAGAGATTACAGCAAGGCAAAGTTCAAGACTCGTTGGCAAACACACTCAAAGAGGAACTATGCCCAATTCAAATTTCATACATGTTATTCCTGTGGTCTAGGACTGTCCAAAAATGTTAAAAACACATAAACAATTTCCCCCTAAACCCAGAAACTAGGGTGATACAACATTGTGTTGTCATCGAAAATAAAGAGTGCAACATTTGATTGGAATCGTTTTCATAGCTGGCGATATTTTCTGTTTCCCAACTGAGAACACTTCAATACAATGACACTCATTTTAGCATAAAAAGAAAACAAACATTATGTGGGAAAGAAAATCTGTATTTTACATACTTTTCTGGTATTGGCTTTGAGAGAGAGTAGCTCATGTTCACAAAATATTGATGGCCATGGAAATAAGAAATTGGACATTTTACTTCAGCTGTCATTCTGCTATAAAGTCTAAAATAAATCACTTTTATATGGGTTATATTGTGTCTTACATGTCAATAAGTAATGACTTATCTTTATTTAATTCATTCTATTTCCGCCATATGAGTTTCAATGGTGTGATATGACGTCACATACCTCAATTGTTTCTTGAAATAGCTACACAAGCGGCACAACACAACCCTCAAAGTGTGCAAGGTCATATAAGGGTGACTCTCACCGTGTCTGATAAATCACAACATTTCTATCGTGGGACAAAATGATGCCAGTTCACTTCCTTGTCAACAAAGGAAGAGGGGGAACCAGATGGAGAGCTGTTTCTGTGGACTTTAAACAGCCCGCGCAACAACAGCTCAATAAGCAATGGCACTGAAACTCTCCGACACCCAATTGTTTCCTGAGTTTCTGGGTCCGGCCTTCCGGACCGGAAACTTTTGGGCACCCCCCAGAGGTGAGTTTGTATGTTTGTGTTTACGTGTGCACGCGCTGTACTGTAAGTTAGTGTGTGTGTGTGAGAGCTAGGTGGGATTTTGACTAAGGATGCGGAAAGTACATTGGCAAAATGCCCATTGCTTTTTAAAGATTGTTCAAAAGGATGGGAAAGAAAGACACTGAGCAGTGTTGAACAATGCCACTAACAGCTGGTCATGTTGACTACAAGGATTACAGTGTGTTCACAGAGGAAAGAGAGTAGTAACCTTGACCTCTGACCCCACAAGACTCCACCAATATTACACTTTACGTGGGGTCAAGAGAGTCCAATAGGCACAGACACTGATTGTATTGACCATGGGAACACAGTTCACAATCACACTGAACCTCTAACTTCACAGCGTAGGCTAAATAGGCCATGACCTGTTTCCTGCAACCAGCAAGTAAGTAACATTAATACACTTTTTTTGGCAATATAGCTTGCGTTATCTCCACCAAGGACATTATGTTTTCTGTTTGTTTTTGGTTATATATTTGTCGCAGCAGGATAAAAAGAAACTTGGAGGAAGCGTGAAGCATGGGCCAAGGGAGAACCCATTCAGGGACCTGGCCTTGGTCAGTGCCCATCTGGTTCGTTTTGTTTCATAGTGGAATTTATTATTATGTTATTGCTATGGTTTATTGAGCAAATGTTGTATTATGAACACATTCAAAATGTCTACATACAATATAATAGGAAGAGAATATGCAGCTACTGTATTTAAACAATTGGTGGCAGGTGCCAGTTTAATTTATTCCATAAAATGAAAATGCACATGCTGCTAAGGCAACTATGTTATTTTATCTGATGAAGTCATACACTGAGATTATACATTAAAGAGGAGGAGAATATTCAAAGCAACTACCTGACTTAAAACAGTACAATAAATGCACTCCATGGGAAACATCAATAATTCTTATTTAGTTATATGACTTTTTGTAACCATATTTATGAGCAGTGCTGGTTTATAATGTTTAATTGTGTAGTGAGTGCATGAAATGAATTGCTCATGACTGCATCCAGAAAACATATCCTAAATGTAATCACACCATAGCAATTCACACAAAATTGGGTATATATAAATTATAACAACAGAAAGTAGAAGGAAATGTATATTCCAAATCACCAAGCACCAGAATAGTTACAAGAGTTTGACTACTGTATGCACAGGGGGAAATGAGAGCTGAAAGGACGAGGAAGAGGCACCTCAAACATGCTCCTCTACCACCACCCTCTGGTGAAAGTCATATACCAATACATTTTTCAAATATCAATAAAATATTTCTTAGGTTTGGAATTTTTATACTGATTTAAAAAGTTATCCTTTTTTCTGTCATATCATTTTAGTTCTTCTTTTAAACTTGTGCATCCAAATGCTTTTATCTTGAAAATCTCGAATCAGCTCTTACCCGGAAGTACCTTCATGTTATTGTGCTAACGATGTGTCATCAACACATTAGGGTGGACACAGCAAATGTTGGGTAAAATAAGAGGACAAGACCAGTGTTATATTTTATTTAGGGGCCCGTTACAGACAAGTAAGTTATATTGTCTTTGTCGACAGGCTGTCATAAAGTTAACACGACAGCAAGAGTTGAAAACGCACTCAAACTGCTAAGCTACTTTGGTTCTCCACAACTGCACTGTTAGCATCGGGCTAACTGGCTGATCCCCCGTCTACCTGACGGGACGGGAGAGAGATGTCCTGCAGCTTATTGGAGTTCTGTCGGCTCCAGGAGCTCAAAACGGTCCGGGACTACCTGTTCCAGAGCCAGAAAAACGAGCCGGTGGAGGAGAAGAATCAAACCGGTGAGTTAAACTAGGCTAACACAAGAAAGACAAGGCTAATGCAGGTCTGTAGCATGCTACAGCACATAAGTTAACTGTTAACCAAAGTGACATTAGTCCAGTTAGCTGTCTCTAGAACTAGCTAGTCGAACACTTAGCTAACCTAAGGACTGTAGCTTAATAATGTCACAGCACTGTGGCTTCAGTTCGCAAAGGGGGATTGATCTGTTTGTCTGGAACTACCTGCACTTTAATGTTTGGTTTCAGGTGATCATTATATATAGATAGAGAGATACATAGTTTTTCCTTCCCAAATTGGGCAATTATTTTGTCTCAGCAGCAGTGTTATCAAGCATTACACAGAGTAAACAATATTTAAAAGATACAATAAGATACAAATATAATAAAAGTAAGATTTAACATTGACAGCAAATGTATACAAATTCACAGTAGAAAAGACATACATCACTAGAGTATCAAAACAATTCTAAAAATAGAACCGTTCTGTAAGTGCTGTAAAAAAGGATATAACGCAATGCTTAATCTTAAATGAATTCTATTAAAAACTGCTATTTTCTAACGGCCTTACTGTAGTTATAAAGGCAAATCATTTGATGGTACGGCTATGCAAAGTGAATGATGGAGAGAGCTCCATCTGTGCTGTGCGATACCATCAGCAGGGTGCTGAAAGGGAGGAGGAGAAAAGTGTCTGCCCTTTTGGCTATGAGTCATCCCACATGAGGCACCTGAACACATCACTGCAGGATGCTCAACAAAGGAGAACACACATACACACACAGGGGCTCTAATGCCCTTTCATGTTGATGCTTTTGAACGCACAGATGGTGTCACCACCTTATTCTTGTACCGCAAGGACATTGACCAACTCACACACACTCACACTCACACACACACACACACACACACACACACACTGCATTATTAATGTCCATGGCAACAGGATTTCAGTCTGGATTTTGCAACATCACTTAGTTCCCTCACTCTTGAGTGTGATAAGGTTATATCCCTGGAGATGCTTTGTTAGTGTTCCCCTCTTGTCCTCTCTCATTTATTTGTTATAGTTTGGTACAGTTTAATTAACAAGTCTTTAGCGGTTTGACGCAACACTTTCCTACTGCCTGTGATTTCACATGCTTTTTTAATGAGACAATTAGTCCGTTTTTTATGAATTTAGGATCACTGTTATGTTTGCCCAGTTATATTACAAATCAGTATGATTTCACAAGTTAATATCCATTGTAATTTCCCTTACAGAAAATGATGTGTCCTGGGAGACCTCTGAGTGGGAGTCGGCATGGGATAGTGGGGAAAACAAAGAGGAGGAAACGACTTCTGCCACAAAGGTCTGTCATGATGTGTCTCTATTTTCACATTAGGCGATCTCCATATACTTTTTATATGCATTAGCAATTGAAAAACCTGTGTGGAAAATGAAAAAAAAAAAGTCTTGAAATATGGTTAAAATGTTTTTAAATGCGGCTGACGTGGAAAAGTTGGTGTTTGAGTTAAAGCAAAATGTGACAAAGTGGAATGCCAACAGTTTATGGGGTTATCACTCGCATCACTAGCAGATTGAAGCTACAGGTACCCTCCCACTGACTGTCCTCTTCACCCTGCAGGTGGAGGAGGAGCCCACAGAGCAGAGGGCCCCCTGGCTGCAGGACTGTGTCGTGTCCCTGTCGCCCTGCTCCGACCTGCTGGTAGTGGCCCGCGAACAGAAGGCTGTCTTTCTCTCAGGTCAGATATTCAAACACTCACTCATCTCTTAGCACACAGAGGAGTTATACATTGCTGTTAATGATTATTCATTGTTACAGCTAAGTGGCGTACAGATGATGGCGGCAGAGAGGAGATGACCCTGGCTGTGTCCTGGACTGGAACACTCAGCACTGATGAAGGGTAAGGGTCACATTTGAGATTGGAAAATGTAAGTATATTAGATGACAACAGGAAGGAAAATGACACGGACACTACTAAGGATGAAGAAAGTCACAGTGAAAATTGATAGTTGTTTGACAGTGGGGAAACAAATAAACATGAGCAAAAGGAACAGTTATTCTAAGTTCTTGAGAGAGAGAGCTGTACAGTAAACATTTTCTACTTTGTGTATGTTTTCTCACTACAGAGAGTGTGTGAGCAGCTCCATCTGCATACCGTTGGCAAGCCAGAAGCGGTAAGAATTACTAAAAAAGGGAATAGAGAGAAATGCAAAATGCTTTCTGTGTACATGACGATGTGTGTATGTGTGTGTAGGAGCTCCACAGGGCGGCCTGATTGGACATGTGTGGTCGTGGGTTTCACTTCTGGCTACGTCCGCTTCTACACAGAGGTACCTCCCCTTGGACTACAACGCTTCGTTAGCCTATGCAACAATGGCATTCAGCAGGCATTTATTTTTAAATCATTCAATAAATACTCAGGAATGTCAGTATTAAATGTAAGTCCTTTCTGGTCAGAATGGCGTTCTCCTCCTGGCCCAGCTGCTACATGAGGACCCTGTGTTGAGGCTCAAGTGTCGCACGTATGAGATCCCTCGTCATCCTGGAGTGACTGAGCAGGTAACGCACACACCGAAGACTCCTACCACAACTCTGTCTGACAATAATTTTATCTAGGAAAATACACTTGTGTTGTATTGCCGAAAACAAGATGGTTTATGGAATTAAATGTATATAGTACCGTTCTAATCTTCTAAACACTCCAGAGTTTTTTTTATTACACTCACTGACACATTGACTGATCATTATCAAATGATATGATGATTCACACACTCTCACACACCATGATAGCCACAAACTCAAGCCAGCAGCTACGGAAAACAGCACACAGTCTCTGCTGGTTGCCCAGCAACATCACCAGGGCTGCAGTCGAATTGTCCAAAAATCAGCCCCTATCGTCTATTCCTATCCACTATTCCTTGACCTCTGTGTGAAACGTCACGGGGTTAAGGAATAGTGGATAGGAGAATTCAAAAGGATTTAGGAGAAGAGACTGCGGTGCTTTGAGAATCCGACTGCTCTTTCACTATCGACGTGTTTATGATGCGCCAGCGGACGTCATAAATGTGCGTCAGCTGTGGGGAAACTACAGTTTTCTATACAGCGGACTACATGGATGTATAATAAGAATGGCGGACTACTGTAAACTCATCTAGATACTCTGCACCGTGCTCTGATGAGGTTGTTTTATGCTTTATGAACGTGGACAACAGAGAAACATAAATTCTTCATGACCAAGGTTGGAATTTAAATAAAAAAGTAAAGTGAAACTTATGCTGTCACCCTCTCCCTCCGGTCCACACATATTAATCCACATGAATCCCAATACGTATGACTGTATGAAAAGATCTTAAAATAAATACAAATGTATTTATTATAAACGTGCTAGTCCTTAACATCTATCACTGTGTATATCACCATTAAAACATCTTTTAAAAGTTTAAGAAACCCTACACAGCTGACTGAGCTGAGTAAACACTATGAAATGTTGACTTTATTTGATCATTTCAGTAAAAAAGTAACATTCATATTTCTCCTTTTGATTATTATAGTGTTGAACGTTCAAAACAAAGCACTTTGGCAAGTTACCACATAAGTTGTAAAAATGCTTAATAAGTACCGTAACTTTCATGATACAAATTTCTCGGTCATAATCGGTTGTTTCCGTGAACGGCCGAATGTTGTGTGACGACGAATGTTGTGTGACGACAAATGCTGCGGCCACAAGGCATTGTGGGGCAGCATTTTCTCCTTTCCTTTCGTAAAGGAAGGTCCAGTGTTTCCTAAGCTAAAGGAGGTTACAAAGGAAGTTTCAAACCTCCTTTCCTATCATCTAGAGAATTCCAAAGGCTCTTATCATGGCTGCCACTGAGGGACCTCCGGGTCATTTCACTCCGTTAGGAAGGTTCCTAAGCTAAACTGACAATTCCACTGCAGCCCAGGACTCAGATTTTGATTCATAAAAATAATCCGGCATGTAACCCCATAAGAAAACGTACTTCTTGTTCCTTAACTTTTGTCCGTATCCCGCTATGATATGTGGCAGATATTTGATAATTGTGTATTTTCTTTCTGTCGCAGCATGAAGAGTTAAGCATCCTGTACCCCGCTTCTATGGTCACCATCGACGGCTTCAGCCTCTTCCAGTCTCTGCGGGCCTGCAAGAACCAGGTGGCAAGAGGTACTGCTGCTTATGTGAGCGTGTGTGAGCGTGTGTGAGTGTGTGTGTGTGTGTATGTGTGCATCCAACTAACTGGCTTGTGTGTTTATAGTGTAGGATAAGAGTCATAGGGTTTTAGTGTCTAGCGAACAAACTTGACGATTTTTTTAAAGTGTTTTAGTGTGCTAACTATGGATGCGTTCTTCTCTTGCTGGCTGTTTGGATAGTGTTTGCCTCAATGCATTCAGGTACTAAGGAAAAAAACACAAAACTACAACTGCCCCACTCATACCCCCTTTTAGATTAGCAGCCATGCTTTAGCGGGTTTTCTCTGAGCATCTAGTCGTGCCGTGTGTGTGTGTGTGTGCGTCTTCCATTTAATTTGACCAAATTTGATTCCTGTCAATATTAATGTACCTGTTTTAAATGTAACTTAATTTCTAGACATGACTGCTAACTATAGATTATAAAACCCTTGTCAAACATTTGGTGTTTCAATGACAAGCTGTGTTTTTTTTATCCAACCAGCGGCAGCAGCAGGCAGTGATGTGATCCAGCCCCCTCCCCTGGCCTATAAGAAGTGGGGTCTGCAGGACATGGACACCATTGTGGACCACTGTAGTGTGGGTAGGAAATAACTTTTAATGATCACTTATAATATACTGATTGGTGTTTTTGGCTGACCTTGTTTTGAATCACAGGGTAAAAGTGATTAGAGGTCAATTTGAATTACACTTTAATAATATGTTGACAACAATCAGAATCTGGTTTAAATATTTGATTTAAAATAAGATTAAAGAACGATGACAGGAAACCCTGTAAGCACTTATTCAATGTTTTCCCCACATCCCTGTTCTCCTCCATCTCTCCTGCTGTTAGGCGTGATGACGCTGTGTGTGTTTGACCAGATGAAGAACGCTTCTATCCTCGGGGGGTTTCATGCTTCAGTCAAGGGAAACCCCCCCGCTATGAGC
The DNA here is from genome assembly GCF_902827165.1 of Trematomus bernacchii. NCBI lineage: Eukaryota > Metazoa > Chordata > Actinopteri > Perciformes > Nototheniidae > Trematomus > Trematomus bernacchii. The sequence continues at coordinate 13,414,825 of NW_022987313.1, read as the reverse complement.
CAGTATGTCACTGTGGGAGGTGGGCCATACACGGGCTTCTACTATGCTGTAGAGGTGAGTGAGAGAGAGAAGGAGCAGGCCGTTTGTTTTCCAATGAGGATTACAAATAAGGCAACCTAACTGTATAACTGGATATTCAAGAGACAGGGCCAGACATAAGAGTGCATTTAGGGAGAGTAAACTCAGCTGTTGGTGTCTTTCTGTTTGTCTTCAGGGAAGCTCCCAGCCTCTCCTCTCTCACGTGGCTCTGGCTGTGGCCAGTAAACTCACCTCAGCTCTCTTCAGTGCTGCAAGGTACTGGTGTGTGTGTGTGTGTGTGTGTGTGTGTGTGTGTGTGTGTGTGTGTGTGTGTGTGTGTGTGTGTGTGTGTGTGTGTGTGTGTGTGTGTGTGTGTGTGTGTGTGTGTGTGGTGTGTGTGTGTGTGTGTGTGTGTGTGGTGTGTGTGTGTGTGTGTGTGTGTGTGTGTGTGTGTGGTGTGTGTGTGTGTGTGTGTGTGTGTGTGTGTGTGTGTGTGTTGTGTGTGTAGTGTGTGTGTGTGTGTGTGTGTGTGTGTGTGTGTGTGCTGTGTGTGTGATGTGTGTGTGTGTGTGTGTGTGTGTGTGTGTGTGTGTGTGTGTGTGTGTGTGTGTGTGTGTGTGTGTGTGTGTGTGTGTGTGTGTGTGTGTGTGTGTGTGTGTGTGTGTGTGTGTGTGTGTGTGTGTGTGTGTGTGTGTGTGTGTGTGTGTGTGTGTGTGTGTGTGTGTGTGTGTGTGTGTGTGTGTGTGTGTGATAAGAAAACCTTTGAAAAATATGCAAATTTAGAACATCATTATTTTTAAAAAAAACATACAAACTAATAATACGGAACAAACTGGACTAAACTAATTTGTGTAGTGCATGACTTTAAAGATAAATAGGGTTGTCCAATGTTTCCTTGTGCCAGTGTGAGCATGTATTTCCTGTCTCATACACACTTGAAGAATGAATGCAGCACTGTTGTTAGCTAAGTTCTGCTCCAACAGCCCAATCAGTACTGTGATATATAGCCTGCTCTCTGCTCAATGCTGCTTAATACAGGATGTTGGTTTGCTTCTATCCTCCCCTGAGTCTCCTCTCATTCTCTTTCTGGTGTATCTCAACTGCCTGTCAGTCGCCAAATCTCCTGTATTACTTTTTCCAACTTTCTAGTCTTCCTTTATCCATTTTTCCCTCACAGATTCATCATCTAATTAGTCTCTTGCTAACCTTCTTTGTGTGTGTTTCATTATTTCCTCCCAGTGGATGGTTGGGTTGGAACAAGCATAAGAATGAAGAGGAAGTTCAGAAACAGAAGCCGAAGGTGGAGCCTGCTACGCCCTTGACCATCAGGTACCAGTCATGATATCTCAACACAAAGGCCCGATTGCCCCTGCTCTTGAAGCATGTTCATGAACCTTCATCGTTCTTTCTCTTAAATCCTCTTCCACTCAGATTTGGTCTCCCAGACTCCCGTCGTCATGGCGAGTCCATCTGTCTGTCCCCCTGCAACACGCTGGCCGGAGTGACGGATGACTTTGGTCGGGTCACGCTGCTGGACTTGGCCAGGGGCGTGGCCATCCGCATGTGGAAAGGTGAGGAGAAAGAAGAGAAAGATGACCAAGGACTGAGAAGGGAACTATTAAGAGGTTTTGAAGTTGAACTCGTGATGCACACAAATATTGGCGCTTCATTGGTTATGGCAGATTTATCGGCATTGGACAGAAATGAACACATTTTCTCCAATAAGATGCACAAGATGAAAAAGGTCAAATGTGCTGTGTTTGTGCCGACTGTGTGCCTTAGTGACAGCCTCATCCAAGCTTGTTAAAGTAAGACATTTCTAGTTTTTGTTTAAAGATGTAACATCATGTAACATGTTACGTTAGTTCAAGTAATTTCCCTATTACACCTAATTGTCGTGTACCTTTTGGTAAAACATTATTCATTATGTCTGCATCTACCAATAAGCCATCACTATGATAGTTGGCATAATAACATGGTTATTCCACTAAAGAAGATTATTTATGTTCTCTCCATGAGGTGAAAGAAATGTGTACAAATGTCTGTATTGGCAATACAGACATTTACAGAAATGTTACGTTTCTCTCAGTGGATTTTACAGTTTGTACAAAATATGAATACGATGCCCAAAATATTGTCATATCCAAAATTGGCAAAATTAAAATACATTAACGGAGTCTGTTCCTACTTTATAATCAATTATGATGCTGTGCATTTAATAGAAACATGGATGTGTCCCTGAAATGTAAATGTGACCATTCATTGGTTTAACTTCCTGCAGGTTACAGAGATGCTCAGCTGGGATGGCTGCAGGTTCCAGAGGAGCGAGTCGATCGAGACTTATCCCCCTCTGCCTCCCACCCCAGACGCCATGCTTTGTTCCTGGTCATCTACGCGCCGCGCAGAGGGATCCTGGAGGTGTGGGGGATGCAGCACGGACCCCGAGTCGGAGCCTTCACTGTGGGCAAACACTGCAGGTACAAACATGCACACAAGCAAATCAGATGTGTCTTAGCCTAAAAGCATCACAAACAAGCATATCGCAAAAGCACTTGCACTGTAAAACAAATGTGAAATGTAAATGATTCTCTCATTCATGTGTTTGCACACTTTCAGGTTGCTGTATGCTGGCTACCGTCTGATGGGGGTGAACAGTGTGACCAGTAAGGGCTGGCAGCTCCACACACAGCAGGTGTGTCTGCTGGATCCCATCACAGGAGCTCTGAGGACCGTCAACATCCCCTTCCACCTGGCCCTCAGGTTGGTACACGCAGGAAAACACACATACGTTCACTTTAAATAAACAGTAGAAGGCAATTTAAAGGCATAGTGAACAACCTCTGAAGCACACTAGTCAATATGTCAGACATAGTGCATGCAAAAACCAAATGGTAAAATACACATATTTCTTATTTTTGTACATATTTCGCTCCCTAAATTCGGCAAAACCCTTATTTGGATAATGCTAATGAATGTTAAGGCGATGGAATTTTTAATAACTGGACTGTAATCATTTACGTTTGCACGGTCTTCAACCACAACTACAAAAGCCGTCATACTCTTTCAAAACGCTTGCCTTCAATCATGGATTTTTAGGCTGTGATACCTTGTTCCTAGTCTACAAGCATTTTTAAGACACCCTTTTAATGAGTGCTGCACGGAATCCATTCAAACCCTATCTTTGTCCATTTCAGTGACAAGAAGAGTGAGCGAGCCAAAGATATGCACCTGTTAAAGAAACTGACTACTCTCCTCAGGAGCAGAGAGGTGGAGCCCGGTAAGAGATCCTCGAGTGAGATCAGAATGGAGGTTTAGATATAATTCTATAAACTGAGATCCAAAATCCATCCGTTTCTAAGTCCTACTCGTCTTTCAGATATATTGGAGAGCGAAGCCAAAAGTGCGCTGCTGGACATCAAACATCCCGCCATTAAAAAGCAGGTATAAACAAATATAAAATACTGATTGCTTCAGACACTAATAGAGAGGCCTATTTTTTTGTGGTCACAGTTGTATTTCTAATTGCAGTCTTTGCACTTTCCTTTTAGGCTTTGGAGTCACTACTGTCCAATAAGAATGCTCCTGTCTCTTGTCTTGCTAACATCACATCCGCCTTATATGACACTCTAAAGCAACAAGGTAGTGATTCAGTTTATATTTAAGAAAATATATATTGTTTTGATATATCTAAGATGTAATAATAAAAGAGTCCTTGACTGGTTTCCAAAACATGTGCCCAGCTTAATGGCTGAAATGTGAACTAGTGTAAATGTGAAGCATCATGGAAATGGAAATGAATGTCTGTGTTGTTGTGTATGTGTGCATGACAGACCCAGATGAAGTGGATCCAGCTCTACAGCAGCTCTGCTCCTCTCAGCTGAAACTGCTTCAGCTCTACTCTGACATCCAGCAGCTGCACTCTGCTGCAGACACAGAGACCTGCCCTGAAGATGTGAGCGGACACACCTACAGAAAGCTTGTTCATAGTACTCGCATAAACAACCAATTGTAAAACAACATAACATATGCTAACATGGGTTGGGATAAAAACATTATAAAAGATTGTATATTTTTAAAATAGTAAAAGTAATAATAAACTATAATATAGGTCCAAAGATGGTGAACCATAAAACAACAACTATTTCAAAAAACATGGTGCACAGAAGGATGTAGAAACAGGTATTGTGGTCAAACTTAGAGATCGACAATTTGAAGAAACAAATGTGTTTTGCATGCTTAAAGGTGGGGTAGGTAAGTTTGAGAAACTGGCTCGAGATACACTTTTTGTTATATTCCATGGAATGCTCTTAACATCCCGATAGCAATGAATATCTTAAGTGCTTTGACAAAAAATCCATTAAAAAAATGTCATCTGTGGAAGCCGTAATACTGTAAAAAGCACGACCAATCATTTTAGCCGGGCCGGCTAAAATAACTGGATGGCCTGCCTGCCTGTCAGCCTTCCATCGGGGCACAAACTTATCTCGTGCCCTCATTGGTCATGTGTGCGTTCGTGTGTGTTGGAGGAGGGGCTCTATAAGGAAGTGGCAGATTTTCTCCGGTTGTGTATTTTCAAATTCTAGCGATCTCGAGCCGGTTTCTCAAATGTACCTACCCCACCTTTAATGACTTAACTAAATCAATAATTGATTCGTCAACCAAATTGTTCGAGTATTAGTCGTCTAGGAATTGTTTAGGTCTAGGAAACCTCTTGAAAGAACAGGCTCACAATGTTGCTATTTTTGTAATATTTATCCTTATTTCATGCAGCGGGACCTTATGATCTATCATCACCTTATTTATGATTGTTTGCTTGTTTCTTCCTCACTTAAACGGATGTACACTAAATAATACCGATGTGGTCCCCCCCCAGGAGGAGTCTCTGGAAGGCATCGAGGAGGAGCTGTCCCGTGTTGGTCCTACCTTACAACGCTACGCTCAGCTCACTACCAGACCCAGTGTGTCCTTCGCCCAGGACTCGCCCAACTCCCTCCTGCCCGCCCAGGCCTTCCTCTCCCAGATGGAGTGCACCGAGGGAGAGGAGCTGAGGGTAATCCGCGGCTCTGAAACCCAATGGAATCAGCTAGGTAGGGTAACATGACACTAAGATGTTTAAGTGTTTGTCTAATACCAGAGAAATATTCAAAACAAGTTTTATGGAGGAGAACAGAAATGCAATGTTTTCAACCCTTTGATGAACAGAAATCTCAGTGACTTCAGACATCTTGAGTACACTCCATGAATCCAGACTGAGGACTTTAATCGTGTGTTTCCTTCACAGGGAACTTTATGTTCTGGGGTTGTCTGTGTGGAAAGAGCCCACTCCATCAAATGTGTGACACACTGCAGCAGGCAGGCATCAGTCCTCAGCAGCTCCTGGTAAGATGGATGAAGAGGCTGATAAATAGGATAATGATATGTATTTGTTCAAATGTAAAATGATAATGTGGCGGTTCCTTTTCGAAGTCTAATCTAAATTGTTTCCATCATATGTCAATAACCTAAGAACAGTTGAAAAAAAAGGTTTTGCCAGGTTAATAGTTTTTACGTTTCTTAAAAAAAAGAACCTTATGTTAAAATGGTGGGAACATAACTTTCTTTTTTTTTAAACGGTGAATAGATAATTTTTTGCAGGATCATGTTTGTTGTTGTAATACTAATTTCCACCACAGGAGGTTGAATTGCACCACCATAACATGTACTGAATGGAGCTAAAAGCTTTCATAGGAGTTATTCCAGGCAAAAGAGAGACATAATAATGTAATATAACATACTATTTATAAAATATATAGGAATAACTGTTGTTTAGAGTGCAAGGAGACATTAAACCTCACCTATTTAGAACATGGGGTAATGGTGCACTTCAACGTTGTGTGGCCAGAATAAATATAACGACAACAAACACTTAAAAATGATCCTGACATAAATGTTTTCCACCTGTTCTGAAGGAGAGAAAGCAATATAGATCCGGCTTAGATAATGGTCATCAGGTAGTTTTTTCTTTTTGTAGAATGTTTCCCATAGCCCTAACAACTGCCATGTGAAAAATGCGCATTACAGCAGTCTTTAGGACATTCCTCTTTCTTTCAGTCCCTGTTGCTGAGTGTGTGGTTGCAAAGAGAGAAGGAGGTGCTACAGAAACCAGAAGAAACTGTCAAAAATCTACACACACTACTCATCGCCCTTAGCAACATGAAAGGTATGTGCATGTCTCCAGAGTGTGCTGACATGTTTGCTTGAATATCTGTCAAGTCAAACCAATAAAAAAGGAGAAGAGAGTCACCATTTCTTCTTCTCTCTCTTTTCTCAATAGGTGCAGTTGAGGATTCCTGGGACCCCCAGTCTATCTCTCCCTGGTGGCAGCAGGTCCGCACTACATGCATCCAGTCCCACAACGCTGCTGCTGCTCTGCTGGCTGCTTTTGTTGCTCACCGCGCTACCAAAGCTAGCATCACAAGCCGGGCTGACAGCAAGGTAGGGAAGTCTCATGCACACACACAGATACACATACACACATAGAAATACAGATTTGCAACACAAACAGCACTATGACTTCATTTCTTTTGGGTCTAATATTGACACTTAAACCATACTTCCTGACTTCCTGCTTGTTTTATGTGTTTGTGTGTGACAGTTTCAGTCAGAGTGGGAGGCAGTGTCCCTTGAGCTGGAGCAGTGGCTGGTGTGTGTTCGCCAGCTGGAGGATGTGTTGGTGCTGCAGACTCTGCTATTGGTGCCTCCTCCTCAGGGCGCAACAGGGGGCGCTGCACCACAGTGCTCCATCAAAACGCTGCTGGAGGGAGGCACAGGTAGACCATAAGGAAGTTCCTCAGGGACATTAACAGGCATAAAGCATTATTCCTACATGCTTCTTTTTTTATGTTACCTTATTATGAAGTATTTTCATTCTTTCTTATACTCATACTTCTTTCAGTACTCATATTCTGGTTTTTAGTTCATAACACAGATCGTCTTATATATATTTTTTAATCCCGTTCTTTTCATCTATCTAATTAATGAATTAATCTAATTATCTATATAGGTGGCATTGCCGACAGTATCTCCAAGTGGGTGTTTAGGCACAACTTGGCCCCTGAGCGATTGAAGGAGATTCTCCAAAAGAAAGAAGAGGCAGATGAAAAACTCGAGCAGAAGTCCGGTGAAGGAAAGGAGCCGGAGGAGGGGAATCAAGAGGACACAGACAGAACAGCAGGTCAGAACTTAGGACTGAATTAAGATCTCATAGCAAATCTTGGCTTCTGATAAAAAATAGTTTGAATACAGACACATTGAGATGAATTCATTATGTGTTTTTCAGAGCTGCTAGTGGCAGTTTGCCAGCGCTTCCCTCACTCCCTGTCTCCTGACCTGCTCTCCGCCCACTGCTGCTGGGAATATGTGGTGCAGTGGAACAAAGACCCCGAGGTACACATTCACACATGCACATAAGTCTTCCTGTTTATTAAATCGTATAGATTTGAGCTTATTTCTATTGTCCTCAATTTACCTAATTATATATTAACTTGATTCTTTCAATTCCATATTCCAAATTCCAGTACAAAATTAAATGAGCTAATTCCAATACCAGGTTCTAATTCCAATTCCAGGTTCCATATTCCAAATTCCATTTCCAGGTTCTAATTCAAAATTCCAATTCCACATTCTAGATTCCAATTCTAAATTTGACTATAAATTAAAATTCCCATTCAATATTTAAATTCCAATAAAAAAAATTCTAGGTTCCAATTCCAAATCCCAATTCCACTTCCAAAGTTTCGATTCCAAATCCCAATTCCAGGTTGTCATTCCACATTTGAAATTCCAAATCTGAATTCAGGGTTCCAATTCCACATTCCAATTCAAGGTTCCAAATCCCAATTCCACTTCCAATTCCACTTGCAATTCATTTTACCGAAAGCAGCTACCGTTTTTAAACTATAGTTAGAAATGTAAGAGGTTTATCTCTCATTCAGAACAATGGAAAGGCTCTCCTTTCACAGCACATCTCCATGGTCATCACAGGTGTTTGATAACGTTGTCACCATGGTAACCTTTGATCTCTGGGCTTACACACACAGGTGTTTGATAACATTCATTCACTACTACTTACATTTAATATTGAACTCCTTCAGCCTACTTTCAGCTACAGAAACCATTCAACTATTAAATGATTCAGCTATTTCAGGACATTGAGGCTATACATTTAGTTGTTTATACCTTTTTTTAAACCTTTTCTTTTAAATATTAAGCTTCTTCACTATTTGTCCTACTCTTCCAGTTTAACATTTCACTTTCAAGTCATTGCAATGCATTTGAGCTGTAACAATTTGATTCAAATCATTTCACTTTTCTGCATTTCTCCGCTAAGTTCAGCAACACACTTACTTGGTCTCTGTAGCTAACAGCAGACAGAGACCATTCAACTAATAACATATTCAGCTTTTTCTGCATTTTCAGCCAAATTCAGCAACTAATGTACACAGTTTACAGCATTCACACGCATTTTCTAGTTTGTTCTTAAGCTTGAAAAGTGATCTGTAAAGAAAACTATTATGAATGTAATGACTAAATCTGGACTGACTCCTGATTCTCTTCGTAGGAGGGCCAATATTTATGGTGTGCTGTGGAACATTTGAAGCTGGTCTCCAGTCCACATATCCAGCTAGGTGAGAGGCTTTTCTTTACCAATCATTTAATATAATAGTTTTTCAAATCTATCTAATAATATGTCAAATCCATTAGGTAAAGGGTGAACTGCTCTTTAGGTATGCATTAAATAACAACTCAAATATATCCTCAGAGTGAAAATAATACAGCAGCAGAATATATCAATGTCCCCTCAAATCAGTACCTTCTGAAAGTGACGGTCTCTACTGTGTCGTTGGATTTTCCTCTCAGGTATTTCTGCGATGATGTGGAGCACGTTCATTGTGAAGCGCTTCTCAGCAGCAGCCTACCTCATGGAGAAGGTAAGTCACACACATACGTATGCATATGTGTTTTCGAGTCTGAGAGGCACTAAATGAGATGTTCACACTTCTTGTTCCTAGGTGGGGAAAGCACCCAAAGATCGCTTATGTCGACGGGTAAGTACATTTGAATTGAAGTTATTTCTGATTGTATAATTATGTTATTAGGATGCCATATTAAGGACATGTATTTGTTTGTGCAGGACGTCGGGATGGGAGACAAAGCCGTGACTTCTTTCCTGGGCTGCTGTGTGCAGCTGCTGCAGATCCTCATGGAGGTGACTGGAGTATTGGTTAAAAATACGAGCCCTTTGTCTTTTATAGATTACCCTGTAAGTAAAGACATTCCTGTAAAAAGCATGGAGAAACCACTAGCCCCACTAACCACACCTGTACTTGATACACATGTGATGTAGCATGCTGCTTGCAATTAGAATTGGTGTCTGATATGGTTTCTTCACAAAATAGTTCAACCACCTTGTTAAAAAAATCAAAAGTAAAGGAGAGACACTACAGGTCAGTAGGGTAAAACAGTATATCTGATATCACCTTGAAACTTCCCTCAGTTTATTTCTATCTGTATTACTGATGTTTCTTTTCAATAGCCTAACATTGGACTTGTTATAGAAACAAAATATCCCAAACTTAATAAATGGTGCCTGTAGTGACCCACCTTCAATCAACTGCAGGTTACGAGTTTCCACATCACACCACGAGTCAGTATGCAACTTACTCGTGATTGGCTTGCATGTCACAAATCCTGCTCGTATTAAACTCACTTTCATGAAGCTAAGAGCAGCCTTCAGCAGATGAAATGGAAAAATGGCCTTCGAGTGTCAAACAGCAGGATCCTGCTCAGTGAATCTCAAACCCAACAGTGCCAGGAAAATGAGAAAAGCTCACTTTTTGAGGGCTTTACATTTGTGCATGTGTGTATTCTGCACTTTAAATATGTGGTAACAATGTTAATTAACCATATGTTGTTTACTAACCCACACGCCTTTCTCATCATCATCATCTCCTCTGCTGCGTTTCCCCGCAGGCGGACTCTGCTGTGGAGGAGGTCTCGGCCCCGGAGCTGTCCATGGAGGAGGCGTGGTGCGGGGCAGAGGGCCCGGCGTCTCTGGCTGAGATGGCCCTGGAGCAGAGGGGCGTCCACTACCCTCTGGTGCAGCACCACTGCCTGGTCGCCTCCCTGCTACATGCTGCTATGACCTTTAGCCTGAAGGTCAAACCTCTCAGCCTGTTTGACAGCAAGGTGAGGAGACTGCTGACACACATATACTCATGATTAGAGAAGGGAATCCTTTAGAGATACACACATTTACATTTCGTCTAACGATAGTCAGACCGGAAAGATCCGATTCATGTATTTTTTTCCTTTCTAAGAACTCAAATTGACAGCATACAGAAACTGTTTTCCATATAACAGTAATGAGTTAAACTAACAGTAATTACTTTATTAACTAATTTAAACTTTTTATTGTGTCAGAAAACAAGGTAAATTAAGGTTTTAAACGTAGGTTTCTTTTTTTGTACCATGGCACCCCTTATTTGGGCTATTGAATGTTTACACTTATACAATAAAAAAGTAATTGAGTCACCAGACCACTTTGAATTCAATACTTAGTTTAATATTGTATTCTTTTTAAGATTGTGATCCTAGCATTAGTTAGGTGTCATTTGTTATCTTTGCTACCTGTTATAACCAAAGGGAAATATTATAAAGAACACTCTCCATTGGTTGTTATTACAAAAACTAAACCCTATTGTATTGAGTTATTTGTGCACCAACATGTCTGTCTGCTTTCTCAGGGCAAGAATGCTTTCTTCAGAGATCTGACCACCATCCAGCTGATGCCCAGCGGAGACATGGACCCCGGCCTGGTGTCAATACGACAAGAGGTGAGAGCTGGGTCAACAGAAAAAGAAGATCTTAAAACAAAGGATTTTTCCTCATCTGCTTCCGTCTCTTCTTCCCTCTCCGTACCCGTCCTCTTATCTACGTTTCCCTCCTTCCTCCTGTGTTCAGTTCCTCCTCCGGGTGCTGACGGCCTGGGTGCAGGCTATCAACGATCCGTCCATCTCAGCCTCCGGCAACACGTCCCCCTTTCCCCCCTCGAATGGCCCCAAGGCTGACTGGTGGCCCTCGCTGTGTCTGGAGCTGGGCTCCCTGCTGCAGGTCAACCCCGACATCCTGAGGAGACACCTGGTCTGTGAGCTCTACAGCCAGGGCCTGGACCCCCGCGCTGAGGAGGCAAGGGAACATGTGCTTTCCTTTGTGGCAGGCACACACTAACAACAAACTATTCTCCTGACCACAGGGCTTGATTCAGTCCAGTGTCCTGCTCTGACTTCTCTTAATCCCCCCCCCCCCCAGGTGATGCTGGAGGTGGAGGATAAGGACGTGCTGGGCTCCCAGCTGCTGGTGCTGACGGGACAGAGGCTGAGCTACTGTCTGCTCCACAGCCAGAGTCAGACGCAGTCCGCCATGGAGCTGCTGGCCCGCCTGCCCCCCACCCTTTGCACATGGATCAAGGCGATGGTGAGGCACCAGACAATGTCATCTTATACACTGAGGACATTTCTGACTGGACACTGAACCACAAATCCTCAAATCAACCTTACTGTCTGCAGCGACAGAGCTACAGAAGCTAACAGACTACTGACATTAGTGAAACAAATAAAAGAATTCAGTGTTCTCACTCAACAGGATTTCTTTTCATTTTCCTTTTTAACCCTTGTGCATCCTATTTCTTTTTTTAATTGCTCTGACATCCATTAAAGGTCTAAAGTGTATATTTGTATTATTTTCGATTATCACCAAGTCAAATATTTTATATATGATCCTGAAAATCACTTGCAAATATTCATTTATTTTAGAATGCGAACCCTTTAAATAGCAGTTTCTTTACACAATGCCACTGTTAATGTGTTATGGGAAACACAAAGAGTTTTGTCCACTGATAGTATTTTCCCTGATTGGAACACACACCATGTTGCCCTTATGGTCTTGCTGCCTGTTTACCAGCGTAATATTGATAACATGTTGTTTTGTCCTGCAGGACCCCAGTGAGCTGCGCTGCCCCCTCGTCCCCCTGTCCCAGACCAGCAGGCTGGTGGGCCGGCTGGTTGAAATCCTGCCGGAGAACCACGCCCAGTACAGCCTGGCCCTGCACCTGCTGGAGGCTGTGGAGGCCCTCTCTGCTGAGGGCTGACCCCGAGAGGTGGAGGGCAGCACCTTCAAAGGCAGTGTCAGTGAGGGCAGGTGGAGAGAAGGAAATTAAGAAATAAAACAAGGTCTGTACCAATTTAGGGTAATGAGAAAATATGATTAACAGCCTTCTGAACCTCTTTGTCATGGAGATTTTGTGTTTCGTCACTCAGCTCATGTTTATAAGATATATTTGTTCTCACAACTTAATTGAAGAAAGATTAAGAGTGCATATTATAGCCTTTTAACCTTTTTTTTAATCCATCATATTTTCCGCGCATGTAACATGAATTGTATTGTGTTATTGAAGATTATTGTCTGAAAAATAAGTTGAAGGAATGGTTATTAATGGACAGGGCATGTTTGTCTGAGGAACTTTAGAGATCACATGTCAGTGTTGGTATCCTAACTGTGTGCCATATCAGAGTTCAGTTCTCCTTCTTCCTTTCTCCCTCCCATGGACAAGAGATGTATCATAAAGAAATATGGACCTTATTTTTTATTTATATATGCAGACAGTACTGTACTATCTGTGCCTGTTTGTCTCCTATTCTGTAGTCTGTGTCATTGCAGAATAAAGAGCTTTCTAATGCAGTGTCATGAGCCGATCATTTCATTACTCTCATATCATGTCTAGAGATAAAACTCCATTTATTTATCATTGAGACTTTTCTTCCATACACCATTATTGAAAGTGTTGTCACATAGTGACCCTCATCGTAATGATTCCTTTCCCATTTATTTACACATGTAAAAAAAAAAAACTGAATAGCATCCCTTCTACAGCGAAAATAAATGTAAATATCTTCCAATTCCCATCTGTACATAACAGTAAACATTTCTCATGCTTATTGATTTGTGGTACAAGAACAAAGCTCATTCACGGCCAGACGAGGGACCAAGGCTGTCATTTTGGTTTTAGAGTTCTCAACCTGCTGCTCTGGAACAAATGTAAGTGCATAAAGCAGTGAAGCCTGAAACAGTGATCTCATGCGATGTTCAGGCCATTCCATCGCAATGCCAGTCCTGTGTCTTCGCATAACTGACAGCAGACAGAAAAGCAGAGTGATGCAGATTTGGAGTCAGTTTTCTCTGCCGATTGTTAGACCTTGTCTAACGAGGAACTTCACCCGAAGCGGGAAAACACAACAGTCGATGGGATGTTTGCTGGTCGTCGTGCTGACAGGCCTGTCAGTGAGCCTGTGAGACGGCGCTCTGGCAGCGCGGGCACAGGCAGTCTGCTGAGTCGGCGGTGTATCGACGGCATCGCGGGCAGCGGGCGGCAGAGGTGGGCACCGCGGCTATTTTGTAGGCACTGTCCTCTCGGATAACACCACCTGAGAGGACACACACACAGCATCAGAAAAGGCATAGCTTATCACATGTTGTACACAATGTTGTAGATCTTATCCACTATGGAGTGTATCAAATGTTGTAAAAAGTCAACATTTTGTTCATAATAAAAATGCATTTAAAAACAAGTCCTAGTACCATTCAATAAAAAAAGAATTGTAGTATGGTATTTCATTAAATATTCATTTAAAAAAGAAAACATTGTATACTGTAGTATTTCACAAATGTTTCATTAAAAAAAGCCTTCAGAAAAATCGTATGCCATTATATTTCATCAAAAGGTAATTGTCTTGTATGCCATATCGCTATAATTACATACATTTAAAAAGTAAAATTATAGAATATAATTTTTTTTAAAGTCACAGTGAAGTGTATAGTCTAAGCGGACGTTTGAACAGCATGTAAAGAAATTCCCTCAAAGAATATTTCCCATTCATAATAAATTAAAATAACATTATGCCTCCAGCTACCTCTGTCACGAGTGCAGAACAAAAACCTGCTGTTGGTTTCAATCTGATCCAAAAGGATCCAGCTGCATGGAACGTGTAAAACCTGTGTGCACATTAAATCATCCGCTCAGTGTGGATATCCTCACCCTCCAGGTTGATGAGGAAGGTGCCGCTGCTCAGCAGGGCGTCTGAGGGCAGGTCCCGGGGCAGCACGCTGCACAGGTTGACCCGCGCCACCATCATCAGCTCCGCCAGCTGGGAGGAGGTGGAGCTGGGATGCTCTTGCAGGGACTGGGGGTGAAGAGGAGGACTTTGAATTTATACTATCCCTTAAAAATAGACTGATTATATACATGGAAGAAATTGGCTTGCTAACAACATTTCACTGACCTCCATGAGTTCAAACAGCAGACCGGGCTCTACAGCGATGTTGAGGTCGTACAGAGCTGCGTTTTTGCCCGGAATGGAAGACAGGAAGGAGTCTCTGATGGCACACGCCCCTTCCACCGCCTCCTCCAATCCTGGGCGGCGCCACACTGAGCTGCTTTTGATCCAACCGCTCTTAAATAATGTCTCTCCTTCTGCAGAAACAAATGTGGTTGAATGAAGACTCTTGTTAGCAAGCAAACACGTAATATACTGTGTGGTTGTGATTGGCACATACCGTCATGTCCTGGTGCGTGCAGATAGGCCTCCTCAGCCAGGTGGGGCAGGATGGGAGCGATGGATCGGGTCACTCCGTCCAGAATCTCCTCTAAGACAGTCTGACACGATCTCCTGCCCAGCGAGTCCTCAGGATCACAGTACAACCTAAATGAATCAGAATCAGGTTTATTGCCAGGTAGGTAAACACATACGAGGAATTTTACTTAAAATTAAACAAAAATTAAAAACACAGATAGAAAACTATTTGAAGAAACTATAATAACATAAAACATAAAAACATTAAGACAATATAGTAAATAAAGAAATGAGAAAAAGATGGAGCAAGGAACAAAGCAGGACAAAGAGATGTGCGAGTTTAGAAGAAACATAAAAGGGATATTTTCAATCTTGTGAAGTGCTTGGTATTTGGAAGAATGCTAGCACACTAAACAAGTTGTGGCGAGCCTTTACCTGTCTTTGATGATGCTGAAATAGAAGCTGGAGAGCTCTCTGGCGATGAAGCCTTGCAGGACACGGGTGGCCCGGCCAGCATCAAACTCAGTGTAGGCGTCCGTCACCTGCACACAAACACATATCAGTCAGCAGCTGAGGCCGTTTGGACTGAGATCAACAAGCTTTACACCTGAACTCACCTTGATGCTGTACTCGCGGAGCAGGTGCAGCATGTACTGGTCGATGTAGTGCATCTCTTTGGGGTCCACCGCCTGCACGCGGGGGTCGAAGCCCTGCAGGTTGCCGAGCAGGAACTTCAGAGTGTTCCTCAGCTGGTGGAGAAACAACACAAAGGCATTGAGTCTCATACACATGAAGCTCAGCACAAGTTCTTTCAGGAAGACTGGGTACATATTCATTCACTCCGCAGCTGCATATAATCAGCTCATCATAGGCGTTCTCTTTAACCTATTACATTTCACCTCAATCTCCAGCAGCCAATCACTGTGCTGCAGCCAAACTTTAAAATGGTTCTCCTCTCTCCTGCAGTCAGCTGTGATTTCAGGTCTTCATGCTGCGGCCCGCCTCCATATCCAGTGCCCAGGAGAGCTAATCCAAAGACCTCATCACACCTCCTCTTCATCCCATCTCCTCATCAAATCCTTCAACATCACCACCAGTGTCTAGACCCCGGGGGGGGGGGTTCCTATATGTCTGCATTTCCCCCTTTTATATATACGATTTCAGGATTGGGGACTATTCGGCAAAGACTTTTAACATTTATCATATGGCGCATGTGTCAATAAATGTTCTTTAGACTAAAAATGAAGTCTTTCCTGATTGAAATAATGCAAGCCACTCGAGCAGTGTCCATACCGCACTCTGGTACCTTGTTGATGCTGTCTCTGGCTGAGTTGAGAGCAGTGGGTCCAATCTGCACCTCAGAGAAGACGTTGGACTCGGCCACCCACCAGCGCAGCACATCGGCCCCGTATGCTGGCAGACTGGGGTCCTGGAGATGGAGGGACAGTGAGAGAAGACGAGTGCAGGACAAACACCAGGTTGTAAGTAACAAGGCTTATTGTTTAAAGGGGACCTATCATGCAAAATGCACTTTTGTACGTCTTTTATACATGAATATGTGTCCCCGGTGTTCCAGGGAACTCACCAAGTGTCAGAAAACACAACCCTCTCTATTTTCCTCCATACCCAAATCTCTAAAAAAGGGGCTGCAACGGATCTGATAAAAACTGATCCAGATTTGAACACTGTCCTGACGTCAGGACAGTGGCGCTACGGCTATTGGGCCAACTCCACCAATCAGGAGGAGACAGCCACGGCCATTGCCGTTCGAAAGCGCTGGAGACGCTGTAGTACATATGCCAGGCCTGTAGATGGTGCTGTTGCTCACAGAATCAGCCCTTGCAAAAACAGAGCTACAAAAGTGCAAATTGAGCGAAATGAGGCATGGCTAAAATGCATGATCTGCATTTTTTGAACAAAAAAAAGTATAAATATGCCTTATATAGGTATGGTCCTACACTATATTATTAAAATATAGCATGATAGGTCCACTTTAAGTGAATTAATAAAGGATGACAATGATATGAAGCTCAGTTTATCAGGGTGTGGTTAAAGTCTCCGTTACCTCCCCTCCATTAATGACTTTATCTGGATCCACTACGTTCCCCAGAGACTTGGACATCTTGTCTCCTTTCTCAGTGACAGCAAAGCCATGGACCACCAGAGCCCTACACACAAATGCAAAAAAAGTTAGAATTGAGTATTTAGTTCGCTTAGGTTAGTGTAAATGAACATTTCGAAAATGTGATTATTGGCTATGCATCGCTATTCTTAGTGGTATAGCACATTTGTGTAAATGTAAGATAAAAAATGGCTTTGAATGAGTATTTCTGTGTATAATTTGATTATTGCTACATGCGGTATAATTGTGGCGTAAAAGGCGTTGTCGCATATTTGACACAAGTTCAGTTCATTGGTCATTAGTAGTATAACTTATCTATTGTATTGGCTTCTGTGCAAGCTAGTGTTTTTTGGTGCCTGGCGCATGCTAGAGCCAAAAGCCACAGTATCTCAACCTCGGCTGCCTCAATGGAACATTCTTCGGCAGTTATTCACATTACAAAGTCCTTTTATTACATTTCAGTACATTTGTCAGCGTCATGTAGACACAGCACCCCCCCCCCCCTACAGGGAGAGGACGGGACACTCACTTGTAAGGAGCCTTGTTCCTGACAGCCACGCTGGTGAGCAGCGAGGACTGGAACCAGCCTCCTATCTGGTCCTTCCCCTCCACATACACATCCGCCCTGGAGTCTGACTCTGCAGGGCGAGAGAAAGAAAATCTGTTATTCCTTCTACTTAAAAACAAATAAAACAGTAAGTGTTGACCCAGAGGAGAGAAATGTCTAGAAAAGACAAGAGAGAGCAGCCAGTGTTAAGGGGGGGGGGGGGGGAATGCAAAGACCACACTTTAAGGTGACCGTTGCTTAAGACTAGGGAAACATGCCATGTCCAAAACATGTCCCTAAATTGCCTGTTTTTATTTCTTTAACTCAAGATTTCATATCTAAACAGTTATCTGACAAACAGGTGTTGCAGCCATGGCATCACAGGCAGAAACAAGTTTGAGCAAACATCCATTTTGATCCTGAAGGAATCCACATACAAAACAAAGTGCAGAGTTTGAGCCATTCCTGGAAAAAGAAACAAGCTGCCACAAAGAAACAGAGGAGTGGAGAATCATGCTGTTCACTATCCATAAATACTCTTCACAGCACATTCAAATGCTCCATGAAGAGTATTAACTGAGTTGGACTAAATGTCCTTTTTCAGTGTCTAGGTACCACAGTTGTCTTAACTGACAGGTAAAAGCAGTCTGAGCCCGGGAAACAGAGACAGAGTGTAACAGAGACATGTCAGAGGGAGGCGCTGCAGGCCTGTAGGAGGGGGATCATGTGACCTGGGACCAGAGGTTTGCGGAGCCGAGCGGGGAGCCAGCTGAGACGGGACTCCGCCTCCTCAGAGTCTCCCTCAGACTCCTCTGGAAATAACAACACAACCAGACAACTTTAAAAGGGCCACCTTAAGGAGTCATTTGGTCTCGTATCCTATTTACAAGGACAGAAAAAGAACCTTCTCATCTCAATTATTTCAGAAATATGTGTTATGGGTCCTTAAAGGTGGGGTAGGTAAGTTTGAGAAACCGGCTCGAGATACACTTTTTGTTATATTCCATGGAATGCTCTTAACATCCCGATAGCAATGAATATCTTAAGTGCTTTGACAAAAAATCCATAAAAAAATGTCATCTGTGGAAGCTGTAGTACTGTAAAAAGCACGACCAATCATCTGAGCCGGCTCGGCTAAAATAACTGGATGGCCTACCTGCCTGTCAGCCTTCCATCTGTGCACAAACTTATCTTGTGCCCTCATTGGTCATGTGCGCGTTCGTGTGTGTTGGAGGAGGGGCTCTGTGAGGAAGTGGCAGATTATTTCCGGCTGTGTATTTTCAAATTCTAGCGATCTCGAGCTGGTTTCTCCAAAATGACATACCCCACCTTTAAAAGATAGAGTGGAACCGTTTCTGCTGTAGATAAACACATTTATTTAGTTTTCATAGTTATGGAAGCTCCGAGAGGAAAGTGAAACAAATATATCAGTTTCGTCTTTTGTGTTTAAAAAATAACTAATTTCATTTTATTATATCTGTGGGGTTGAAAATAAAGACATTTTTCCTTGTCACTGTAACAATACGCAGTCATTTATTTTGTCATTAAAGTGTTTATTGTTGTAATACTCATTTCAGCCACAAGATGTACAAAATTATATTTTGTACCATTTCAAAGACAAAGGTAATAAAATAAAATAATTCACCAGACATTTAGTTTCTCACTTGCCTCTCAGGGCCTCCGTACATACTGGCACATTTGTGTAAGTATGATTTGAAGACTTCGTGCAAGATGAAGTTATGGTGGATATCTCAGGCACTGTATCTGCATTGTAAATGTATTCACTGATTTGATTTTCTTCTGTTCTACCGATGTTCAGTTGCAGACACCTGACCCTGGTGTGCTGAGGCTGCACTGCCTTATAATCTAATCTAATAATCCATGTGTGTGCTGCTTCTGCTTACAGTCCGCTTTCTAAAGCAGCTTAAGCAGCGGACAGTGTAAGGAGCTTTCTCTACAATAACACTAATGACAGCTGAGTTGATTAAAGGCATTTTGCTGCTACCCTTAAATCAACCCTGATGACTGAGGATGAAAACATTGCTATACAATATCATTATTAGTATTCAAGTATTTAGCAGGCACAGCATTTACGGCTATGGACAACCACATCTTCTCTAGCAAGATCCTTTTAAATATCAAAGGTGGTAACATTTGTATTAATGTTAGGGTTCATCAGAATATAGAATATTTCTATCAAATTAACTGAATCTACTTGAACATGCAGGACACATTTAGACGTACCTTCTAGTACTGCGGCCCATGAAGCTCCGCTGTCGAACCAGATGTCCAGGACGTCTTCTCCACGAACGTAGTCAGTCACTGGACCTGCTTTACTCTGAAGAGACACACAGGGAGAGGCAGAGAATAGAAGGAGATTCATTGCTCACCTACAGAAAAGTTATGACGACTGATGAAAATATTAATAATTAATAAATGTATAATAAAAAGCCGTCTTTTTAAGATGCTTTGAGCTCCGCTTGACTTGTGGTCATGACCATTTGTTTTTTATTTCCGCATTTCATTTGTAGGAAAAGAATCAACAGCCAAATGCAAAAGGCTTAATGCCGAATGAGAGTCTTCTTTTGTTCAAAATATATTCAGGGATGTTTGCTTTCTCTTCTGGGCCAAAAACACAACAATCTTAAACATTTTTGTATTTGACTTAATTGATTTCAAACAGCTCAAAGTAATTCCTTTCTACTCTTGACCAAAAGCCTTTAAAATAACATTAATAATTATATTTGATCATAGTAGAGAGGGATCTCCTTTGATGTATTACTGAGGCTTTTTATCACAACTCGGTCCTAACTGTATTTCAACCCCCCCCCCCCCCCCACTCACACATACACTCACCTTCTTGAGCACCTCATTTGGCAGTAAATCCTCAACAGGAAGCTCCCACCAGCAGTCGCTGCCCTTTTCTTTGAACAGCTGAGCTATATGGGTCACTGTGTGTCTGCAGAAACAGGAGGAATGTTCACTTGTAAATAATAATAATAAAAATACACTTTATTAATACAGCTACGACTTTTTAACAAAAGTTACAAAGTGCTTAACATGGTTTAACCAGATACAAAAAAAATTCAAGATGGCATTTATCGGATAAAATGTGACAACTATACCAATACAAAACCAAAATGGAAATACCCGAAAGCAATATTTCAAAGGAATATTGTGTGTGTTTGAGGAGGTAAGACACGTGTGTGTGTGTCTGCAATGACCATGTGTCGAAATGTGAGTGTGCATGCCAGGGTTTCCGCTAGGATTTTTTCTCGCCGGTCAAATGTCCGGACAGAATTTATTTTACCGGTCATGTTTCAATAATAATTAAAACTGCGGTCACAGACGTGCACGCAGTTGTGGGCGGACGCATCTCCTCTGGATATTAGGCTATGTATGTTTTTAATACAACTGCTTTAATTGTGAGCCGACATTTACAGTGAGAACAGCTGCTGAGGCCAGTGCAGAAAGCAGAACAGTGTGTATAATATATATCACTCAATAATATAAGTAACAGGCCGACATTACACACTTTATTTGTATGCTTTAGTAGATATCTACAAATAAACAGTTAATATTTTTCATGAAACCAAATAGTGCTTCACATCATAACATATACATGGGCTGTCGCCTGATATATATTATATGCTTTAAGAGCTGTATGTGTGTGTTATGGAGTGTATATGTGTCTGTTGTAATTGCATGTCCCGCCAGCAGAGGGAGCTGCTGGACTAACACTCAACATCATTGCCGTGTGTGTGTGTGTGTGTGTGTGTGTGTGTGTGTGTGTGTGTGTGTGTGTGTGTGTGTGTGTGTGTGTGTGTGTGTGTGTGTGTGTGTGTGTGTGTGTGTGTGTGTGTGTGTGTGTGTGTGTGTGTGTGTGTGTGTGTGTGTGTGTGTGTGTGTGTGTGTGTGTGTGTGTGTGTGTGTGTGTGTGTGTGTGTGTGTGTGTGTGTGTGTGTGTGTGTGTGTGTGTGTGTGTGTGTGTGTGCAGTATGTGTGTGTGTCCAGGCATGTGCACAAGCCAGTTAGTCTGCATGTGTGTGGTGTTTGGGCTCACTTGTTGATCAGAGGCTCTCCGGTCTCTCTGTGGTAGAACACGGGGATGGGGACCCCCCAGCTCCTCTGCCTGGAGATGCACCAGTACGTCCGTCTGTCCAGCATGGTCAGCAGGCTGCCCCTCGCCGACTCAGGCAGAACTCGCACCTTCTGCAGTGCCTCCTACACACACACACACACACACACACACACACAGGAATGTCTTTCTTAGGAACAAACTGTAAATGCATCCCTTCCTGAAAGAGCCCAATGCTTTGCTTGTTGTGCACCAGGAAGAGATTTTATTCTGACCGTAACATGTCTTCCAGCTTTACCTTGGCCTTGTCTTTGAGTGACGCTGTGTTGATGAACCACTGTTTGCTGGGCCTGATGACCACGGGCTCCTTCGTCCTCCAGTCGTACGGGTAACTGTGGACACACTTCTCCTCCTTCACCAGAGAGCCACACTCCTTCAGCATGGTAATCACTAACATAAACACAAAAAGAAACACAGACAAATAAATTAAAATGAACACATGCAATAACAAATCCACGTGGACTAAGTAAATGTAGTGTGTTAAGGTTTGACATATTTTTCTGTACCTTTGTCCGTGCCTTCTGTCATCACAGTCAGATTCTGCAGCTCGGGGCCGGCCAGCTCAGTGAACTTTCCGTCTTCATCCACCATACACTCCTTTGGTGGAGGGAAAACATACACACAGTTACAAAGTGACACAAAGCATGTTTACCAGCGTCATTTCAGCCATCTTTCACTTTTTCCTTAATGAATAACTTAAACAGTTGGTGTCAAGTCCTGGGGCCTCATTTATAAAGGGATATACGCTCAAAAAATGGCGTACGCCAGTTTCTACGCAATGTTTGCGATTTATAAAATACTAACTTGACGGGAAAATGTGCGGTCCTCCACGCAAACTCTAACCCATGCGTACGCACTAAGCACACAAACGGGAGAGACGAGAAACTGCGATACCGTTGGCAGAAGGAAGAATGGAGAGAAATATGTGGAAATAATATCATAAATAAAATGTTACCTCTCATTTATCATATGAAGAATTCATTTTCAAACATTGATTAAAGCCAATCTTAAAATGATTAAACGAACGCCTGTTTGCGACTCCACACAAAAACATAACTTGGAGAAATAAATAAATACGAATATGTTATTTAAAACCACCTCGAATATGTTGTGTTAATGTTATGAAATGTTTTCTCATAAATGATGCGGTAAGCAGGAGGACAGAATTACGTCTAAACTGACGCCGTTTTGCATTTCTATAGGTTGTAGATACGAGCATGGTTTTATATACTATCACGTTTAATCGTGTTTTATGCCGTTTGCCAAGACTTGATAAGTTGCTCGTAAAACACAGGAGGTATGGAAACACCATATGTGGTAAATTGTACAGCTAATATAACACAACACATTAGTTGTATTTCCTTTAACTGGTGGATTATGGATATATAGTTGCTGATCGAAAGCTGGAACACAAACCACCAAATACAACAGGCGTGTGGCGCAGTGGATAGAGCCTTGGTGTTGGGACCAGGGGGTCACAGGTTCAAACCCCACTGCAATCAGCATGTCGTTGTGTCCCTGGGCAAGACACTTCACCCCAAATTGCTCCTGTGGGGATTGCCCACAGTATTGAGTATGTAAGTCGCTTTGGATGAAAGCGTCTAACAAGTAACATGTAATGTAATGTAATTCAGATCCAGTCGTCATGACTCCACTCCGGAGGGATTCCCCGATCATTTATTAGAGTTTCTCATCAAGAGGGTGTCTCCTGTCCCCGGTACAAACACACTGCTTGAGGAATGTGTATTCACAGTCATTAACCTTTTTCGGATCACTTATTTATTTTGGTGACGATCCGACCTCCATGCTGCTACTCTGGTTCAAACTGCATCCACCAAACAATATGATTTATCTCGACCTCCCCAAAATAACCAAAATCTGACACGGTGTGAGATGTCTTTTTTAGCTGTTCTGTCCTCATTTCCTGCGATCTTCTTCATGCAGTTAAAATGAATGAATGAATGGGCGTTTCTTTGACTATTTATAGGCAAATATGGGCGTTACGTGAAGCCTGCAAAAGCTGCGCCGCATTTCGAGTCGATTGTGATTTATAAAGGGAAACAGGCGTAGGAAGTGCCGTACGCACTTCCCTCGCCGGTACGCAATGTTTTGTGAATCGGAAAATGTCGGATAATTTCTGTACCTATTTTTTTGCTTTGCACTACGTAAGCAACCTTCCCACGTGAATCCTACGCAAGGCGTTATAAATGAGGCCCCTGATGTTCTCAATTTGCAAAAGATTGACACAGTTCAAAATAAAACGTACCACAGACAGTTTAAACTGTGAAGCCACACTGTAATCATCCATGCCGTGAGCCGGCGCTGTGTGGACCAATCCGGTTCCTTTGGCCATGGTCACATGATTGGCAGGCAGGAGTGGCACTTCCTTGTCAGGAATTGTGGGATGTTTGCAGATCCCACCCTCAAGCTGGGAGCCTTAAAACAAAATGATAAAGAAAATCAGCATTGTTATGTTTGTGCATGTTAGCGTGTGTGCATGTGTGCATGTGTGCGTGTGTGTGTGTGTGTGTGTGTGTCAGCACTACCTGTGAAGGTGCCTACACTCTCCAGCTCTGTGTCCAGCAGTGCTGCCACGCTGGCTGAGCACTCTGAGGCCACCAGCAGCAGCTGAGAGGTGTCCGCCCTCTTCACCACAGAGTACCTGCACACAGAAAACAAGGCACTTGTTTAGTAAGGGTGGTGTGATTTCATGACTAAGCAGTTATATCAACCAATGTACAAAGAAAGATAAGTAAAAAATATGAATAATTGCTAGTTGCAGCAACTCAGAAAGACAGTGCAACCAACTACAAACTGAGCGAAAGGAGAAGAGTGAGACTGGTCAGTTCTTTAGAGGTGTTGGAGCTTACTTGGCGTTGGGCATGTAGCACACGGCCTGATTGGCAGGAATGGTCCAAGGCTGGGTGGTCCACACCAACACAGAAACACTTTCCAATCCTGCGGGAAAACAGAAATTCCACATGGTCAAGAGAGTTCTTACCGAGTCAGAAGAATAATATCTTGAAAAGGCATAACTACCTGCATGTGTGTGTGTGTGTGTGTGTGTGCATGTGTGTGTGTGTGTGTGTGTGTGTGTGTGTGTGTGTGTGTGTGTGTGTGTGTATTACCTTCTGAGGCTATCCCAGGTGGCAGTGTGCTCAGGGGGAACGTGGTATAGATGGATCTGCTCACATGCTTAGGGTTGTACTCCAGCTCTGCCTCTGCCAGGGCCGTTCTAGAGAGGCAGGTAGACAGGGTTACAGAATCAGATATCGTATTTGGATTTAAAATAGAAGGCATGCAGCCTCTTCTACACATGCACACTAACTCAGTACCTTGTTGAAGGAGACCAGAAGACCGGTTTGTAGTCTTGGTAGATGAAACCCTGAAGATCGACAAAGGGAAAATAATTAGACTGAGATGAGAACAATTAAAACATCACACAGTATTTCCCTGTTGGTTTTTACAGTTTCTGCCCACCTTGCTGTGCATCTCCTGGAAAACCTTCAGCTGAGCAGCCTCATAGACCCCATCATACGTGTAGTAGCATTGGTCCCAGTCAGCCATCACCCCCCAGCGCTGAAAAGCAGCCTTCTGACGAGCTATGGCCCCCTCCGCAAACTCTCGTGCTAGGGAGGATAGAAACATTACAGCAGCTGCAGACCCAACAACAGTCATCCGGCTTTCTGTCCGTCTTTACCTTTCTGTCTGATCTCCAGGGGGCCCAGGCCGCTGGTCCCCAACTCCCCCAGAGCCTTCAGCTCGATGGGCAGGCCATGGCAGTCCCACCCTGGGATGTAGTGGACCTGACGCCCCCTCAGCATCTCAAAACGGTTTTGGATATCTTTCAGGATCTGGACACAAACAAGACAGTGAAATTAATTATTACTTTGTCAGTGTTTGAGTCATTGCCACCTGAAAGCTGCAACAACAGCAACTAGTAATTATATTTTTGCAGCATTACAGTGTGAAATAAGTAAAACATGATATGAGTTATCACCTTATTGAGGGCATGTCCTACATGAGGGTCTCCATTGGCATATGGGGGTCCATCATGTAGGCAGAACTCCTTCTTGGCCTTCCTCTCTCTTTGCCAGGAGTACAAATCTGCAAATCCACACTCCTGCAAAAGTATAGTGTTCATATTTCACGTGAAAAAAAAAGCATAATTCAAAGGGAGCTACCTGTAAGAGCACCAAACAATGAGTCAAATGCATGCATCCACACGTATGTAGAGAGGGATAGTAGTGAACCCTAAGTAGTGTAGAGGATGTTGGGACTTTTTTTAGTAGAGGGTCAGCCTAAATGGTTCGTTGTACCTGCTGAATCTGGAGCTCTCTGTTCAGCAGCTTCTGTCCGGTCAGTTTCATTGGGAAGTCAGTCCGGGGAAGGAGCACTGTGTCTCGGTACAGTCCCTGGGGAGAGCCTGTCTCTGCGGGCTGAGGGCTGCCCTCCCCCGGACTGACAGCCTGACAGCGGCTGGAGCTGAAGGAGAGAGCCCGGTGCAGGAGGCCGCCTCCCCGGTGTGACCTCCGTCCCCATCTCGATAGTGTCTGGCTTACTGCCGAAACCCGGCACAGCAGCATGGTAGCTCTGTAGCCAAGCAAAAAGACAATTAATAACGAGTGTTGTTGTGACAGTTTACTGTACGCATTTATCGTGTAGTCATATTCCGTCCTTCGTCCAATGCTGTGTTTCCTCCGGAAGAAATTAAGGCAAGGACAACTACGGAAAGCCAGTAGGATCCATAGAAATCAATCGCATTTCAAACTCAAGTTGGACGGGCGGTCGCTGGAATTGAATAAACAATATGGAATGGTTTAAATGTGTTCCTATGCAGGAAACTACACTTTCAAATTTATATTATTAGGAATAGTTCCCATACTGCACTTGGGCTTATCGATACTGTCATTATACTGATCCGTTTGAGTTGTTTTACTTTGAAAGTATGTTTTACCGGAAGTGCACCAGATTGCAATGAGAGTGCTGGCGAGCTTTCACTGCCATCCAGTGGTTAAAATTAAAAACTAAAACTCTATAGTCTTAAATAACTAAGAAAACGACACTTATTCCTACTATTACAAATAATTATGCTATTAATACTGGTGGTTATTTTATTTTTGAAAATGTCACCACAACTTTGACTTTGAAAGTATGCTGACAAACAGCAGTCTTTCTCAATTCGAAGAAATCACCAAATAACTCAGCCATTATCAATTTGTTTTATTTCAGAGTTGTATACATACGTCTGTGTTTGACGCTTAACATCTTTTCGACAGCACCTGAATGCAGCACGGCCTTGGCTGCAGCAGGTGGTATTGAGTGGATAATGACGTCACCGGGGGTATAAAGCGCGCGGCTGCATCTCCTCTTTCACTCATCCCTTCACCTTCCAAAGGACCTGACCCTATTCGCGAGCCAGCTTTCACTCACACTCCACAGCAAGATGAACAAGATGTGTCTAGCTTTCCTCGGAGCTCTCCTGCTGGCTCTCCATCTCATCTCAACACAGGTTAGTTTTGCTCCTCATTTATTTTTTGTTCTGAATTTCAACGTGATGTTAGCCTACTTTAGTTTTCTAAAACTTTTCTGCGCTGAAATGAACAAATTGTGAACAACATCAGTCTCTTCTTCGGCGTCTTGGCAAGCTCTCACATGGTGCTTTTATTTATTTATTAACGTTTATCTTGTATGATACACTTCAGGGAATAGGCCAATTCTAGTGGAAATAGTAACCTTTCATTTAAACTAATCAGGTTTTTTTTTTTTTAACTGGAGGATAAGCTTGATAGAAATTCCTGCCTGCATTTTAAAATCATGAGCTTATCCGCAAAGCATGGTCACCTTTTTAACCATGTGTGTATTTAAAAGTTGTATTGCTCCTTTTGGCATCTTTGCGCATACAGACGAATGCCTCATGCTTTTGATCTGCCTCGTGCTTTTGATCTGCCTCAATGTAGCCTAGTTAAGGAAACGTATCTGACGTGATCTTATTGTTTGAAGGTGGTGCAGGCCCAGAACTCCACGGTTAACATGACTATGGGCTCTACCATGGTGCCCACCACCATCGGCGTGAACACGACGACACTCAACAGCGGCTGCGGATGGACCGCCGCCTCCACGCTGCTGCTGCCGCTGGCTGTGGCCGCTTCCCTCCTCTTCGGGAGGTCCTAAACCGGACTGATGTCGCTCTTCACACTGCCAAGACTGCTGGACTGGGCATTCAACGGTCTCCCAAGAGCAGGGCCCTTTGGATTCTACCAAATACTTTTTTTCTGTCATCTTTGGAGTTTGTTTGACTCTCCGTTACCTTTACGCACCAACCGGGGACACGCCCTGCTGCTCTTGGTGTCATGTTCTGCTGTTGGTTGGGACTGTATAAAGAAATCTCCTTTTCGGGAAATAAGGGGATTGGGAAGTTTGTATCACTGTGCTCTTTAATAAATCATGTTTATGATGCGATGGCCCTAAAGAGGTTGTACACTTTTGTATTGCAAATTCTGGGAAATGTGTATGATTGTAAATGTTTTAGAATCTTCAATTTTGTAAATCCAATAAAGCTTTGAATTGTTAGTGACCAGATTACTCTGTTTATTCCTTTGCTGCGGGTATTTTTTTTTTTTTTTTTTTTAATGGCAAATATAATTGAGTTAATCTTATCTCCCTACATGTGTGGAAAGTAAACGTTCCGAGCCATTAAACTTTAAACAGACTTCTGACGCAGAATAGGTCCACTAAAACTGAAGTGTATCAATTGCACATGGGATTATCCAGATTGATTTGTACTTTTATAAAGCCTAATCTGAGTAGGCTGTAATGTTGCTGTGCTGTTGAGGAACAACTTTATTTGTTGTCTAGTCATTAAAAACACTTTAGCCCTTTTTTTAATTTCTTAATTTCATGGCTTTGAGGTGTAGCTATATCGGTTTAATCTTGAAAGATGAGCTGTCCTAACTTGCTTTTCGACTTTGTTTACTTTGCTAATGCCTCCCTTCAGACCAAGGTGTTCCTTTTGTATTGGACATGTTATATGGTAGGCCTCTGATTATTCAAACAAGGTCAGTTTACAATGGCTAACTTGCCCATGTTCACAGAAATAGATTGGCTCAGATCACAACCCTCCTCCCTTTAAAAAGCTTGTAATGTTGCTTAAAACAGTTGTAGCCAGTTTTCAACCTAAAACTAGGTTTGTGAGCCTCCTGTGTAAACTCTAAAACAGACTTCAGTAAAGTATGAGACAGTTTGTTATATTTGCAACTTTATAATTTTTTTTAAAGGGGACCTATCATGCAAAATGCACTTTGATGTCTTTTATACATAAATGTGTCCCCGGTGCGTCGGGGAACTCGCGCAGCGTCAGAAAATAAAACCCTCTTTTCCTCCGTACCCAAATCTTTTAAAAACGGGTGTACAACGAGCGGATACAGATTTCCATCCGCTGTGACGTCATAGCGGCGGCGGACCCACAGAAAATTGCAATCAGAAACAATGCCTGACGTGTTTTGGACGTAATCTCGTCTTTGTTTACATTAGCTAGCCTCGCTAACACTCAGAGCTAACCTGTACTGTAGAGCACGTGTTTAAAAAGCAGGAAATAAAAAGAACTCACCTTGTGATAAACCTGCAAGAGAAAAAGCATTTGAGCTCCATACTATTTCAGAAATAATCCTTGACGTGGTTTAAACAGGATGGCGTTTTATCACAGCAGAATTTAACTTTATCTCCGGTAGAATTCTGATCAGGCATTAGCTCCGCCTCCTCTTCTTTCTTTTTTTCAAGCTAAGGACCCAAAATCCGCGTTTCTCTAATACCCCTTTCACACCAACGCGGTTCCAGGGCCGGTTCGGAGCTGGAGCTTGAAAAGCACCGGTTTTTCCTGTTCACACCGCAGCGGGGCCGCCTCTAAGCTCCGGAATCCGGTTCGTTTCGAGCACCAAAAAGTTGTCCGTCTAGAAGCAAGAACCGCATACGTCACGCTTACGTCGGAGGGGGGCGAGATTAACCTGAGCTAACAGTTAAGGCGAGTACGGCAAATAAAAGTTGTAACAAGCAGTAGTGCTGAGCAAAGTGACTAGAACGCAACCACACACTTGAAAAAAAAAACACGCTTTATAAAGTCAGGCAACACTAACCAGGCTTCTTGTGATTCTGTTTATTTGTACCTTACTTTGACCATCCGTTCGCTGTTATTGATCATTGTGGAGAGCAGGCAGACGTTTTGTTTTGTATTATAGCATGCTATCGGATGGAATCAATACATGGGCTGCACAGGTTGTCATGTCCGACTATCACAAGTAGAATCATAATGAAAAATACGCCGGTAAAATGTGCCTGTAGAAAACGGCTTATTCCACAATAGGATAGCAACAAGTAGTCAAGTTATAGTCAGTTTAACTTCGGTTGCTATGCTAACATCACCCATTTTATATCAGAGACACTTTCATAACAGCGTTGTGATGCCAAACAGCGTCAATTCAGACTGACACACATTCACTTATGGGGAATTGGGGATATGTATCAGCTGCTTGTGTGACAGTCAGACAGTGAACCACGGCACTCTGGAGAAAAGTATAAGGTTGGAGAAGTCGTTATTTAATTTAATCTGGCTTCGTATGATTAAAAGCAACACGATCATCGACCCGACGCAGTCCCCGGCCCGTTGTTGTTGTGAGCTCCGTTGGGGAGAAAATCAGCGACGTAAACTGTGACGTCATGCAGCGGCAGCACCAGTCGGGCTCTGAGCGGTGTGAACAGAGCGGGAGCTGAACCGAAGAACCGGTCCTGAACCAGAAAAGCTCTAGCACGGAGCTAGAACGGGAAAAGCCTTGGTGTGAAAGGGGTATTACAGGGCTGCAAAAGAGGGGTTTGAGCAGTATGAGGCCTCCTTCACACGGGAACGTTTGCGTTTATGCACAGTATGCATATTCAAAAAAGTCTTCCGTTCACATGCATTCGTTTAATTTAACGTGTCTGTTCAAACGAGACCGCTGGAAACGCTGTAGTACATATGCCGGGACTGTAAGTGGCGCTGTAACTTCCGCCAAAATACACCAAAAGCAGCGAAGAAGAGCAGCAATGTTGCCATGGCTACCCTTCTGTTTATGCCCCGCGGTGTATTTAGCAACATGTAGTTCATGTAATTCTCCATGTCCACTTGTTGCTGATGGTTGTGGTAGAGGAGCTGTAGATCTTGCACTAATATCTGTAGCATGGTCAGTAGCAGTAGCACTAGCAGTAGCTACTGACAGGAGGAAGTGTGTGTGGCGATTGCTGGTATTCAGCGGGATATAGTAATTTCCTCAGCATATGGATAAATGCAACGGGGAAGTTAACTGAAAGAAACCGAATCTGTGGATATTGCATCGACCGACCAAGAAGCACGTCTCCGTGGAGAGGACGCGCTCAGAAAGAGAGATATTCTCTACAAACACCGGGTGAGATCGCTCCTCTGGGACACGCCGGTCCTCTGCCTACAAACATTTCTCTTTTTGCCGCCGACGGGCGCAGGAGCAATGAACAATAATGGCCTGGATTAGGCAGTAAAGACAAGTTTGGTGTATCGCAGAGCAGACTGTTTAATTTTGTTTGTGTTGTTTGGCTGGAAAATTGTCAATATAATGGATCAATGCATGAAATCTGACTCTGTTTATTTTGTTTAAGGAGTATATTGGGCGTTAACAATTCTGGTTTGCCTTTTATAATATTATTTCATTCAAGAACCCCTTGTGCGTTTAATTAACACAGCTATTTTTGATAGTTGCTACAGCAGTGAGCAGGAGAGGTGGGGCTATCGTTATTTTTTCAGGAAATATTCGTATAGAGGTGATTACACGGACTCGGTTGACCCCCAGAGCGTTTCGTTTGCAAATCTATCCACCTTGGGACCCGTTATCGTTTGTGGGGTCAGTTTCTATCGGCCTCGTGTAAATAATAGGGCTATACGCACGCGAAACTATGCAGATACAAGCAGTTTTCTCCTCGTGTAAACGGCGCCTGAGGCATGGCTACAATGGGTGATCTGTTTGGTATTTTAAAAAAAAAACGTCACAGACATGTTTTTTTTGGCCCTACAATATATGTTTCAAATATAGTCCCCGACCAGACCTAAACAAATATGGAGTGTGGACTTCTACTTGGAGAGGTCCCAGTTCACCTCCTGCCCTGCCGTGGTGCCCTTGAGCAAGGCACCGGACACCCCCCTTCCCCCCTCACTCCCATTGCTCCCCGGGTGCTGAACAATAGCTGCCCACTGCTCCTAGTACTAGACTCCTGGTACTAGGATGGGTTAAAAGCAGAGGCCACATTTCACTGTGTGTGCTGTGTGCTGTGTGCTCTGCATGTGTGACCATTAAAGAGGGTTTCATCCCTCCCAATTCTATTCTAATTCTTCTAGCATGATAGGTCCACTTTAAAGGGTGGTAGCCCCTTTTTGCTGGAACAATTGGGCACACATTAAAAGCAGTATTTTATGACTTGAAACAAATGTATCAGTTTGCACAACAGCTTATTTCAAATGTCAGTCGTGTACATTTCTATACAGTCAGCTGGCTATATATACCTCAACAGTAAATATCACTACACAAAGAGAGGATGTGAGTAAAACCTTTATTGACTTGAGAGGGATGAATAATTAAAAGGTGGTGAGCCAGGCCTCCTTCACCTGGTTCGGGGGCTTTGCCATCAAAGGCCCTCTCTATATGTGAAAGACAGGTTGCTGGAATTCACCTGTTGCTCCCCCCCTTCCTCCCTTTACCCCTCCCCCTGCTGTGCATACACCCTTGATCTGTGTGGGAATTGCATCCCACTGTGATCACATGACAATGGCTGTATTGTCCAGCTCATCTTATCTGCTCCATGGGCCTGCCTCTCATCCCGCCCCCCCACTTCTTCCTCATAACCTTTTTTTATTCAAGATGTTAATCTCAATCTTGCATATATCTCAAGCTCATATCAAACATGCACAGGAACCCTGAAATAATATTACCAATAGGAGCTGTAGTGAGAACCCAAATGATCCAAATCATTCTCACTGGACATTTTAGATTTACTTGACCCTGCATGCCCGCTCCAATACATCCTATTTTGAACTTGTGTGAATAGAGAAGCTCATTGTCTGGAGAATTATTGCCAAACCATTGTTGATGTTTCTGTTAAGGCTAGTGGGAAAACTCAAGAAAACCAACAGCCAAAGCTAAAGAAGGGGCATGTTCCCAAAGATGCCAGGGAAAAATGTGAACTGTTCCTAAAGGCTGAGGGCTAGATCATCAGACCAATTCAAGGAACGACAAGATAACCATGATATATATGTCCTCCTTCACACTACCAGATGCCACGACCTAAAACACACTGAGCTTTTCCAGTAGTTGAGAGCCTTTCGGACAATGTCATTAAATTAGTGAAATGTAAACTCCAGACAATTTCTGGATTTGACTATCCTAATATTGTCCTGAGTACATTGCTTCAGTTTGTTTTCCCTCAGTCTCTAGTTTATAAGAAAAAGAAAAAGAGGCCTGACGAAGGAACTGGCCACATTCCTGCAGTGTGGCCGTGAAACTTTAATGCTGCTGGAGTGCAGTCAGGTGATCGAGAGAAGAGCTCTCCTTTTAACATAACCGCTAGAGTGTAACCACTTAAGGCCCTCCTCCAGCCACTCCACCCATCTCCTCAGCTCCCTCCCACCTGAAACCTAAGGAGAAACCTGAGTTCAGGCATCTGTGTTTGTTTGCTGGGAGAGAAGGGGGCAGGGAGCACATGATTGAGAGTAAATAAAAAAAGAGAGAGAGGGATCAGGGAAAGGTGAAGGGCCCTTATCAATGAGTGTACAACCACTCTCACTTCTTCTTTGCTTTTCCCACCAGAAATCTGCATTTAAAACCCATGACGCTGAAGCCTCTGATAAGTGGATTGACACCAGCCACTAAATGGCCGCTCAGTTTTTTACAATTACAACAATGCTTCAGGCTTTAAGAGCAAGGTTTATCCCTCAACATTGATTCAGCAGTCATTGCAAAGTGCTTCTATGACGTCTAAAACAACAGGCTGGACTTTGTTGCTTATCAATAAGTCAAAGACTATCATGTGCTGGAAACAGATATCACTACACAGTCACTGTGGTTTTCCAGAATACTTGCAGCACCTCACAGCAAAGGAGGGTTGCTATGTAGATTCTAGTCCTACATTTGATGTGCCTTTTCAAATCGACGGTGGTTGTGGTAGAACTGAAACATTGAAGACAGATGCAAAAAAAAGAAGTCATTTTGGACAGTCCCCCCCCTTTAGGGAAAAAGTAAGTATATTTCAGAATCTAGGCCAGACTGATTGGTTCAAAAGTTTCCCAAATGTAATGGTGGCCGGCCGGGTGCCGCCCCACCTCTTCCCACATTCTAGATTGTCATTAAAAAATACTTACATTTTAATTAATTTTATACTTTTTAAATTATTAACAAGGTACATATTATATAGTTGGTGTCAATAAAATGTATAATCACAGTGTTTATACATGTAGGGCCGGAGTGTAAGCAAAAACAAAATAGTGTGGTGGGTTGACATAATTCACTCACGGAACTATGGGTGGGGGTATTGTTCCGCACGTACATTTTAGTTTACAGGAACTTCCGTTTTCCGGTCAGTCAGTTTCCCCGGGCTTGAGTTTGTTTACATGCTGTTCCATGTTGAATAAAATACCAGCTTTGTATTTTTACACACCGCCTCGGACTCCCGTCTCTCGGAACTTCAATGGCGATCAATATGGAGAAGGAAAATTCAGTTAAATCACTCAAAGAAACCCCTTTTAATGGGAGGACACTGGAGGGAAAACTAAGAGTCAAAAAGCTTGGTCCTGATCAGCCCGACATCGCCATTAGGCAGGAGTCAACGGACAGACGTAAGCATTTTAATCGCTGTTTCTCAAAGAGCTGGTTTATCAAAAAGGCTTGGCTAACTGGCTGTAGCGACACCAGCACTTTATTTTGCTTCCCCTGCCTCCTTTTCCGGACTTCTAGATCAGACGTAGCATGGACTCAGAAAGGTGTTAATGACTTAAAACACCTATCAGAGAAAGCAAAAAAGCATGAACAAAGTAAAATCCACATGGAAAATGCTATGCAACTAGCCATGTTTGGAAGAGTAAACATAGCTGTCCAACTCGACGAAGACTACAGGATAGGCATCCGTAGACATAACGAGGAGGTGGACAAAAACCGGCACATCCTTTCTAAAATAATAGACTGTGTCAAGTTCTGTGGTGCCTTTGAGCTTGCCCTGCGTGGACATGACGAGAGTGAAAGCTCAGAAAATCCTGATATTTTTAGAGGGTTGGTGGATTTTGTTGCATCACTGGATGTGGTTCTAAAAGAGCATCTGCAGACTGCCACTGTGTTTAAGGGAACATCTAAGACAATACAAAATGAACTCCTTGACTGTATGCTATCAGTTTTGAGAGAGTGCATTTTGGAAGAAATCAGGAGTGCAGACTTTGTCTCCATCCAGGTTGATGAAACAATGGACATTTCCACTCAGTGTCAACTCGTCCTTGTGATCCGTTACATTGACAAAGCCCATGATGTGCAAGAGAGGTTTTTCGAGTTTATATTTCTCCAGAGTGCCACAGCTGATTCCATCGCCACCGCACTTCTGGATAGGTTGAGCTCCATTCTCCCTGATGACCAGAAGAGCAAGCTCATTTCCCAGGCATATGATGGTGCAAGTGTCATGAGAGGAACCACAGGTGGTGTGCAGAAGAAGGTTCAAGACGTCTATGTGAATGCACACTATGTCCACTGCTATGCTCACCAACTAAACCTCATCATGCAGCAGGTGACATCTCACATCACCAGAGTGAGACAGTTCTTCTCTGACCTGGGTGGAATCTCTGGTTTCTTTGCTAGATCTCCCAAGAGAACCAACGTGCTCGATAAAGTGGTGGCCCACAGACTCCCAAGAGCATGCACGGTGAGATGGAACTTCCACAGCTGTACTGTGAAGACTGTGTTTGAGCACAAAGATGACCTCCTCCAGTGTTTTGAAACCATCAGGGACTCCGGCGAATTTGATCCTAACACTACGAGAGAAGCTGGAGGCTTTGTGAGAATACTGGAGGATGATACCTTCCGCTTCTTCCTGGAACTGTTCCATCGCATCATGCCACATGTGGATGTTCTCTACAACCAGCTCCAGAAGCGGACCGTCAACTCAGTCTTTGTTCAGGGAATCATGCAGGAGTTCACGGACAACGTTAAAAAGATCAGGTAAATTAATATGTATGTTGTGCTGTTTAATATTCCAGAAATGGTGTAATGTCGATGCTGGAACAACATTATTATGTACAATTTCAATTTTTTTACCTGTCAACTAAAGCTATAACTTTTCTCTTCAGAGATTCCTTCCCTACTTTCTGTGGAGAATACAGCAGCTGTGCATCTCAGCAGCAGCTGGGCAAGAAACGGCGCACACTGGGCCCAGGTGAACTTCAGATGCTCGCTACAGAGGTGAGATAGAAGCTAAATGTGTGGTCTTTTACATTGTTTTCATTTGTATTAGTGCTGCATTGTGCAGAAAAGACATTACACACCTTAAAGTAGGTCCTTTTAATACATTTTCTAACTTACTAATGCAAGATGAAACTACAGAGGTGGGACAAATGAAGTGTCCCCTTTCATAAATTATTTAAAATCTCTACAAAAAAGGCCTGAGTCCAACAGTTAGAATGAAAAACAAACATAGCTAGATGTAACAAAATGACATACAGCCTAAGAGACAGTCACAGACATCACTTAATCAATTGCAAGTTGAATTTAATTGCATTCTTTGTCATGTCAGTTTAAATACTACAATACACTCACAGTATACAAAACATCAGCAACTAACGGCCATAGCATTTTATTCACATCATTATCACACTCGTCAAACTATTTAGTTAGCCCTGGTGCTCAGAAGCTTCTGCATTTGATTTGCTTCTCCACTCTTTTATTCAGGTTTTTCCTTTAATTAGTCTTTTGTACAAATCTCAGTTATATAAAAAAAAACTATATATACTTACCAGTGGTGGTTCTAGACCAATTTGACTGGGGGGGGCCAGGCTGGGGCCAGTTATTTTCTGAGAGGGGCACAATAAATGCAGGACGAAAAAGTCAAAGACAGTATGAAGTAATTGCGCATAAGAAAACAATGCAATACAGTTATTGGTACACATATTTATTTCAGATACTTATAGTTACAGTTTTTACGCTCTAATGGGTCCGACTAGAATGACAAATAACGTTAGTTCCGCCTATTCCGTCAGCCAAGAAACAGTTTAATCATACACTTTTCATTTTCAGGGGGGTCCAAAGTCAGTGTTACAGGGGCACTGGCTCCCCCCTAGAACCGACCCTGATACTTAGCAATCTTGTACATAGTTTACTATACGATATATAAATCCTGAATCTACCAGTATTTACAGCTAAGGTGACCTAATGTTCAAGATATATCGACAGTGCCAGAAACAAGCACTGAAACAACTGTCACTTTTAGAGTGACACTATGGTCATTTGCATGGTTCCTATCAAATGTATGCATTGATCAAATCGTTTTTACAGATTATATTTTGGTATGGTACAACTTGATATATTGTAATATTGACATTTCCATATTGCACTAAATTGGTGCTTTCATTTTGTAGGTCTGTGACACTATCTTGGGCCATACCAAACAGCGGTTCTCCTTCACCAAGCACCTGATCAGTGCTACACTGCTGCAGGGAGACAAATTCCAGCAGTACAACCGCCATTTTCCTGAAGAAGCACTGGACACCACGGTGGAGGCTTACCCACTGCTGAACCAGAGCAAGCTGAAAAACGAACTGTCACTCATCTACAGCAACGATGAGTTTAAGAACTGCAGGGGTGCTGTGGCTCTGTACCAGCTCTTCAAGCAGAACAATCTTCAGGACACCTTTTCAGAGACTGTGGCACTGCTGAAGATCCAGATCACCACTCCCATGACCACGGATGAATCTGAGAGGTGCTTCTCAACACTGAAGAGAATCAAGACCTTCCTCAGGAACACAATGTCCAAGGATCGTCTCAATGCCTTGGCCATGCTTTCTATGGAGAGAAAACTTGTGAAAGACATCCCTGACTTCAACCACAGAGTCATGGACAAATTTGCGTCCCTCAAGGGCAAAATCTATGTACAGAAAATAGGTGCAGTTTTGGTATAGTCCCACCTGGAAAAAGATGCACCAGCCGCCAATGTTCACAATAGTCTCTTTGAGTGAAAAGTCTCGTCATCTATTGGATAGATTTGTACACGCATTCATTTACCATTCAGGATTCATTGCTTAAAGGTCCCATGTCAGGCTAATATGTCCTCAGTGAAATCTTAATTCCTCTGTAGTATTCTTATATCTCAGACAATACCAAGTAGTGAGAGATAGAGGAAGAAAGAAAATGTCAAAGCCTTCTATGCTGTAGGCTTAGCGGTTCCATGTAAAGGAACAGGAAGCAACTCTTGGGTTTCATGTTTCAAGGAATTGACATTGCTCTTTTTACTCTATTCAAAACCACACCATGATCCAAAGAGTGCTATGTTAAATGACAGTGTCTTTACTATGTCAAATTGTACGACTTTAAAAGGCACTGTGTTCCCTTGCCAGTCAGGTATAGAGCTTGTCGAGACTTGGCACAGCCTAGCAACAGGAACAACTCCATTAATCACACTTTTGTACAGAAGTTGTATAACCATGATCAATTAAACTATAAACATCCTTTCATTTATTGTATTATTATGTACAGTAAAGCCATCATGGAATGCATCATCACTTCTGGGACGCTCCTTCAACACACTACATGCGGAACATAAGTCTCCGATAAAGAAATGTAACATTTACCATTCTCATGCACACTTAATCCTGTAATTCAGATAAGGCATTGTCTAATGTTGTTAACCACTATGACTCCAAACAAACCTGTGCCCCTCTCTTCATTTCCAGTATTGGTTGAGGTGAATATGGTAAACACTCAATAGTTTACTTGTAGATATCACCATGAAACCTAACCTAATTTTGATGGAACACCCCTAAAAGATATGTCTTGTACATTTCCATACATTTTGAAAAAGTCCCCAAGTTGATTACTTACATTGTTCTGAAATGTAAATATGCAAATGAGTAGGGGGTCATAAAGGTGGCAGTGGCAGAACACATAGATATAGTTACATGCCACCTTAACCCTCTTTTGCCAAATTGAAAAAGAGTCTATCTATCCACACAGAGAGCTGGCTGCTATTCAAGCACACACTGGGCAAAAGGTCAATAGTTTATCACACTGATAGAAACAAGTGGCATCCACAAAACAGTCTTTTAAAGCATGCTGAGCTTATGCAACCCCAATGTAATCTGTTGAAGGTACAGCAAGCTGAAGGAGCCAGCCTGTGCAGACTGTGAGTTTGGGAGATCCTTTCGCCTGGCAACACCCAGCTGTGCCACTAATCCTCTGGTTTAAAGAGGAACAGACAGACAGAGAGACACACACACACACACACACACACACACACACACACTTGTTGCTAGTGTTGCTTGTTCTTACATTAATAGCCAGTACCGTCATGGTTTTCCAAGAAAGACACAAAGTTCTATGAAAATCAACTTCCCCTCCTTAACCAATACACACATGTTTAGATGTCCTGTCTGTGGGTGAGTGGGAGTCCAATAACTAATATCACAATCAATGTCACCTCTTAATATGACACCAAACACTTCATTTTGCACAGAGCACTGTTAGGGTAGTTTACAATTTGCAGTATATTCATATATAGAGCTGTGGTGTAATTCAGTGTCAGAGCTTAAAGGGATATACTGTTTTATAGTTAAGCTAACCTTTTCATCTATCAGAATTGTACCTGTGGAAGAAACCTTTTAATCGTTTATTTGAACCGGGACAGTGCACATCGATGAACACTTTAAAACAAAACAATGCTTACAAGCGTAAATGAGCCGGATTTTTAGCTTTAAGCTCATTTCCATCCGCAGTCCCCTCACATACAACACACAAGAACATGACATTTATATACATGGCTTATGTGAGTATGTGAGGAGGCTGTGCTTTGCTGAGTTTTTATTAGCACGTCCTTCTATATCAGCCGAGAGCAAGGGCGACATTTGCGAAATGAACACAGAGACCAGGATCAAATAAGAGACACAGGAAGGTGGGAGCGGAGGAGAAAGGATGAAAGAGAGGAGAAGGGGATAGCCGGCAAATCTGCACATCCGGAGAGTAATATGTCAAAGGAAACAAGAGTCATGCATGCATGGGACTCTGTGTTCCTCTGTGTGGAATATTGAAAACAACAGCGGTTAGATACACTGTGTGACTGAAAGCTCTACGTTTCATACACATTTTCACATATAGAAACCCATGTTAAAGTGTGATAAGAAGTCATTTAGTAACTTTTCCTCCATACTCAGTCTATAATTACTTCGACCAGTGGTTTGAAGGAGCAAAGTGAAATGATAAGGATCCTCATATCTGTACCAATGTTTCACATAGTTTCATATTTTTGGGAGCCTGCTCCACTATCCCTTAATCTTGATATAGTGCCCAGGGATCCCCACATCCTGCCTAACTGTTGCTATAATTAGCATGCAGCAAGGATACATGCTAAGTTTAGCACAAAACCTGTTCTATATCAGTTGAACAGAGGACAACTTAGTCCGACACATCTATTTAGGACTCTAGCCACAGCATGCCACATTAAGACAATTAAGAATGGGATTAAGATGCTAGATACAGCTTGTTCCTGTGATTCTGAAGGCAATAAGGAGCCTAATCTCTAAAGAAGTGGTGTGACTTTTTGAGAACTGCACCTATTCCCATATTATTATAAGTGAGGAATGAGCCAGGCTTGCTGTTACACTCTGCTTCCAGGCTTTTTGATAAACTATGCTAATCGCCTATAGTCTAAAATGATCACAAATGTAAGAAATGTGTGTGCACTCCATTGATGTG
The DNA here is from genome assembly GCF_902827165.1 of Trematomus bernacchii. Classification (NCBI taxonomy): domain Eukaryota; kingdom Metazoa; phylum Chordata; class Actinopteri; order Perciformes; family Nototheniidae; genus Trematomus; species Trematomus bernacchii. The sequence continues at coordinate 13,374,351 of NW_022987313.1, read as the reverse complement.
ATTGTTTCCAACACACCTGTATTATTGGCCACATTGAATTATTTTTTCAAATGCCATGGGGCCTGCAGATGAGATTTATAGAAGTTTGTTTTGAGATTTAATGTGAAAATATGACAAATGTGACAAGTACGGAAGAATATTAGTGCCAGGCATTTGCTTTTTGAGAGTAAAGTTACAATTATGAAAAATACATTCCTTAAATTCAGCTCCCCATTATGTCATTTTATTTGCAACTCTAGCTGTTCATAATTCTATGATACTTTTGTTTCCAATTTTCTGTCTCACTTTATTTTTGCCCTTCTGTGGCGGGAGGGAACTTTGAGACGTGGCCTAGTAGAACAAAAACAATTTAAATAATTTCTGACAAGCATTGGGAATATTGTATACATCGATTTCTTCATTTGCTAAGAAATTGACCTCAACAAAATGAACACAAGGTTTTTGATATATTATTGTTCACTCAATAATTGAATAGTCTGAGAACATGGTGATACAGGAGGTGTAATGTTTACCATGTTAATAATTAGCTTATCTGCTCTTAACACAGAGAAAAGCTTAGACGAATGGGAGTGTAAGTAGTTGAGTAGGTATTTGGTCATAAAACAAAGTGAAAAGATAATAAGTATCCCTTCTTGCATATCTTTAATAGCCACCTTTAGATAAACAAACACAGCAGCGTGTCACAGATTGAACACAATGTCCCTGCACTTAAAATACAATGCATGATGTAAAACAGTGATAGTAAGCTTTGTTGTAATTATTTGAATGGTTGCTGAAACTCCATCGGAAATGTCCCAAAAAGGCATCTTACACGCGGAGAATGTTCACTAAAGTTACACTTTTAGTCCACAGTTCTCTTCATACAGCTGAAGTCCGCTCTCGTTTGGACCTCCCAGTATCATTCCTGCTGCAGTCACTGATGGAGGGGAACCCAACCCTCTGCTCCATCCATTGGGCCACACTGAGCAGCTTCCGGTCTTGGAGGGCAGGGCCTATGAGCTGTAAACCAATGGGAAGGCCCCGTCTTGATAAAGCAGTTGGCACAGAAACAGCAGGGAGACCTGGGGTGAAGAAAGAGGTTAGTTTGTAGCGTGATAAAAGGCGGAACATAATTTAAACTCACTCAAAGGTACACTTTAGTCTTCGCCAAAATAATCATGTGTTTCAGATAATAACAAAGAAAAGAGAGAACTGAAATACTCGTTTGCCTTTTTAAAGGGGGCCTATTATGCTCATTTACAGGTTAATTGTTTCCTTTTGCGCCTCTACTGTGACATGTTTACTTCCTTTAATGTTCAAAAAGCTCTTTGTTTTCTCCCTCTGCCTGAAATCAGAACCCAGTCTGCTCTGATTGGTCAACCGCCTACAGATGTTTAGCCTACCGTTATCATGTACATTGTGTTGGAGGTACATAGTTACATAGTGATGGCGTTTCAGGCCCAAAAACCTATATAACACACTACAGGAAAGGGGAAACCCCAAAAAGCACAATAGGGCCAATTTAAACTTCCCTATAAATGATGTGGTTATAATTTATGAGATTAACTAAACTGAAGTGGGTTTTTTAGAGAAAAAATGTTTTTCGGTGTGTGGGAGTATCCATGAATGCATCCTCCCACACTTCCTATGCGTGCTTGAACAGTTCTTCCTGAAGGCCTTGCTGCCTACCTGCCATGTTGACAGGCTGGGTAAAGACGTCTTCCTGCGTGCTGCGTGTGCGGTTGTCTTCCTGTGTGAAGTCAGAGTAGCGGGCCGCATCAGTCAGAGTGGTGGGCGTCAGCAGCACGTCGACACCAGAGCTGAAGACATGCTTAAAGTCTTCTGCGATCAGCCGCCGCACTTGCTGAGCCTTCACAAAGTAGTGCTCGTAGTTCCTGGCAAAATGAGAGTGAGGAGGAGGGAGACAGTTAGTTCTTGATGTTTCAGAAACATTACAGCTCCAGCATACAATATGAAAAAGAGGCCAAAGAGAAAAAGGTTAAATAAAGGTGCAACTGCACTTACTGTTTGAGCAGGAAGTAGTTCCCAGACAGTATCCTTCCTCTCACTACATCGTTAAAGCCCTCATGTCGGCTCGAGGCGTACATGGCCTCCGTCGAGCTATCCACCTCGCTGCGATGGCCTGAAAGGAGAGCCATTTCATAATGTTAGATAGTCAAAGAGATTCCCTGTGTAATCTGAAAGTTAGGTGGCAACTAATGTGAAATGGTCCTCACAAGGGGTGGGTGATATATGTCATATAGTAGATGTATTGCGTCTTGTTCTAAGTGGGATTTAGTAAATTACTATTACATTCAGACAATTCTTTAATTGTCACTTTGTTTTTAAGATACTGGCATGAGATTTGGTTTGGTTTTTCAAAATAAAAGCAACCTTTCAATTAACAGGGTTAGGGTTACACAGTATAAACAGCTGTGTTTTTTGTTTGTTGAAAAAACATGGAAATAAGAAGATATTGCAGCAATGCCTAAAAAAGTTGAGATATGATCTATATGCCATTTCCCCAAGCACTGGTGCACAATGCACAGTTTATATATTGTACTCGGGTTCATACCGTATTCTAGGCCGTCGAAGCGGGCCATGTTAGACGCCACCTCAGTGGTACACAGGACGTGGTAGCACACGATGGAGTACTGGGTGTGGGGGAGAGATACTTGCTTCACCCGCGCCCCCGCCCTCTCAAACATGTCAGCAACACGACTCCACTGTGCTACAGTCTCCTCAGACAGCCCGGGGGCGTGGTACTCCTGACATACGTGAAGAGACAGGAGAGAAAAGCAGCTTTAGAAAATCCATGCATTTGTGTTCACAGATATTTTTTAACCACTTACAAATATCTTAAGCTACACATACAGTTCAAAGAATCTGTCTTGATGATAATGCTGCTAAGACACATACAGTTCAAGTACAGGTCATGGCTTACCTCTAGGTCTTTGACTATTCCAGTTCATTCTAAGGAGAAGATGATTTTAATACGGAGCTAAACTCACCTTAGGAATGCCGACACAGAGGTTCTTGACATCAAATTGTTCTGGTAGCTCTGTCAGTGATGAGGGGGCAGGAATTGTTGTTGAGTCTTTAATATCAAGGCCTTGGAGGATTCCTGTGTGACGTAGTAAAACCAAGGTTAGGTTCATCATTAGATCGCAGTATGAAAAAGAACAATGAATTATACAATGCTGAGGTGCTATATTTTATTATTTGCAATGTCACATATTATTTATATTACATGGTTAGAAGAACTGGAAATGTGGAATCACCATCTTTAAGAGCAAGACATGTTTTTATGTACAGTAGGCCTGGATGAGGTTCATCAAAAGGTTCCTACCTAAGACGATGGCTGCGTCACTCACACTGCGGGTGATGATACCGGGGACGTCCATGGAGTTGACCAGGGGGATGAGACCGTGTCTGGACAGCAGACCATAGGTGGGCTTCAGGGCTACAACACCACACAGTGCCCCAGGGTTACGAGTAGAACCACCTGTGTCTGAACCCAATGCCCTGTACAGTAAAAGTTAATTGTATTCTGTTGTTGAACTTGTTTTCTTTGTAACAGTTATGCAACTCGTAAATATGTTCCCTCACAGATAGCTGGTGAGTGAGGCCACAGCTGCAGCACTTCCTCCTGAACTTCCTCCTGTGATGACCCAGTCAGAGTCTGGTGTTGCCTCTGTCTGCTCTCTGTAGGACGCAGAATAGCTCCAGGGGTTCCTCACCGGACCGAAAGCCCCGTCAGTACTGCCCGCACTGTAAGACAAAGAAACCAATCGATAAATAAATAGGAAAACTGCCAACCAGTTATCAAAAATGTCTCTTTCTGTATGTGTAAAAATCCGTAAAACAGCTTCATCAAGCTATTTATAAAATAATATGGTGTTTGGAAATATCCATTACTGACAGTGAGTACTGAGCCTTTGATAACAATGCCCTTACCCCATAGCAAACTCATCCATGTTGACTTTCCCCATGAGAACAGCCCCTTGGTCAAAAAGTTTCTGGACCACTGTAGCATTGAAGGGTGGAGTGTAGTCTGAAGCACAGGTAACATAATGTTATTTTTCTGGAAAAATGAGACATAATGTATTAAATCATACTATTATACTATCCAAACTTGAAATAAGTCAATTAAGTCTGTAGTGTGTTTCTGTATACTACATAAGCAAGAATGTATGGGTATGAGACCTTAGCCTACTGCACATACTCAATAGCCCCACAATGTATTGCGTCTTGGCCATCAGTCATGTGATATTTTGAGCAAGGCTCGCTTTCACTTTATTACATTTTGATATTTTATCAGGCAATAAAGTAAAACTGTATATTCCCAGAATGTTGTCATTTTTTATCTAAATAACACCTGTTGGTTAAATAATACCAATAGTTGTTAATTTAGTATTTAGTATTCAGTGCATTTTATTAAGTATATAGTGTGCAGTATGCAGAAGGTTTAGGATGCACAGACCTTTAAGCATCCTGGATGCACATGTAGTCTTGATATTTTCTGTGCAGAAGTTATCCTTGACTGCAAAGGGGATTCCATCCAGAGGACCTCTGGGGGTACCTGAAGGAAAAACAAGATCAGTGACCCCAATGCCTTCACTAAGAATGTATAGAAATGCACGCTCGTGTTTCCACACCTTGCAGCAGTCTAGTTTCTGCTTCTTGAGCCTGCTTCAGCGCCAGCTCCTCAGTCACAGTGATGTAGGCATTAAGATGTTGTGTTTTCTTAATGCGGTTCAGACACTTCCTACAAAGCTCTGTTGGGGAGATTCTTCCCTCCCTGAGCGCCAAAGACACCTGGAGAACAATGATGAAGAACAAGTTATGGAATGTGACTCGTTAATTTTACTTAATTTACCATTTTGAGAATAAACACTTTGGGTTGTCAGCTTAGGAATAGCACATTATAGCTCCATTCTATTCAGGTGTCCAAAATTACAAAACAAAGGTCCATAATTATGATGTTACCCAATATTTATTTGAAAAGCCTCACCTTGAAACGTTAAATGTTAAGGTTTATATATTAGTTATAACCCAATCATATATTAATAATAAATAACAATCTGAAACAGACTCTTTTCAGTTCAGGGCTAAACATAAAGATATTTCTTGACAAACTTTATAAAATCAAGACAGGTATCTATACATTCTTAAGTTAATACATTCATAAAATGTTGTAAGGACCAACAATATGTTTAGGCATTTATTAAGTACATTTTCACACATTTTACATTGTTTCACTTCAAGCTGGGTTGATTTGACAGTACACAACGACCAATATGTAATTAACTGTTAAATGCTCTAAACAGACATGGAGAACAGTGAATAGTCGTACTAACCTCCCTTATTGTCAGGCTGAGCATTTTTATTGTATTTGTATGGCAACCTTTCAAAAAGAATTAACAACCTTCGTACAGTGTGGAGCCCCTGCAGGCTGCCATGTTTGTTTGACTAATAAACCTCTAACATCGCTTTCTGTGATTGGACAGCTGTGAGGAAGTCGCTCTCTGATTGGTGGAGAGGCTTTGGAAGACACCGGTAGTAGAAGTGGCATGTTAAGGAAAGCAGAGGACGTTGGTTTGAATTCATCACAATGGAATTGGCTTGACATGTTTATTAAAGAAGGAAATGTTTATATTTAGTTGGCTTGTAAAGGACTTCAATAACGTTACGTGGGTTACTGTAATTTAGCATAGTACCGCTAACGCTACAGCTAGAGTGGATCCTGTATGTAACAGGGAGGTAATTATAGCTGCACTATTTTATTTAATATTTAAGAGTTTGAAATGAGTTCTGTGAGACACTTAATGTACAGTAGGTGGTTGTTTCACTGCAGTACATCACCGAGTGTGAACACATCAGTTTGCTGGCATGGCAGGCAGAAAAGACTGTTCAGTACTACCAAAAGAAGAATGACTATTATGCCTGCCTGGGTTATTGATAAATATGGAGGCAATGATGTGTTGCGGTTCACTAAAAATGCCAGTTTCCCCGTCATCACATACCCCAATGAGGTTATTATCAGAGTGAATGCAGCAGGACTGAACCCTATTGATGTCGGCATGAGAGGTGAGTGACAGCATGTGTGCATCTTCACAATGGGAACAGATTTTAAGTGTTGGGATAATCACAATGATGTTTGTAACGTTTTTTGGAAGCAATACTTAAAAGTGAGGATACAGAGTGTGAGGTTGATGTTTCCTGTGGTTATGATGATAAAATGCATCATGCATCCCGTCATTCTTCTCCCACAAAGCCAGTGTCAGCACTAAGGAGGTGGTGGTTTGGTGCAGGGCTGCAAAGAGAGGGGCAAATGCAATAGCATGTATTGTGGGCGCTCAGTACAAATTAAAGTTTGAGCAGCTTCAGTGCATATTGGAAGGTGTTAATTGGTTGCTGTCTAATATGCATGTGTTCAGTATAGGTATGACTAAATATGACACTTTTCTTACCTGATATCTGTCTTAGCTGCCAAAGCACATTTTTTAAATTGCATATTCAGTAACAAAAAACTAAATCCTAGACTTTTTGATACTGTAGCCGAACTCAAAAACAAACCTCCACTTGTTATTATCTAAGAGGTTTATGGCCACATGTGAAAATTAATTTGAGATCTCTGAGAAACTTTTTTAATCCTTTAAAACTAAATTCACTTTGGTCAGATCTCAAAAATGTTTTTAACTTGTGGCCCTTAACCTCTTCCGTAATTATCCTATGGCCAATGATATATTATATAATCGGCAGGTTTATATTGAAAATAATTCTTAGTTGAAATTAATTTGATAAAATAATCAGCAGTTTAAAATATTTGTTAGCAGCTGCTCAAACTGAATAATCACTTTATTTTAGTTTCCTTGTTAGTTACATTAAGCAACCAAAAGGTCAACATTTCAACATCAAGTTTTCTTTCAAACTTTGTGTTGTTGTTCCAGTGAATGTTCTCAAAATGGTCTCTAATCAGAAACTCCCTGTCAGGTGGCTATGGTGCTTCAAGCCTGTCCATGAAGAGAGACCCTCTGAATTTGAAGCAGAGTGGCATGGAGTTCCCTATCATCCTGGGAAGAGACGTGTCAGGGGTCATCATGGAGTGCGGCCTGGATGTGAAGTACTTCACAGAATGGGACGAGGTAAATGAGGGAGATGTGACCACCTGATACACAGGCAGCCCGCATGTATAAGGAAACAACATGTTCCCGCACACAGTGAGTCATGTATGAATAAAGTATGAGGTAGGGTTGTAGTCATGATGCTGTAAACAAAAACATGTAGCTGCCTTAATAGTGCACAAAAACACCTTGCTTAAACACAGATGATGAATCCTGAAATCGGAGGTAGATACACAATGGTGCCAGCAGCTGGTGGTGTAATAGTGTGAGGCTGCTTTCAAGCAGAGCATCATCATCATCACATTGGAATAACCTACTTCATGCTCTCCTGGCCGCAGTGAACTCTGTCACAACGATCCTTCTACCCAGATTATGCACCGTCATGACATGACTCGCATCTCAGCCCTTTGCAGTAGAAGAGGGTTGTGCAGGAAGATCAGATACTATTTGTCTTATTTAACCAGAGTTGCTAACTGATGGATAACACTGATGATATTATTAAGGAGGATATGCTTACTTTCAGTGCTTTATTTTTCTCATACTGTCTGTGCTGCAGCACCTCTTTTCACCCTCTGTCTGAAACCAGAGCCCAGTCTGCTCTGATTGGTTAGCTGGCCGGCTCTGTTGTGATTGGTCAACCACTTAGAGATGCCCCGGGCCTTAGCCTATCACGTAGAATGTGTTGGAGGACGCTAGCCAATAGAAGCACAGGTGTTACCTAGTGATGTTATTAATTTACAGATGTAAACAAAGGAGTCCAATGGAGGCGTTTCAGTCCCGGGGGGGGTGGGAGAGAAACTCCCTCTGGAGGGAACTTTGGGATTTTAGGCTTTGCAGACCATTTACATGCACAAAAACCTATAGCACACTACAGGAGAGGGAAACAAAGCATAATAGGGCCCATTTAAGAAACAACGCATTGTAGAGTTAAAACTAAATCATTTTTTGATAAATCCGCTGACAAAACTGGTTATTAGTAGTTTGAGCACTTCCTGAAGTCATATTCTGCTTTTTGTGACCACAGAGAGTGACCTACTCTATGACATAAGATGTGCTACTTTTAATTTGATACTCATCTAACCAAAGAAGAACTAACTATAGAAATGCAGACGCACATTTGTTTATGTCAGTTTAATGGGTGTCATGTCGCTGTGTGTCTCCTTCAGGTGTGGGCAGCCATCCCTCCATGGAAGCAGGGCAGCCTGGCTGAGTTTGTGGTGCTGAGTGCCAACGAGGTATACTTCATCAATGTTGTTGGCGCGACAGCAAGTCTATCTCCGTGAGAGATCTCAATGCCTCGGGTATCAGTTCTGGGTTAAGAGTTTCCTCTTTTCTTTGTGGTTTGTGTCAGTCGCCCACTAACAGTTTCGACACCCTCATACGAAAAATGTGTTGTTTTTTCCTTTTAAATTGATTAACCCAGATTTGAGGTTTTTATTTTTTATATATATCTGTTGTAATTTATTGTCTTTTATTGTGATTGTAGTAATGTGTTTTTATTACATGTACAGCACTTTGGCTCGACCAAAAATCGCTTTTAAATGTGCTTTATAAATAAAACTTGATTTGATTAGATTTGAGGTATTTACGTGCACTAAAACCTATAACACAATACAGGAAGGGGAAACTCCAAAAAGCTTAAAAGGGCCCCTTTTAAATGTGATGATCTGGTAAATACTGTGCGTTGGTGATGGCATTCAGATGTTATTTCATAATGACTCAGGACGTGTACTGCTGAAAGGTGATACCCTTTATTACTGCTTTTATTATTTAGAGATGCAAAATATGAATTTTCTTTTTGAGCCGATACCAATTAACGATAATTAGCTGCTTCTCATTGGAAGTACCGATAAGATAAGTGTACATCTTTACATGGTAGATTAAACTCATGCTGCCTCTGAAACTAAAACAGTCCACACTGTTTGCTCGTAAATATGCTGAACTTGTAGCGTACATTTGTGTAATGCAAACCATCTTTGAAGGTGCATACCCCCCCCTACAGTATTGGACTGTTAGGGATTCTGCACACGTCAATGAAAGCATTGTGGCTTTATATTACTGGCTATATTTAATTTAATTATCGGAATAATACATGATAATATAGATTTCCCATTATCTGCCAGATACATTTTGTGAATCCCTAACTCTTGTGTGTTGTGTTCAGATATCCCGCAAACCAAAGTTACTGAGCCACAGAGAGGCAGCAGCCATTCCCTATGTGGCAGCGACGTCCTGGTCTGCACTGGTCAACACGGGGGGGCTCAGCAAGGACAACTGTGCCAAGAAGCGGTGAGGGAGACACACTCACAATGTCCACTCGCTGTTAATCCCTGTCCGCCCCAAAGAAGCTCTCTGTCTTTGATCTGAATCATTATTTCTCTCAGCGCTCCTCCTAAGCTCCCTCGCTCCGTAACGAGCCTCCAGGTGACGAGCCATTGTTCTCCGGCAGCGGCTCACTGCTGCGAACTTGACACGCTGAAGCCGTGAAGTGTATTTGACATGAATCCTAATGTGGGAGACTGTGCAGCAAAAGTGCGTAAACATTGTTGAATGTGTGCTTTTCCTCTTCCCCGCAGGATATTGATCCTTGGAGGATCCGGGGGAGTGGGAACATTTGCTATACAGGTACGGAGGAGGAGGAGGATGATGATGATGATAGCGGAGATGTGAAGTGGACTCGTATCCTGGGAGATATTACACTTAAAATCATATGCAAAATTATTTTTTTTACTTTATTGACTTGACATTTTATTAGGCACTGGTTTTAATATTACTTCTTTATACACTTTATTTTTTTACTCTTCTTCTTCTTTTTTTATGAATATTATATTAATATAGGTCAACTGATTTTACTTAATTGATCTTACTCCTATTGTTATTTTATTTTGCACTGATATTGTTTCCCATACACTACTCTATTGTGTTTTCTTATTCCTATATTGTTGTATTTCTTGAGCAATCTCTTTCCTTTGTAATCAAATAAAGTCCTGTCTTACCTTACCATAGAAAGATAATTCATTATGTAGCATTTTTTAAGTGCCTCAAGCTCAAAACAGCCTGCACTAAATACAACCATATAATCATTCTCTGTGACAATAGCGTAAAAATAGACATCATCAAATAAACAGGGGTGTAATAAAAAGTCTGCCTGGCCTGTCAGGTTTCAGACTGTGCCCCACACCTTGCTTGGTGACCTGAATACTCTATCTCACATTACACAGACGTTGATCTCATTAATGAAACATTGTGAGTCTCTCTCAAACACTGGCTAGCATTCTGCTCTCTACAGTAACCTAAACATGTATTTGTTTTTACCGTTAGATAAAGGATACAAACTCAATCTGATCCTATCGTTTGTGTCCAGATGCTGAAGGCTTGGGGCGCCCATGTGACTGTGACCTGCTCCCAGAATGCAGAGCGTTTTGTGAGGGACCTGGGGGCGGACCATGTGGTTGACTACACCTCCGGGCCTGTTGAGAAGCCACTCAGTGAACTGGAGAAGTACAAAATCCCAAACGAACAACTACAGATATCTATGTCGGTTTTGAATGGGAGTTGGTGCGTGAATGTATCAATGACTTGCCCTTGTTACCGAGACAACCCTGCCCCTCTAGCTACAGTTGACTCATAAGATAAGATTATTGATCCCAATTTGGGAAATGTTTGCGTTGCAGCAGCATAAAAGACAAGGCATTGCACATAAGTAGAAATGTAAATGGTAGAAATAAACAATTCTAAAATGTAAAGATCTCAAAATAGAAATAAAACGGCATTAAAAAAGTTAAAATATACAAGTTTAAATACCAATTTACAGTAAACAAAATAAAAAGCAGCGAGGGAGCTCTTCAATTTTCGGACAAACTTGTCGTCTGTCTTGCACACCTCCAAACTCCTTTTGTTTCGTATGCCTAACCACTGCATGTATCTTTACCCTTTTCTCTTGTTTTTTACCTCAAGATTCGACCTCATCCTGGATACTGTCGGGGGGGACACAGAGCGTTGGGCGCTGACCCTGCTTAAGCCTTGGAGTGGCGCCAAGTATGTGACCCTTGTGACGCCGTTCCTCCAGAACACTGACTTACTGGGCATCGCTGACGGCATGATGCAGACTGCTGCCACGGTGGCCACCAAGGCCCTCAAGGTAATCCTGGTAGATAACAAAGATGCAGCTTGATAAGTTATATATGTATTGGAAATGCACTGGTTGTGCCCTTAAATGCAATTGATCCAATTGCAAAATGTTAATCACATTGGCATATGCGACAGAATGTTGCTAAACGATATGTTGCTTTTTGTATCATCTTGTTACCGTTGATTTGTACCTATGGAGTGCTTCATGGATGACATGTTTTTGTATGCCAAAAACATGTCATCCATGTTTCCCCTTTTCCATTGGCTTTTGGATTACTGAAGGAACAATAAACTCTGTGGCAGACAAACGTTTATGAAAATGAAACCTTTTCCCTGCAATCTTAACAAATGAACTCGACTTTAATGATTTTCAAGCATAAATGTAATCACTCAAAGGAAAAATATATTTTTAGTGTCTAAATGAATTACATCATGGTCGCAATGCTTCAACTTTAACACCCTGAGTCGATGAGTTTCCTCATGTTTGCCCTGATTGCTTTGTCGTCTCATTTAGCCACTTGTGTTAAAATCTCTCAGGCGTCTGTTAACGACAGACCTTATTTAAAGCGTCTAACCAAAATCCAGTTTGAAACTCATTGACTTAGAACCGAGTGTGCCGAAATACTGACACATTTCCAGGTTTAAGGACTCATTACTGCAGTACTCTTTTTCTTCCCATTTTAACGTGTCAGGATATCAGGATTTCGGTTAAACATTTTGCAAACTACGATCAGCTTCCTTGGTCTAAAAATGTCCCTGCAGTAACAGACATCAGAAGATTGAGTTAAGTTAGGCTGTGTTTACGTGCACTACATGGCCAAATGTATGTGTTCATCTTAACAAAGTATGTTGACACGTAGATTATATCCATAGGTGCTTGCTGAACATCTCCTTTCAAAACCATCGGCTGCAAAATCATTTGTATTTGTGCATGGGGGAATTGTTGCACCCTATGTCCCTGTTTGCTGTTGCAATAAGAAATCTTTTTATGGGCACTAAGGGGCCCGGACTGAAGGTCATTTCGCTAACGGAAACTATACCATATTACCATGACTAAGAAAAGACAATGACGAGACAGGACCGTCGTCATTAGACACTTAATTGACATGCAATATTTTTGAGAACATTTTAAATTTGTATTTTTGAAGGAAACAAATGATATTTCTTTCTCTACCAGGTCTACACTGGCAGCACAGTCAGGAGGACTGTAACTAACTGCTTAGCGTGCATTTAGCAACAAAAGCAACAAAGCTTAGGAGAAAGACAAAGTCATATTTATGTTTTATATCTTTGGTGTAATATTTGTGTTCCTTTTTAAAAGGAAGCAGCCCAAAAAGATGACATATATCTTTAAAGTCCTCATGCAATGAACATGTAGATTCTTGTGAGTGGCTTTGTACCTGACAACATATGTTGATTAAAAAGAAATTAGACAAAAACAGAGTTGTTTTTTTTAGATTATCTAATCACAAAATCAAGTAAAACTGTGAAAGACTTCCTCTCAAATAAGATGCTCTCATCGGCCATGATGCAGACTTGTGATATATTTACTATTGCTACAGGTTATTTCACGTATCTGATATTATCTTCCCCGAAATAGAACATCATCATTAGTACATTTGCATTATGTAAAAAATACATGTGGTTTTACTGTCAGGGCAACTTTAGAACATAAGCTTAATTCCCCCCCCCACACACACACACACACACACTCCCTGGAGATCAGTACATCCTGTCAGAGAGTTGTGTGCACCATGCACAGAGCCGGCTTGGTGCAGCTGTGGCTGATGTGTGCATGACACCACCTCTTCTGACTCCAGGCACTAACCACTAACTAACTTCCTTCTTGGTTCAAGGTCTGGTTACACCCAGAGCCAAATGTGTGTTGCTTTATTATCCTGTTGAGGTGTTTAGAATGATGTTTTACATGAATGGCGTTTAGAATAAGTAATTAGATGTTTTGTTTCTAGAAGTTCTGAAAAAGTTCTGGAGATGGAATTGACTGTCTGGGAGTTAAATACGTTTGTAATAAGTGAACATGATGCAATTTCCTTTCCGTTCAGTACCAAGGAAATGTGCTTTGACACATATCTATATGCAGACAGGATGTGTGGTGGAAGAAATCTGTTGAGTATATCAAGCTATTTATTCAAGAAATCATCAATGTGACGCAGATATTGGCACCTGGGAAAGAGAAACAGCATTATCAACACCATATATGATTGACAACAGACACAATTAATAATTTTGTTGAACTGCTTTCATAAATATTTTATATTAAAAGTGGATCAAACCTTTCACAGTAACGGGCACTGGGATATGTCCATTGATACCTTCATGGGAACCTCACTTTACTCACATTTGTGTTTCTAAATGGCCTACCAACCCACACACTGTGAAATATCTCCGTCGGTTTTTCTTAGGTCAGAAAGAATTAGCTTCAACAAGACATTCAGATTTGAGAGAGTTAAGAGAAGACATCTTAAATAAAGTTATTTTAAAATAGTAAAATAATCTTAATCCTCAGAAGATGATAGTGGTTCATCATCATTGCGTTCCTCCAGACTTAATTTCACCTGCAGTTCATTTCCCTAAGCGTGAATAGTCAATACTACTCTAATAGTCTTTGGCACTTCTAATACCATCTTGTCCTATCGCCTACAGATTCATTTTCAGAACCGAGATCAGACTATGCTGCCTGAGTAAGATTTCACATGAACTTTAAACTTAAGGGGAATGTGGAAGGGGCTTTATAAGAGACAGGGACAGCCCCAGAGAAACTTGCCCTTCTCTTCTGTTTTCCTGTTAGCCTTCTGAAGGGAACAGAAGAGGTGCAGAAGGACTTGAAACAGTCTATACTGGTACATCTTAGGATGGGGGTGTTTGATGCTTGTGAAACAATACTATTTAAAAGTAGAAATGAAACTTAAGTAGCAACTGCATATTTGTATACTGTAGTTCTATTTCTTCACTTCCTTTTCAGCATATAAAGAAAGTGCCACATTATTTTCAGATCCTGAACTATTTCCTTCCTGACTCTACTGTGTGTGTCACCTGACAGTCTCATGTAGTGTGACGCCTTAGAAAATGCTATCTCCACTCCACTTCTGTAGAAATAGAAACAAAATGAACAGCCGTACCGCCCACATTAGCCCGCTGGATCCTGAACTGCCTGGTGCTTCAGACAATGTGATATAAGACTGTGAGAGGTGCTCTCCCACAGGGAGGATCTAGTTAACAGCAGCAGTGTCTCTCATTAGCTCTTGTCTTTTTCAGAGTCATACATTTTAAATTAGCCTGAAGTAAACACGTTCATTACTACTTCATTACTTGAACTTCCTGAACACACACACACACACACACACACACACACACACACACACACACACACACACACACACACACACACACACACACACACACACACACACACACACACACACACACACACACACATACACACACACACACACACATACATACAGTATTACACATGTATGTCATGGCTTGGTGCATACACACTTCCCTTTTTTATAATTTAATTGTTTTAATGCTCTTAAGACTTACCCACCCAAATGATAGGTCTCACTTCTGTACACTATTTTATTCTAACACTTATACTTGTGAACCCTTTGCCTCAAGTAAGCTCTACTGTCACTCACAGAAGAACACATCCTCTATTCAGCATTAAATCTGACCGAAGTCAGAAATAAAACTAAAATATGCACATTACCATCATACCAACAGTCTATAGTCTCACCAGATCAAGTGAATTAAAAAAAAAGGAAAGTAAATTATATTTATGAAGACAAATTAGATATTCCAGTCGCAAGGGCTAATGGTTTGTCCTTTATTACAGGACCTAGCAGCACTGAGATCAGCTAGAATGCTGGGAATTAGGAAATCAGTCAATCAAGTAGTATCTCAGCTTCAGACTTGACTTTGGTGCACTGCCATTATCACCAGTAATGTTTCTGCTGTGCTCAGTTCAACAGGATTTAACAATGCTCTATGCCTTTGCTCTCCTTCTGTTTTCTTGTAGCACCTCGTCAAAGGGGTTCACTACCGCTGGGGGTTCTTTGCCCCTAGTGGTCCTGCACTGGATGAAATCAGTGAAATGGTGGATGCAGGACAGGTACATTACCACCTTTTTGTTCTCAAAACTTTTCAGGGATGATAACAAACTGACATGTGTGTTTATAATTATATATTAAATGTAAAAACAAATGTGGAAAGTTCACTCCTTTTGAACTAGAGCATCACAGTTACAGTCACAGCAGCAGGATATATGACCCCTCCCTTCCTCTCCCTTCTCTCTTCAGATCCGGGCAGTGGTGGAGGAGACTTTCAGTTTTTCCCAGGTTCCTCATGCCTTTGAGAAGATGGAGAAAGGCCACGCTCGAGGGAAGACTGTGGTCCAGATCAGCGAAGAGGACTCGTAGCACCGACTCTTGGAGGAATGCTTTGCTGTACTGCTCTACATTTGTGTGGATGACTGTTTTGAAATGAGATAGCTAATATAACAAACTGAGTGTCACAGAAACAAGTTATTAAAATCTTTTATTTTCTAAAAAAGACAAAAGAAAGAAAACGGCATTCTTATTTTCATGTGCGACAGCTTTCTCTCATACATTCACATATTTACAGCAGTGGGCAGCATAGTTGTTGCAGTTCTGCTTTGAAATCTCATCTCAAATATATACACTTGATGCTTATGTACAACTTGATGCAGTAGGGTACAGCTTGTGAAAAGTCCTAACAAGATATCCAAACTCTACAATAGATCTTTTTTAATCTACATTAATACAAAAAGAATACATCTTTGGAGTGTAGTGTGCACGTCAGACTTCACAATGCAGCTCTCAATATACACTATACATTCATATATGCAGACATTATGATCAGAAATAAGACAAAGGAACCAGTAGAAATGTACCATAAAGTAAAGAGAGGTGTGCAGCATTGAACCAGGGCTGAGTCCTCTATAAGCAGTGAAAACAGAGATGTGTGTGCATGGAGTCTTTGGTCTATAGTGTTGTAAATCTAGTGGCAAAGAAATATGTCATATTTGTACACAACTCAATCATTCACTCTACTCTAAGAACATAGTTATATTGTTGATCCAGTCAATGGTTCCCCTCAACAGTCAGAACTCCACACAAAGGTGCAATGATTGATCCGATGCTCCCTCTCTGTGGAGTGGGCCCCACGACGGAGCTGCATCACAGGGTTCGGTGTGAGTGGAGGCTCATCAGATCACAGGATGTCCAAGGTCCACCTTTGGTTCATTTCTCTTTCCTCACATATGTTCAGGACCACCAGGTTCTTGTCATACTGATGTCCACCTAAGACGATAAAACACAAGTCAGTGTGTTTGCACTGTAAACATTTCTGTTGACACAAACTGGTAAGTGGATCATTAAGGGGAGTCACAGGGGAATAAACATCCCCGTGAAACCACCTGTTTTCTGAAAGTTTATTTAAATATGCAAATAACTGGGTGAATTTAGGAGATTTCTACATAGACAAGAAGAGACACGTTCACCAAGTCCACCAACAACAGCGGGTTGCATGGTCTGGTTGGTGTCTAGGTTACATTTCGGCAAACTATATGGTGAATTCTCATTATATTTTTGACATACTATCTTGTAACTTTTTCATGATACTTTGAAAATACTATGAATATTTTAGGTATAGTATGTTGAACATTTTAGTATGTCGAATAAATAAAAAACATGATGGTATAGTAACTATACTCTTTGCAAACATTCAACATACTATACTGTGTAATGTTGTCTTTTCTGAAAAGTTTGACATACTATACTATGACTTTTTTTACTGACCATATTTGTTGACATCTTATACTAACCTCCTTTGGTTTTTATCAACATGTCATAAAAAAATGTCATAGCATAACTGCTATGACATTTTTAGACATACTTTACTATGACTTGTTTCATATATTTTGATATTGTGTTCAATCAATGCACCTCTTCAATACACCAGCAGATGGAGCTGTTGATTTAGGGTTAGGGTCATTGAATTGACTGTAAATCACCTACTTGAACCTTTTTAAATCATTCCTAAAATGTACCTGGACAAATACATGTTTGAAGTTAAGACAAAGCTGTCTGACCTTTGACCTCCAGCACCAGCTGAGGTTTCAGGACGCAGTGCACCAGACCATCAGGGCTGATGTTCCACAGGTGGTTGCCGTTGCCTCGCACCGGGGTGACACACAGCCTGCTGCCCTCCATCACAATAGTGCCTGAGGTCTCCAGGAAACAGTCCTCCACCAGCTGCAGACAGAGAGGCAGGTGAGGATGGATACACATGAATAAAAAACATTTCATTTCAAGTCATTCATTTTGTGTACATGCAAAGAAAAACCTACAATAAGCTACAATCCACTTCTGCTTTTGCTACACAATCCCCTATTTGCAAATGTGATTTTAGAGAGTATTTAAAATCTCTATTTGAATAAGCAATGATAGACAGATAATGTTTTGAGATAAATGTTTAAAGTAAGAACAGTAGCAAAAGCAAAACAAATAAAACATGCAATGTAAAGAAATCCTGGAGGTCTAAACTATAAACACTCCTCATCGTCCCATTGGTTAACTTTCCAACAAACTGCATCCAAACCTGTTGCTAAGTGTGAGATATCCTGTTGACTACCAGACACAACGGAAATAAAAACATCAATTCTTTGGCGGAGACCAATGGAATGAAGTCTCGTGGGAATACATGTTCGTTCCTGCTTTGCATATTGTCCTGATCACACCCATGTTTTCAGAAGATGAACACAACTGTGGCAGAAGGAAGAGGAAGTCCTCACCTTTTAAGTGTTTGTGTAACTATTCATGATTTTAAAATGTTTTTTTTTGTGGAAGTGTGAAAACAGAAACGTTTAACCACAAAACATGTTACTTTTGTTATCTTTTTTCTATATAATGCAATACACACATGCTATATGCAGATTAAAACGCATTGTAAGTGTTTTTATCATTTCTGTACATACATGGGCGCCTTTAAAAATGCTACCAAATATTCAATACAGCCATATTTTAAAATACTAAAACCGTTACTACATAAAACTCTTTGTGTTTCCAATAATATTTAGGGATCATATGTAGCTCATATACTGAAGATAATCAGGCCATAGGTAGTTTCCAGAGGGGGCGTGGTCAGTGTTACAGCTTTATATTGTGTGGTGGGGGTCTGATGTACCTTGCAGCTCATCTGCCCGCCCCGATAGAGCCAGACCTGCTCCAGCCCCCCCGTCTCCTCCACAGCCTGAACCCTCATCAGCTTGATGTCGTCCAGAGTCCCCGTCAGAGACAGCACACTTCCTGTCTCCCTGTTCCTCAGACGGAAGTACATCTGCTTCTGTTGGGGGGGAACATGCAACAACCCAGGGTCACATTTGGTTTATGTAAGACGCCAACAACACGTGTTTTATTCATCTGACTTGACTAATGTGACAATGTGTTTATTTGGTATTTTATGTTCCATACAATACATCCATCAGACTCTAACTTGATGTACAACACTAAGGACAACAACTTTTTTTGATATGATATATAATTATATCAAGGTTACAAGAGTTTTAAAGGTTCAATTGTTATTTTTTATTTATATTTTACTATCAGAGTGTGTTTTGTATGTGCATTCGATTAATTTAGCCTCAGATTATTTTATAAGGGCTTGCTACATGTAGAAGCTACATAAATACAAACATGCATATTTGGAAAAATGTGCAGCAATGTCCAGAATGTTTAATGTGTCATATGTTGAGCAATTGCAGCACAATCTAATAGAATGTCAAGTCATTTATTTTGTTCCAAGTAAGAAAAGTTGACGGAAATTCATGCCGTCTCTTTTTTCAGTATATTGTAGCTAGAGAAAATCTAAAGCTGAAAAACAATTCACCTTGTTTTTATTTGAATGTGTCTTGATTTAAATAAAGGATATTGTTTTTATTTAGTTGCAGTCTACTAACATATTTTGTAAAGCTTTTTTTCCATTTAGTTTGAGTTTGCTGTAATAACCCTGGCTCATATCCCTCCTTCCATACCTGGACTAATGGCCGCAGGGATCCGATTTGCTGCATGCCTCTGGACTTCCATAAATCCAGCACCTCACTCGGCTGCAGAAGAAGCTGTCGACCCCGGAAGTTACTGCCTTCATACAACACCCACCTAGAGAGAGGACAGCCATCGGTGTTAGTTCAGACTCACACATGTGCAGAGAAAGCATGGCACAATGTATTACAAATAAATCACAAATGAACAGTCTTTACATTCCCCCTGTGCTTCCTGATCTACAGCTGTGACATACACCTTGTGGCTTCCTCACATCCTTGATATGTTTACTGCTCCTAATGAGAACTCTAAAAGCTAAGCTAACACCATTTAAGGGAATTTCATGAGTGCTTGTTAAACCTCTCTGAGAAATGAACATTTCAATGTTTTTTCCACTGAACCCTTTTGTGCTCCTCTGCGTTAGAGCATGGGGCGGTATTTAAGGACATGTCAATCAAGTTTATAACAGCTGACTTTGATTGCTTGGGATGCGGTTACTGATTTGTTTCCATCTAGATGACTGACTGTCTCTTTATAAAAACAGAAAAGATAATAGAAGACATTTTAAACATTGACATACATTCCTCCCTCCACCACCAGGGAGCGTGTGCGTGTGTCCAGGCCGGCCTGTTGCAGGTTCAAAGCTTCATGACTCAGGACCACCCTGCGACCCCTGCAGCCCACCTTACTGAACAGCACGATGGAGGGCAGAGAAAACTCCTAAGCAAGGAAGAGAAGAAGATATGTTCATGTATTATTAGTCTAGTCCACAATGATTTACAAATAGTTTTGAATATAAGCAGATACTCACATGTCCCGTGGTCTGTATGGAGCGGACGGTGCAGTCTGAGGACAGGAAGCCCATGGCCTCTGCGTTGGGGTATTCTCCCTCCTCCAACACATACATGTTCTCTGTGAACTGAGCTCCTTCATATAACACCCAGCTGACACAGAGAGACAAACAGTATAGTGAGTATAAGTACACACTTATTATTGTTCTTCAATTGTGACAATAACTCTGCACCATTCAAATCAATTGTTGTAAAACACTGTACATTTATACATTCTAAAGCCTCGTTTGCAAACAGTGTTGGTCGTAAGGAAACACATTTCCTTACAGCTGTGTTTTGCTGTGGACTGGGATATGTGCCTGTAGCATTAGCAAGTCAGATAAAGGACATACAAACCAGCTTGTGGTTTCTTTTAACTATACAATTACACAGTTTGACTCCCAACCTAGTCAAGAAACTATATTGAATCAAGTGCACACAATCTGCCTAAAATAACCTGCAGAAGTGTTGCATATGAGATCATATAGGTTCCTATAGGAATAAATGGACTTCCTGTTCAATTTTCTTTTTTTTTAACGTGTATTAGCGTTTTCTTTCATATCCAACCATTTCATAACCATGTTGAGACGAAAGATGAAACTTGGGTCCCTCAAATGTTGCTCATTGTATTCACTTTGTTTGGAAAGGGCTTGTTAGTTGTCCAATAAGAGAGAGATTCATGTGCAACTTAAACTGAAGGAAAGGTTTTTATCTGGCAAAAGAAAAGTTTTTTATTTGGCGCTAAATAAATAAAAGGGTTTTCCTCAGCCAAGTCCAAATCTCTTACACCCAGAGTGTCCCTGACAGCTCTGGGGGGGGGGGTGTCTGGTTCAGTTCAGCGGTGCCTACCTGCCAGCCAGCACCCTACAGGACCTGGGGGTGAAGTCCTCATCCAGAGCCGCTGTGCTGTCCTCCAGAGACACCAGCCTGCCCTGGAAGTCTGCCTCAGAAAACAGCTGCACCTGTGACACATTGAGAAACACAATTGAGCAACTTAGCCCGAACAGAAAAATGAGCTAATCTGTTATTATAAAGTCTCAGATGAGGGGATGATACCTTGAATTTAGTCGTTCCCATCAGTGGGTCCTATAAAACCGACAGGAAGGAGTTATTAACACAAGCTTTTCACTCACACAGTCCTTATTAAAACAGCTGAACCCAACACTACCCCCCATGTGAAATTAGCCACATCCTGTCGTTAACTGATCCACCACATGATTCCTTACATGGAAGACCGGCTGGATGGAGGAGATCTTGGGGTTCTGGGCCCCCCAGTCCTCAGGGCCTGCGTAGAGGCCCCTCTCCAGGACGTAGAGCTCTCCACTGAAGCCGGGCTGCTCAAAGCACACCCACCTGCAGGGACACAAACACAACATCTCAAATAACTCTGCCTTCATTAGCTCTCTGTTGGACTTATTCAATGATATACTATGCTACATTTCATATATATAAAACATGTGATACTCTCCTATACTGCTGTGCTATTCTATATTACCTTATTCTACATAGTTGCAAATATTAATCGATTAGTTGTCATCCTTTCAAAGAAATTGGAACTATTTTGATAATCGATTATTGGTTTGAGTAATACAAAAAAATATCTGGACATGTAAAGAGAATTGTTTTCAAAGTTGCCTAACACAATAAGAGGGAAACCAAATAATGTGCTCAAAATTCATCCAAATTAAAACAAACTTCCTTCAGTTATTGTGATTACTCTTGTGTATATCTTATTTTCTTTATTTTCTTGTTTTATTTCTATATTAACTATACTTAATGATGTGTCTTTGGACTGCTGTAACACTCTACCTTTCCAATCTAGGGATCATTAATCTTTTTCCTGTCTTATCGTATTGGAGACAGGTGAGACTGTCTCCTCGTAATCTGCCTGTCTCTCTGAATAAATCACTGACTTGGACTGAAGGCTGCCGTCATAAAAACATAAAGTCCTTTCTTCTAAGAGGTTGTAAAACGAATCAGCGGGCGCAAAGCAAACAGCAGAACATTATAAAAGATGTTGATAAAGATTTAACAAATCCACTCGGGTCAAATGTGACAAAAAGCTGCTCCCTAAAAATTGGTTTCAAATATATTATTCACTTAAAATGTGTATATAACCCATTGTGAAATGTTTAGGTACTGATTTAAAAAACGGTGCAGTATGTGCTGTGCCTGAATCAAGTCTCTTTGCTGAAACTTAAAATAAGCTTGTAATTTATATATATTTTTGGCACTCTACTTATTCATATCAGTGTAAATCCTTGCCCTCGAGAGATTGTTATCCTTTGTCAACCACACCCTATCAATTACTCAAATGGATCAGGTTAAAATATTATTCCTAATGATATCCTCCAGTGTGTGTTTGTTTGTGCCTACAGTGACAGAGTGCTGAGTCACGTATGGAAGGTAAGAGGAACACGCCCAAACACTGTGAGGGCGCGGAGTCTAACTATTTCCCTCCTTTTTTATGACTTCTTACTATGGGAGTTTTCCTTCTTTACTTACACTCCACCCATGACGTTGGCAGACTGTGTTTTGCAACCATGGGCGACGTCCTGCATGTTGGGGACAGGTCCCAGCAAGTCCACATTGAGCCCTCGTGCATCAAAGTGCCGGTCCATGAACAGTTTGACGTGAGGGGAGAGGTAATCCTAGGGAACACAATACAGGGAAATGATAAGAAAGGGAACTTTTTCTACTTCTCTCATTTCAAGTCTTTCAGGTTTCCAGTTCATTAAGAATCAACAGGGGCAGAGCGGGAACTGATGAAATGACCAGTGCACTGTGAAAGGTGGATCAATGCAGAAACACCCCAGCAATGAGAAGGAAACAAGATCTTGCAGATGAATGTTTGTATTATATTACAGGTGACACTTACTGTGCACACAGGCCGAAGTGACAGGAGCCCATCCTCAGACCCCCCCCAGTCACTGCAGTGAGGATACTCCCCCTCCTCCAGGATGTACTGCTGCCCCTCAAAGTCCGCCTCTAGATAACCCACCCAGCTGCAAGGACAGAACGGAAATAATTCACAAAAAGTTCACAATTTCTTTCAGCAATCATCTGAAAGTTTACTTTTTTTTTTAAAGAAGAAACTGAGAATATCTACCTAGACAAGTGGTCGGATTACTATCAACGTTTACCATGAATCCTATTATTAGCTTATTGACATGTTTTAATGCTTTGAAGATATCAAACTTTAAAGGGGTGTGGCTTAGCACATAAATAGGCTAAGTCAATCATTACAGAATTGGCAAAATATGTTTCATAACTGATACTATGTGTGACTCTGCACTGTGTATGACCTTGCAGCTGCCTCTTCTTGTGATAGCAGGAGGCAGGGCATTTCAGGTTGTTGATATTTATGAGAAGACACATACTTCTCCTAAATATCTCATTTCTATGAGGCGTGAAGGAAGTACGTGGCGCTTTCCAGAAGACGTCACAGATGACCCCGACACCTTTCCGACACCTGCTGATGATATTAGCCCCACCTCGATTTACGACTTTGTTGTTATCTCCGTATTTTGGACTATATAAGCCTGATGTTTTTTGCTGCTCCGTTGAGCAACCCATGTGTGTGAGTTAACCCATATCCTTTGTATGTGATTTGTGTGTGAGTTAACCCATATCCTTTGTATGTGATTTAACTCTGCTCCTTCTTGCAAGAATAAATTAGAACCTGATTATTGATTCTCAACCTGGTGTCGAGTGATATTTTCCTAACATAATAGTGTTCAACTATTTTGAAACGGCTCCATACGGGGTGCAAACAGTTCCAAAGTGGTGTAGCTCTGGAGCCAATTTAGCCATGAAGCAATGAAAGTGTGTCCAAACATAATAAACTCAGACAGATACTTACAAACCACCAAGTATCTTTATAGAACCCACTGCAGACAGGGTCTTCTTTTTCTCGTCTGGTTTGCCCGTTTTCTCCTCTTCCAGTTCTTCTTGCAAGTTGTACACATCACCCTCAACCTCTATGCACTCTCCGTCAAAGTTGGGCTTCTCAAACACTAAGGCCTGGGGAAAGAAGGAGAAAAAGGAGATGAGAGGTCATTGTAAAGACAGGCCATGGATGTGTATCTGTCTACAGAGTTTGTTCCCCTAGTGTATGGTTTGGCTCATTTCTGTCCTAAAGTATAATGAAAATCATTCTTCAAGTTACAGTGACATCCAGCCTACAATGGAAGCTCTGGCAGGCAATTGGAAAAAAAGTTTTGCAAGGATCCTATGTGAAATAAAGCATTGTTGCAAAAAGAGGTTGAAGTGCACCAATCTATGCACTCTTAATAAAACGTACATATATTGTGTGTCTACAAGTAATGTAATATTACATATATTTTGGCAAGAAAACATGTAATACTTTAATCCTATTTATAACAAGTGGTAGTGGTGCATGTCAGCCTCTTTCTGCCACCACTTTCTGTTCCCCAGCCTGTTTCATAGATTACAAATAAGGAAGGAACTTAATGGATTTATTAGACTTGGTCAAAATTGATCACCAATATCTATATTTTTTGCATTTCGTAGAATACATGAAATACACACACAAAAAAAACAGTTTAGACCGAGTCTTTATTTCTTTGAGTATTGCGTTTGAGCTGTATGTAGGACATTTAGTGTATATTTCCTTTGGGAACAAACACTTTTAGTGGAACCAAGAACGGAATCTAGTTGTTTTCAATGGTTCCAGGGTTAGACAAATACATAAATGAAAAGCTGCTATTGGGTAACTTCTTTCTTAACATGGAAAATAATTAAAAGCTTTGCAGTCAGCTCCCCTAAATATTTCAACTATTATTTTTTATAATGAATTGTTTAGTTTAGAACTGAATTTTCCCTGCTTGTCAACCATTCGTTTCCTCTTAAAAACATTTAATAACTAATGGTTAAAAAAAGGAACATCTAAGACTAGGTGTTGGCACTTCCGTGGTGTCTGTAAACAGCAGATATTTATAGATGAAACAAATGTAACACACCTTTATTTCATGAGGATGCTCCACCTTTATCGCTCCCTGTCATGAAGAGATACACATACATGTCAGACCAAGGCAACTTACAAAAGGACATTATAGTGGAAACACATATTCTATACTTCATATACTGTACCATGCGGAGGGGTCTGAGCGAGCCGATGAAGGGCTGAGGGAAGCCCCAGGTCTCTGGGCAGGGATACTCCCCCACCTGCAGCACTCCCACAAACCCTTCAAACCCTGGATCAGTGTACACCAACCAGCTGGAGACACAGACACAGCATGAACAAGGGGAAAGGGAGGGAAGGGAACTTTCCACTGAGGGCATTTCCCTTCGCAGTGCTCTGAACAGGCAAATCTGTATTATCATATTACACATGAGTAAAAGGACTAAATACTGTACTTCACCTCTAATCTAGTAGAACTATGAAAGTAAGATAACCATCAATCATGAGCAAGAGTTACAACTATGCTTAAAGAATGGCAAGCTCTAGCCTGCAGTGTGCATACCTTCATAGACAGAGTTTGATTTAAAACTACCACACCAACAATGAAACTGAAATATGTTTCCAAAATGCAAAAACCACATTTACATAGACTCCTTGTTACTTTAAATGAGTCGGTTGAACTTACACTCCAGAATGAACCTTAATGGAGCCAGTGGTCTGCGGCATACTGTACGAGCCAATCTCCACAGTCTCGTCATAGTAAGAGGTCATCCTCCCCATCCCATTGACCTCAGGATACAGGTCAATATGGGGAATGCTATAGTCCTGTAAACACAACATAAAAATAAAATATTGTGCATTTGAATTGTATCAGTGCCCATGCATTTAAAAAGAAGCCAGACTTTTCTATTGGTACATTTAAATATAAGAAATCCACATAAAATACAAATATATAGTTAGATCACAAACGGTCTGCTAAAAAAATAAAATACAATACTTACCAATAAATTATTGAGGTACAATATTCAGGACTTTTTTTTAACAAATTCCACAGGGATCATACGTGATTGGAAACAACATAACAGAACAAACAGTTACAATAACAGTATGGAAACAGTGTGAGAGGTTAACGTACTCTAACTGCCAGTCGAATAGAGCCTATGACCATAGGTGCTGTTGGTACAGGCTCACCCATTGCATCTAGTGTGGTCGGGGTCCCTTCCTCTGCCCACATATTCACTATGTGCTCCGTAGGACCTTCCTCCAGGGCGATGATACGACCCTGGAAGCCAGGTTTCTCATAGAGCAGCCAGCTAATGAAAAAGAGAGTTACATTGTCAGTAATCTTGCAGTTTATGGAAGGAGACATTTTACACCTGTAGATCACTCTGTTAGGTAGATGTTTATAAGAACAAGTACCAACATAGACTAAAATATATATCAAATACACTTACCATCCTCTGATGACTCTGACTGAGATGACAGGGGACAGCTTCATCGTGGTGGCATCCTCTACATCACAGTACAGTTCAAACTGCTGCCCTCCAAATTGGTCTTGCTCATGTACGACAATCTGGATTCAAATAGACATTTCATTAGAACATGTAGCAGCAAGCACCATAATATTGACTCAAAACTCTAGGAAAAAAGCAAGTAAATAACATGTAATCATACCTTTCCAGGCCTTTTGTGGAACCCTCTTACTGCAGGTGTCTGAAAGAAAATGTAATCATTTCATCATGAACTTAAACTTAAACTTCAATTGTTATCTTTTTCAGAGCTGAATTATATGTATATATTTATCCCCAAGTGTTGATTTGAATTTTTTAGCAAACTTTGTCTAACATTTATCCACTACTTCTAGCTATGCATTTCATTTTGTTAACCATATTCAATAATGCTTACACGACATTTTTTAAACCAAATGGTAAATTATTTGTTGTCATATAAGTAGAGCCGCACTATAATCTATCCCTGGCAACTGCAGAAATAAAAACCCTTAAGGTACAAGTGTGTTGGAATCATTGAGGGAGAGAATTGAACACATGCCGTGCAGTAAGTAATACACAGACACATGTTTTGCATAGTCTTGCTTTGTTTGCATATAAATGCAAATATGTTGTGACGTGACAGTTCAGCTTTAGCTGATCTTGGCAAATAACCCCTGCCAGATGAGGCCATCCTGCTTTGTCCTGTCTTTACTTGCAATTCATTCAGAACTTTGTTGCAACAGCACCACAAAACAAAAGAACAGGATATGAGACTGAGTCATATTACCATGGAAACAAACTTGAAGAGAGAAAGCTTCTGTTAGGGCATAGCTCAAAACCCATTCAGGCTGTGGGCCACTATACCTTTTTTCTTTCAAAGTTGAATAAAAGGAAAAATGACCTGTATTATAAAAGATCATCATTTAAAGGATTTAAACTCCTACCTTAGGCTTAGGTTTAGTTAGTCCATTCAGGGAAGTCTGCTGGCTGTTCTCGCTGGTTGGAGGCAGTTCTGCGGGGCCCTTCAGGCTCTCTTCGACATTTGGTACTTCTATTGGGGTCTGGTCCATTGTCGCACCCTTAGGACCTAGTTCAGTTTTAGTCATATGTGTAGAGCCGCTGGAGGCCTCAGACTCTGATTTGTTCTTCTTGAGGTACTTCTCTAAATGAACAGGCTGCTTTAACTCTGAGAATGACGGGAGAGCAGGAGGAGGTGGAGAGGAGGGATTGACTGCTGACTCACTAACTGCACCTATACCACCACCCACAAGTGGGCCTTGGTCTCTACCTTTCACACCCTTCTTATCTGCAGGCAGAGGTGAATCAAACACTCCTTTCTTTCCAAGCCAGAGCAGGTCCTGTTGTGGAGTAGAAAGCGTGCTATTTGTGTCAGAGGCAACTTCCTCTTTGGCCTTCCTGGAGGGCCGAGGGGAATTCATTAAGCTGGAGAGGATGGACATCCTCCCAAGTCGTGACGTCAGCTTCCCTGTCTCTTGTCCATTGTTATTTCCCTCTTCTTGTCCATTTTCAGTATTATCCCCCTCTTTGACTCCATCTTTGCCTTCCACCTCGTCAAGTGAATTCAGTTGGCCTCTAGATGTGTGATTGGCATTATCCTGTTCTCGTTCCAGAAACCGCCGTTCCCTACTAGCTGCTTTCTGTTTCATCACCATAGATAATAGGGGAGGGTCCTTAAAACTTGCGCCATTTTTCCCTAGGCCGAACTGGAATTGCTCTGGATCAAATGGTTCAAAATTGTCCTCAATGATAGGCGACAAACCAAGAGGTGGAGACGGGGACTTTTTAGGAATATGCCTCTTGGGAGGCAGTGAGAAAGGAATGCTGCCCTCCTTAATGCTCCTGATTAACTCGTCATAGTCATCAGGATCAAGAGATTCATCCTCACTTGCCGAGGCCTTTAGTCTTCTTTTATGTGCCTTCTTCTGCTTCGGATGCTCTAAATCTAACCAAGTAGATGGAGATTCCTTCTTTAGCTGGGGACTTTGAGATGTTGCGGGTGCTTCCGCTGTGGCAGCAAGAGACAAACTGCCGTTGAGTGATGGGCTTGCAGGCTTCTGTGGATCATTGAGGTTTCTGGTTTTCTCTTTTTCTGAAGTCTGCTGCTCCCGTTTGAAACCACTGCCTGTTTTAGTTTTTTCTTTGGTGTCTTCATCCTTCTTCTGAGTATCAGTGCTATAACGTCCCGTCTCTGGAACAACAGTGAGCTTGTCTTTTTGTTCTGCACCACTTATTTTGCTAGATGCATCTTTCACAGAAATGCTTTCTGACTCTTGGTGAGCATCTAACTTTGATGCCTTCTGCTGATTTTCCTGCTTTGTTACTTTATTTGATATTTCAACGCCTTCTTTCCTTTCTTTCATTTTCTTTTGTTTCTCATCATTCTTGTTGGCTGCTTTAAAATCTGTGGATTGACCAGTGACATTCTCTGGTTTATTAATCCTTAAAGGTTCATCTCTGACAACTGAGGGCTTCTGCTCCTTTTCTGTGCTATCTTCAAAGTTAGCATTCTCAATAACAATCTCATTCACCAAACTCGTCATTGGTAAATCCTTTGTTTCAGTCTTTTCTTTAGTTCCTTCTACCCTCTGAGTTTTAGTGCATTCATCCTTCAGTTCTTGAATTTGGCCTTCTGATTTCTTCTCTTGCGCTTTTTTTTTCAGGTCAGCCTTTGGGCATTTGCTTGTATCTGCTTTGGTAATGTTCTGATGTTGAACTTCAACAATTACAGACTTCTGATCCTGTTGGTTGCTAACTTCATGGTTAACTTCCGAATTCACCGTCTCATTCAGCAAACCCTCTACTGATGTCCCCATTGTTTCAGTATTCTCTTTAGCTCCACCAGCACTTTGGGTTTTTGTGCTTACAACCTTTGGATCTTGAATTTTTCTTTCTGATTTCTTCTCTGGCGTTTCTGCTTTCATCACTTCCTGTTTCGCATCAGTACTTGGAGGCTTGGATTCTGTCGATTTGCTTGTATCTGGTTTGGTTATGTCCTCATGACGATCTTCAACAATTACAGACTTCTGATCCTGTTGGTTGCTAACTTCACTGCTAGCGTTCACAGTTGACGTCTCACTCACCAAGCTCTTTACTGATGAATCCTTTGTTTCAGTCTTCTCTTTAGCTACACTAGCACTCAACGTTTTTGTGCTTGCAAGCTTTGGTTCTTGAGTTTGGTTTTCTGATTTCTTCTTTGGTGCTTCTGATTTTTGCACTTCCTGTATCACGTCAGTACTTGGAGGTTTGGATACTGTTGATTTATTTGTATCTGGTTTGGTTATGTCCTCATGTTGATCTTTAGCAATTACAGTCTTCTGATCCTTTGTTGATGAATCCTTTGTTTCAGTCTTCTTTTTAGCTCCCTCAACACTCTGACTTTTGGTGGTTGCAACCTTTAGTTCTTGACTGTTGCTTTCTGATACCTTTGGAGTTTCTAATGTCTTTGCTACCTTACCTCCGACACTCTTGACTGATGAATCTTTTGTTTCTGTCTTTCCTTTGATACCAGATGCACTTTGAGTTTCAGTGCCTACAACCTTTAGATCTTTCATTCGGCTTTCTGATTTCTTCTCTGGAGCTTCTGTTTGTACCGCTTCCTGTTTCAGGTCAGCCTTGGGGCAATTGGATTCTGTCGATTTGCTGGTATCGGGTTTGGTTATGTCCTCATGTTGATTTTTAACAATTACATTCTTCTGATCCTGCTGGTTGATAACTTCAAAGTTAGCGTTTGCAGTTGATGTCTTACTCACCAAGTTCTTTCCTGATGAATCCATTGTTTCAGTCTTCTCTTTAGGTCCACCAGCGCTCAAGGTTTTTGTGCTTACAACCTTTGGATCTTGAATTTGTCCTCCTGATTTCTTTTCTGGCGTTTCTGCTTTCATCACTTCCTGTTTCGCATCAGTACTTGGAGTTTTGGATACTGTTGATTTATTGGTATCTGGTTTGGTTATTTCCTCATGATGATCTTCAACAATTACAGACTTCTGATCCTGTTGGTTGCTAACTTCACTGCTAGCGTTCACAGTTGACGTCTCACTCACCAAACTCTTTACTGATGAATCCTTTGTTTCAGTCTTCTCTTTAGCTACACTAGCACTCAACGTTGTTGTGCTTGCAAGCTTTGGTTCTTGAGTTTGGTTTTCTGATTTCTTCTTTGGTGCTTCTGATTTTTGCACTTCCTGTATCACGTCAGTACTTGGAGGTTTGGATACTGTTGATTTATTTGTATCTGGTTTGGTTATGTCCTCATGTTGATCTTTAGCAATTACAGTCTTCTGATCCTGTCGCTTGCTAACGTCATAGTTAGCATTCCCAGTTGACGTCTCATTCACCAAAAGCTTTGTTGATGAATCCTTTGTTTCAGTCTTCTTTTTAGCTCCCTCAACACTCTGACTTTTGGGGCTTACAACCTTTAGTTCTTGACTTTGGCTTTCTGATACCTTTGGAGTTTCTAATGTCTTTGCTACCTTACCTCCGACACTCTTGACTGATGAATCTTTTGTTTCTGTCTTTCCTTTGATACCAGATGCACTTTGAGTTTCAGTGCCTACAACCTTTAGATCTTTCATTCGGCTTTCTGATTTCTTCTCTGGAGCTTCTGTTTGTACCACTTCCTGTTTCAGGTCAGCCTTGGGGCAATTGGATTCTGTCGATTTGCTGGTATCGGGTTTGGTTATGTCCTCATGTTGATTTTTAACAATTACATTCTTCTGATCCTGCTGGTTGATAACTTCAAAGTTAGCGTTTGCAGTTGACGTCTTACTCACCAAGTTCTTTACTGATGAATCCATTGTTTCAGTCTTCTCTTTAGGTCCACCAGCACTCAAGGTTTTTGTGCTTACAACCTTTGGATCTTGAATTTGTCCTCCTGATTTCTTCTCTGGCGTTTCTGCTTTCATCACTTCCTGTTTCGCATCAGTACTTGGAGTTTTGGATACTGTTGATTTATTGGTATCTGGTTTGGTTATTTCCTCATGATGATCTTCAACAATTACAGACTTCTGATCCTGTTGGTTGCTAACTTCACTGCTAGCTTTCACAGTTGACGTCTCACTCACCAAGCTCTTTCCTGATGAATCCTTTGTTTCAGTCTTCTCTTTAGCTACACTATCACTCAACGTTTTTGTGCTTGCAAGCTTTGGTTCTTGAGTTTGGTTTTCTGATTTCTTCTTTGGTGCTTCTGATTTTTGCACTTCCTGTATCACGTCAGTACTTGGAGGTTTGGATACTGTTGATTTATTTGTATCTGGTTTGGTTATGTCCTCATGTTGATCTTCAACAATTACAGTCTTCTGATCCTTTGTTGATGAATCCTTTGTTTCAGTCTTCTTTTTAGCTCCCTCAACACTCTGACTTTTGGTGGTTGCAACCTTTAGTTCTTGACTGTTGCTTTCTGATACCTTTGGAGTTTCTAATGTCTTTGCTACCTCACCTCCGACACTCTTGACTGATGAATCTTTTGTTTCTGTCTTTCCTTTGATACCAGATGCACTTTGAGTTTCAGTGCCTACAACCTTCAGATCTTTAATTCGGTTTTCTGATTTCTTCTCTGGAGCTTCTGATTGTACCGCTTCTGCTTCCTGTTTCAGGTCAGTTTTTGTACAATCTTCATTGTACATAGGTCGGAGTTCTTGAGTTGTATCGCTTTGTGAAATCTGTTCCTCCAGTAGTTTCTTTTGAACTTGAGTTTTGTCTGTCTGTGGTTGCTGTTGCAGGTTCGATTTTGGATGTTTGGATTTTATGAATTGGTTTTTCTCTGGTCTTGTAATGTCTTCATCTTGCTCTCTCACAAGTGTGGACATCTGGTCTTTCTGTTTGCTTACTTCAGCATTTACAATTGGAGTCTCATTCACCAAACTTTTGATTGGTGAATCTTTTGTTTCAGTCTTGTCTTTAGTACCTTGAGCACTCTGGGTTTCACTGTTTACTGCTTTTAGTTCTTGAGTTGTATCCATTTGTGAAAAATGGCTTTTTGTTGTCTTCTTTGGAACTGTTTCTGTTGCAGGTTGCTGTTCTAGGTTAGCATTTGAACCATTGGATTTTGCTGATCCATTAGCATTCTCCTCTGCTTTATCCCCATCTTGATTTCCAGCTTTTAACGTCTTCTGTTCCTTTTGGTTCCTAACTTCAGA
The DNA here is from genome assembly GCF_902827165.1 of Trematomus bernacchii. NCBI lineage: Eukaryota > Metazoa > Chordata > Actinopteri > Perciformes > Nototheniidae > Trematomus > Trematomus bernacchii. The sequence goes on along the minus strand of NW_022987313.1, from coordinate 13,341,634 downwards.
ATTCTCATTTGGTAAATTCTGCATTGATACTTCCTTTGTTTTACTCTTAGTAGTTGTAGTGCTTATTTTCTCAGCAACGTCAACTTGTTTGTCCCCCTGTTTTTCCTCCTTATCCCCGATCTTCTTATCTTTGGTAAGAATTACTTTTGGTTCCTGTTCATTTTCCTGATCACCACTCTCTTCAATTTCCTTTAAGAGGATCTCACATTGCTTCTTTGTGTCAACCAAACCGGCTGTATTGTCCTGGAGTGCACTTTTTGCTTGCTCAGACTTCTTCTCTTCCAGGGCATCTGTAACTACCGTCTGTATTCCGTCCTCTGAGACAGGCTGTGAACATTTCTTTCCTGATGAAAGATCTGTTGGCTTCTGTGGTTTTGTAAGGTCTTTTCTTTCTTCATCCTCAACAGTTACACGCTTCAGCTCCTTTTTGCAACTGCTCTGTGAGTCAGCGCTTTCCACCACAGTATCATTTAGCTTTTTATTTGGTTTTGAGTCTTTCTCATCTCTTTCACATTCTCCTGGCAGTAAAAGAGGCTCTTTGTCCATCTGATTTTCAACATTCTTTTGCAATTCACAAACAGTCACAGCCTCTGTTTGAATGTCCAAACCCTCTGCTGGTTTCTTGCCAACCTCCTCCATAATGTTCTCTTTAAAATCATCTGATAAATCTCTGCTCGATGTGGGAAATCTATCATTTTTAAGAATTTGATCCTTCAATAACTCATTTTGCTGCTCTGTTCTGGCCAGGTCAACACCAGTATCAATGGAAGTGCTTGCTAATACAGCTTTTGGTTCAGCATCTTGGTCTTTAGCAGGAAGACTATTTCTGCCATTATATTCCTTAGAAGGGACCTTATTTGTTTCTTTAAAGGAAACACTCCCTGGTAAAACATGATCCAGATCAGAACGTGTCATTTTGTCACCGTGAGTGCTGCCAACCACAACAGGTTTTGCTGACATATCACTTACATCCTCATAGGCGGGTATTGTGTCCTTCGCCAAAACGCCAGAGTTTGGCTCTGGAAGGCCTCTATCTTTGATTGAATCTGGTTTTCTGTTACCTATTAGCTGCGTTGTCTCTGAATTGTCTTTCTCTTTCAGTTCTTCTGGACAAATCTTTGGTGCTGTTTCCTGTTCCTGCTTGGTGTTTTCACTTTGAATGTGAGCTGTAGTGGGTTGCGAACCGAGTTTTGCACCAGTAACTACATCAGAAATAGGCGTCTGAGATGGACTTGCCTTGGCAGCATCACTGCTTAGCAATGCCTCAGCCCCTGAGCCTTTTAGTGGTGTAACTATTATTTGAGCCTTTTCTGGAATAATTGCATCATTGTTTTGTATTTGTTGGATGTTTGAAATATCCTCTGTTGCAGGACTGGTTATGCTCTCCTCTAATTCTTTTGACCCTTTTCCTTTTGTTTTGTTTTCACCTATACTGTCTGTGAGTTTTATTGCATGCTCTTTTCCTTCTTTTGATAGAGAATTGAATACAAATATGTCACCAATGGAATTGTCTTTCACTTGATCTGCTTTGACACTCTCAGACGCTTTGTTCTGATTTGAGTCCTCCTGTTTAGACGTGGATGTGCTCACAGAATTCTCAGTTGGTGAAGGTTTTCTGGATCTTACTTTGTTGGGGCTTCTCTCACCTCTTGTAGGAAGCTTGCTTACAGGCGATGGGACTGGACTTTTTGGGCATTTTAAGTCGCTGGGTTTGGAGAGCCTTGAAGAGAAGGGTTTCTCTTGCTTGGTGGGAGGTGGAGAGATACTAGTTGTGCGTGTGTCACTGTCTTCTTGGTTGATGCTTCTTTTAGTGGGGCGATTGGATGATCTTGGTGACAGCATACCTCCTGGTTGTGACACAAACAAATAGTTGTATGACAAACAAGAATACAAATCAATCTTATGCATTCTTGTCAAGTTAGGTGAAAAGATGTGTGGTAAATAGGAAGCTGGAGCAAGGAGATAAGCTTAGCTTAGAATAAAAACAGAAAAGCAGCACATCTAAAGGTAACAAAATAAAAATAAATAAAAGTATATTTACTCTAAAGCTTAATAGTTGTCATATTAAAGGTAGGGTAGGTAAGAATGGAGAAACCAGCTCGAGTGCGCTAGAATTTGAAAGTACACAACCGAAAATAATCTGCCCCTTCAGACTTCCTTACAGAGCCCCTCCTCCAACACACACGAATGCACACATGACCAATGAGGGATGGAAGGCTGACAGGCAGGTAGGCCATCCAGTTATCGGCTGCGGGCCGAGTCAGATAATTGGACGTGCTTTTTACAGCGCCACGGCCTCCACAGATGAAATATTTGTATATATTTATTGTCAAAGCATTTAATGTATTCATTGCTATCGGGATGTTAAGAGCATTCCATGGAATATAACAAAAAGTGTTTCTGAAGTGAATTACCTACCCTACCTTTAAAGCTCTTTGCGAAATGTAAAAACATTCATAATGAGTTTTCCACCAATATCGATCTGCTGGTTGTTTGTTGGTTTTTGTACTTGTACAAATTCATCTGTTCTATATTTCCAACTAAACCCTGCAACTTGATTGGATGCTGTCAGAGTGTTTAAAACAAGGTGGATTCTGGAAATGAAAAGCCAACTATGTGGGAATGAATTGCTAATTATTAAGTCATTGTAATTTAATTCCAAGTTGAGTTTCAATTTTCTTTTCTTTTTCAAGTCGATTCTAAATTCATCATTTTTTTTTATTGGTGTCTGACTCGAGTTTAAGTCATGTAACACAAGTCCACACCTTTGCTGTCAGCTACGGTCAAATGATTCTGAAATAATGACAGTATACATATGTTTTGTTTGTACTTACCTTTCTTGGGACTTTCAGGCAGTGGAGGTGGTGATGCACTACCGGGCCTCTCATCAGGAATGACTTCTTGCTGCTTTGGCTTCTGTTCTGTCTTGGATATGTCTGAATCGGTCTGATCATGTGTCATTCTTTTGAAGTCGGTGCCACTTGTTAGAGTTGTATCAACATTCTTCTTTCTTGTAGGAGATGAAATGGGTAATCGGCTCTTTAATGCCGAGGAGGCATTACTCTCCTGACGGGTTTGGCTTTGTTTTTTTACATCCAAGCCCTCCCTGTCCGTTTGGTGTCCTGCTTTAATAATACTCTCCTCGTGGTCATTCTCCAGGCCATTTACCAGCTTTATAGAGTCACTGACCTCATTTGGCTTTTCTTTAATAAGCTTTGTTCCTGTCTTGTTTGTTGTTTTTGTAGGAGAAATGTTCCCTGACAGAGCTCGGCCTCCCTTGGCTTCTTCAAAACTTTGTTTCCTGACAGCTCTGGTTGGACTCACCGGAGATTTCAAGGCCTCAGTGAACACTGACCCGGAAGCATCAGCCACTGGCATTTTATCTGGTGTCACTGGTGATTTCACATCAGCATCCGATCCTAACCTTTTGGGGATTTTAGACTTTGAAGCAGTTGGACTTAAGGGACCACTGGTGATTTGGTCTTTTAATGTTGGTAACATAGAAGCTGTTTTATCATTGCTAGGTTCCCTCTGTGCTGGAATATCACTGGAAGTTCCCACTTCTGTGCTCTCTGTGGAGGCTTTAGCCTTTGTTATCACAGGTTTGTCCTTGCTGGCAGCTGCTGATGACGGGGTCTTTGCTCCACTTGCTGTGGTATGCCGACTTTCTGCTGCTGCTTTAACCCCTCGTTTAGAGGGCTGAGCCTGAGCAGTTCCTTGGCCTTTTAACCCAGACCCAGGCGCTTGTGACTTTGCTCTGAACATGTCTGAGTTTGCAGAGATATCAGCAAAATCAGTGGCCTCAGACTCTGTTTTTTCTATAACTAGGGGTTCAGGAGTGTTTGTTTCAGAGTGTGTTGTGACGTCTGTTATTGGAAATGGCTCAAGGTTGGCATCCTTGAGTTCCACATTGTTGTTGTCCTGGAGGCTTGGCAGTCTGAAAGGAAAGAGAGTGAGAGAGACATAAGCATAGATATTTTAGAGTAACATTAGCAACCACTCACTGAATGAGTCATTAAAAAGGTACAATGAAAAGTGCATTCCTTTTTACTCTGCTGGGAAACGGTAAATAATCTGCATGCAAGTAAAATAACTTAAGCGGTAGTTGCGTTAGTGTCACTCTGGCAAAAGAATAATGTTAACTGTATTCCCTCACAGCTACATTAAAAAAAGATGTAATCAAATTACTGGTACATTATTATGCCACTTTCATTCTTTTTTTTAAATGCAGACACCTTATTTGATACTTAATATCTGAGTTTCTTATTTTCTAAAGTAGCTTTTTTCGGTTGTCTTACATAAAATACTTAAGTAAAAAACATCCTATTGATATTTATTTCTTCTTGTATTTCTTCGCATTGCATTTGATATTGAGGTCAACCAAAAATAACAGAAAGTTATCAGGTTAAATTACTTTCATATTGTGATACTTAGATTTAGTTACTTATTACATTTACAGGTTAATTCTTGAAGTAACCCTCCCAACCATGTTCATAAAAATGGCAGCTATGTTAGAGCATAGTTGTGAGACTATAAATCAGTCTTCAGGTATGTGTCAGGCAGGACCATTTGTAGCCTGCAGTGCTCGGTAACTCACAAATGTACAGGGTCTTGTCACACCACTATTCATCCCTTTTCTTTTGAGAGCCGTATCCTTACGTATGCAATGCCTTTTCTATATATGTGGCTCAGTGTAACCATGTAACCCTAAAGTCAAACAAAAGTGTTCACGCTGTAGTCGCCAGTTGCTCGTCCAGTATCCTAATGACTAACTTACAGTGAACACACACACCATAGGTAAACACATCAAAGGTGACCTTCATTTAAATGAAGCATAAACCTGACACGTATATCTAAGAAAGCAACAAATGCATTACATTTGTAAGGTAGTCTATAGCAGAGTTTTTCTATGATTGGATGTACTGTACATGAATATTTCAGTGCAGGTCTGTATTGTTTTCCTCTGGTACAATAGAGCTTGGGAACTCAGATCTCAGGTTGCACGCATGCTTAGCTCTCTAAAGCTCCCAAGCCTTGCCCCAGGATCAAAGGGACTATTAAACAGTAACCACAGAAAAATTATAACAAACTCACAGTTTCACTTGTGTTGCGTCTGAAGTCTTTGTAGTTGAATCTCTGCTGAGCTCCTCTTCCGCTGCTTCGTCCCCATCCAAACTTGTCTCGGGGCTGACGCGCACCTTGTGGGCAAACACTTTGTGCTTGGAAGGCAGATTCACAGACTTGCGCGAAACGCGGTGTTCTCTCACCCTTCGTTTCTCCTGAAGTGAACTTTGCTTTGAGCCTGTGCCAGTGCCAGGCTCCTCCGGCTGTGGTACTGTTGTTTGAAACTCCCCTGTAGTCGGTGCCAAGGAGATGTCTGATTCTGGCAGGCTTCCACCGGACGGCAGAGTCTCAGAGGGGGTGGAGGGGCGGTCTGCCGCGCTCTGGGGGAGAGAGTCGTCCTCAGGAATGACTGTGACAGGTATAGCCAGCACGGGAGGAGAGTCTGCTCTGAAGCCTTCCTCCTCTTGTTTCATTATATCCTTCTCTTTCTCCCCCTCCCTCCCCACGTCCTCCTCTGGTCCCAGGTGTGTTTCCACCCATAATGCTTTGTAGAAGACAGGAGAACCCCCTTCAGGCACTTTCTCTTTTTCAGGTGATGGGCTCCAATCCGAGGCTTCAGTGTCCCAAGAGAATACCTGACCCCTCCTCTTGTCTTCCCTCGCTAAGTACGGAGAGTCTCCGCCCTCCTTTTGGGTTGTGGCGGGGCGCGAGGTAGACGAACGAGAGCCTAAAGTTATTCCTTTCAAGGCGGTGCTGTGCCCCTTCTCTCCAATTTTCACTGACGTTTTCTTTGTTCCCAAGCTTATAGAGGTTAAGTTTGGTGACTTTGGGCCCTCAGCTGCATTGGAAAGGGAGATTTTAAATGTGGAGCTCTTATTCTCTGTATTTTTCACAGTATTTCCATCCAAACTGCTCAGCCTCCTGCTTACTTCCTCCGCCACCAACTCTGCAAAGCCTACGTCTGACTCAGCACTTGGTTGAGTTGTGGTAGCGAGATCCAGAGTGGTTGGAGTCACATTCCCAGACTTCCTCTCCGTGCTGGCTGTGCTGATCCTGCACATATGAACCTCCCTCACACTGCCACTGCCACTGCTGTTATTGTCTGCAAACGGGAGGTCTCCATCCACTGTCAACAGAGAGATGACGCTGGAGCCGCTGGGACTCGAGCTTTGGCTGAGTGTCTCGCCATACTCAATGTGTTTTCGAGATGGAGTTGGCGTCTTCAGCTCATCCTCCTCTAGGGGCAGGGGTGAAGATGGGGACAGGGGGGATGTTGGGGTGGTTCCATCGCTGGAGGCGTCTGAGCGATGCCTAGTGCTCTTCTTTTTCTTGTTGAAGAAGTGGGAGAGGCGATCCATCATTCCCCTCTTCTCCTCCGAACCCTGAAGGAGGACAGACATAAAGATAAAGAATGAGTTGGAGAGAGCAGCTGGCAAACTCTTTCATTTCTAGCGTTGCTATTGATAGAAAGGAAGAAAATAAAATAGGGAACGAAAACTAAAAAGATATGCTCTTCAACGGATACCACAGCTAGAAAAAATAGACATCATTTGCCAAATATTTTCTTTGAGGAACTGCAGTATTTACTTCATAGATTACCACACCTTAAAAACGGTAACGTAATTAATGTTAAAATGTAAAGCACAGGCACAATATAGAGTATTAGAGTATAAAACTACTGCATTCAGTTTCTGAAAAGAAATGCATGGAAAATACAGATGCACTTTTTGATCACACAGACGGATAAATATCTAGTATAATATAACTAATATATTTTTAATTACATAACAATTGCATGCATCTGTGTGGCAGAACCATGTCTTATTTTGTTTTTGCTTAAGAAATCGTAGGAAAAGATTACTACATCATTTGAATCATAGGAATTTACAATTAGTTTTACTTGATATAACACCAAAATTAGTGTTGTTCTGAAAATATACATATTTACTTCCAGTTATAAGCTTTGGAATGTCATTTTGGTTAAAGAAATTGTGGCTTCATTATGAAAAACACTGGGCCTGATCTTATGTAGTACAATTATTATGTCTTAAGAAAATATTTTGTATTGTATGTTAAAATTACCAATTCTTATTTTAACAAAACTAGAAAAATGTTTGACTATTTGTTATTCTTTTATTAGCATGTGTGTTTTCATAAAAGTTCACCTTCAATTTGTCAAACATATTGTCTTTTCAGGTTAAAGTTTAAAGGTCCCATGTCATGGGATACTAAAATAGATTTATATTGTGCAATTTTCCAAACTCACATTGGTTTCTCATACAGCATCTCTGTATAGTATGTGTATTCACTCTCTGTCCTAAACGGCTTGTTGGAGCTCCTGCCCCCCCCTCCCTGTGAGCCCAGTGGCCGTCTGCGAGACAGCAAGACACAGCGAAACCCAGCCCGAAACACACACACACCCGCAGCCTGGCTGGGAGTTTGTGTGTGTGCCCAGGCTGAATTCCGTGGTGTCTCGCTGTCTCGCCGACCCCACACCAGTGAGCCAGCTCACAGTGTCCCGCTCCTCGCAGCAGCGAGCCTCGCAACGTCCCGCCGAGTGTGTGTGTGTGTGAGGAAGTCTGCGGATTGGTCCAAACGTAACGGCTCCGCGGACGTAACGTTACGTTACGTCACTATACCCAAGAAGTAAACAATGGAAAAAGAGAAATCTCCAACGAGGCGTTCTGGGGCAGCATCGACAGGTCTTTTCTGTGTTAGAGTTTTACTCGCTACAGGGTGTACTTTGAGGGTTTGTAACTCTGCAGACCGTTTACATGCATAAAAAGCTACATAGCACACAAGGGGACGGGTAATAACCAGAAAAGCATGACATGGGACCTTTAAGGTAGGGTAGGTAAGTTTGAGAAACCGGCTCGAGATACACTTTTTGTTATATTCCATGGAATGCTCTTAACATCCCGATAGCAATGAATATCTTAAGTGCTTTGACAAAAAATCCATAAAAAAATGTAATCTGTGGAAGCCGTAATACTGTAAAAAGCACGACCAATCATTTTAGCCGGCCCGGCTAAAATAACTGGATGGCCTACCTGCCTGTCAGCCTTCCATCTGTGCACAAACTTATCTCGTGCCCTCATTGGTCATGTGCGCGTTCGTGTGTGTTGGAGGAGGGGCTCTGTAAGGAAGTGGCAGATTTTCTCCGGTTGTGTATTTTCAAATTCTAGCGATCTCGAGCCGGTTTCTCAAATGTACCTACCCTACCTTTAACTAAAGGATTACAGATTAAATGAAAGAGCCCATCAATTATATTTAGGTTGTTTACTTCAATACTCTTTCATCTAATGCCTATTAAAAGAAAAACTATTTACAGAGCCTATTCAAATATGTAAATCAGGCTGAAAAGATTAAATACAGACACCCTGGTGCACATAAGGACAAGGTGGTAAAACAGGAGTTTGTTTGCTAATGACTGACTAGACAGATGAAAAACTTCTTTGATGCTCCGTTCAAGGTTCACTTCAGTTATCACAGCTAGCGAGATTGAAATCAAACCACACAGGCTTACGACCAACAAGAGCCTCATAATCAATCAGAACAATATTATTATTTAATGTAAAATATGGGAACAGAGTGAGCCAGCAGCAGATACTTGTGTAGAAGTTTTAATTCATATTTTTAGGCTGCTTTGGCGCTTTTTAACAGGATTTCTGTCACAGTAAAGAAGACCGAATACAAAGTGAAAAATGCTCTGCCGGCGTGAAACATAACTTGCGTAACCTGGAAAACTACAGACCCTGCATAAAGAGCACACGTCAGGACAAGAAGCATGAACCACAGTGTGAAAAAGCAACAGTTACATACCATTTTGACTTCCTGGAGGCTAAAGTGTGGAATTATTTTCGAGTTCTCAAAGAAAGTTAATACTTAAGATTATGATCCGTAAAAAAAGTCTTACATTAAATACAAAAGCCAGTATCCTACTTCTGTAGCAGATTACATAGAAAATAGAATAGTCCTCTCTGATGAACACACAAGCAGTACTGGCTGCAGGGAGTTGTGTGTGTCAACGGTTAAAAGTCCCAGCGCTGAACAAAGTGACTCCAGGGCATTAGCATCATGACTAGAGTATAACAAAGATATTGCGAAAGATGTCACATGGCAAACAGGGAAAAAAAAGGAATTTACAATCCAGTGATATTGAAAGGGTGTGGAGAAAACCCCACCCTTCCTCTTTCTAAAGCGGTGCAAATCAAGAGGACATGTGTTATCTGCTGTGTTTTTGGGAGGTTTTATGATAAAAACCGGTTTTGTCCTCTTCTCCAGTGTTGTCAAACAGTAATTCCCTGAGCAAACAGAGCGTAAAGACAGCCTGTGGCCAAGTTTTCCAGCTCTTTTCTAGAATAAAACACAAAAACCTAACTGAATAGCCTCTCTCGGATCAAGGATTTTAGTAATAATAATAAAAAGTTGAAAAAAAAAGTGAAGAATGATACAGTACCTCCGGGTCGCTGGAACTCGTTCACAAATCCACGCGCCGAAGCAGTATAAACACTAAAAACAGCGTACGTAAAGTATCCTGTGTTCAGTGTATGTTTAAGCGTTGTATGGCTACCTGCCGTCCCTCTAAGCAAAGCTTCTACTTTTAGCTCTGCGCTAAGCATTCCTCTTGTATTTACTCACAGCAATGACAAATGTCAGGTAGGTGGAGATATAGAACCATATCTGTGTGCATTATGCTCTACTTCCTTATCTGCCAGCCAACGCTCTGCTTCATGCTCTGATCTCAGCAGCCGATAATAATCAATAATAAAGGCACACACAGGAACAATAGTGTTGATCCTAAGTACAGCAGGGTATTGGATCTTTCAGACTCCATGCCAAAGTGTAAACAAGGCGGGATGGCTGTCATATTAAACCTGGGAACATTCACCACTTCCCGACTCCCACCGACACAAATATATCCAGGAGCAGGTTTGACGGGTTTGATGATAATAGCACACAGACAATGAGATCCCATAGGACTATTGTCATCTTATCTTAAAGTGGAGGCACACTTTCACTATCACTAAATATCTACTTTAAATCAGATATGACATGCTGTCTGTCACTTAGCATTAAGCTTTGTTCCCTGGAGGCAGACGTGAGAGGAAGCAGTGTGAAAGTCAGAATTTGGAGAATGATCTGGAATGGGAAGCTTAAATAAGAAACCTCGGAAAAGTCAAAACAGCTACAAAAAAGCTATAATATTTTCACTTAGTAATACTACAGAAGACATAGTTTAAGTTCTTAAAGGAATATGTAACTATTCCTTTAAGAACAGTTACAGGAATATGTAACTATTTTTACCTTAAAATACCAGCATCAAAATCCTTTTAATGCTACGTTGACTCGAAGTAATGAGAATTAATTCCTCAGTCCAACTGTTCGCCACAATCTCTTTTTTTTGCAATACGTAAATGTAGTTAAGTTGAAGAAGTGCCTAATACTTTATGGGACTACGTTGATTTTGTTGAAACTCCATCATATTTTAAGGAGAAATTGTATTTTCAGGTATGTTGCTAACAGTAGCTGATATCAGCTAGTGAGCGGTTAGCTGAGATGGCTGTGCTGCAAGGACATCATCTTACTTTAACCTAAATATAAATAGATAAAAGTACTTAAAATATCAAATGTACTGTAAAATAACATATGAAGAAAATAATAATGAAGAAATTGCCCCTCTAAGACGCATTATTTTATATATTATTGAATTATTATTGCAGATGCATTCATTTGAATGAATACATTTCTCTAGTAGTTAGTTAATGCGACCCAAACTTTATTGCAAAACAGTGCATGATATTTTAAAGGGGCCCTGTTGTGCTCATTTCGGGCTTCATATATATATATATTAGTGTCTCTACTGGGACATGATTACATGCTTTAATGTTCACAAAGCTCTTAATTTTTTTTTCTCTTTTCACCCTCTGTCTGAAACCAGAGCCCAGTCTGCTCTGATTGGTTAGCTGTCCGGCTCTGTTGTGATTGGTCAACTTAGAGATGTCCCGCCCCTTAGTCTATCAAGTTCAATGTGTAAGACCGTTAGCCAAAATAAGCGTGAGTATTACATAGTGTTCTCACTATGGGTGTTTCTCAATCTCGAGTAAAGCTGCTCCAGAGCCACTATTTCAAGCATACTACGTCATCGAGTGCCGCCGAAGTACTGTTCCAATGTCCAGCATACTTGGAATTCTACCGAGCCCGGCATACTTCGTTTGGAGAAATGTTGAGGCTGCACATGTTAGGGCTGCTCGATTAAGGCAAAAATCATAATCTCGATTATTTGGGTCAATAATTGATATCACGATTATTAAAAACGATTATCCATTTACTTTGAAAACATCAATTTATTGGAGAAAAACTATTTGAACAGTATGTTTTTAACAGTTGATTAGCCTGAACTTTAAGTATAATTCAACTGAAAAACCAAAAAAAAAAAAAATGTAATTTGAAAAAAAAAAAAAAAGTAATAATAATAATAAAAAAATAATCGTTTTATTTCGATTACGTTGTTTTCGTAATCGTTGCAAGCCATAATCGTAATTGCGATTAAAATACGATTAATTGAGCAGCCCTAGCACATGTGTAGACTCCGCGGTCTTAAAATCCCCACAATGCTTTGCGCACGGACCAATTTCCCCAAATCTGTGGCGGAAGATGTAAGGCGGGGCCTCTCATATGACGCACACCTGCACACTTGCTAGCCTGTTCCACTCTTTGTTTTGCGAATGCCAGGAAGTATTCTTGCCTCGCTTCTGAAGCAAGTGACTTGGAAGACATGTGCTACCAAGCAAGCGTACTCGCGATTGAGAAACACCCCCTGTGTCAGGTAAGTAAACAAAGGAGTCCAATGGAGGCCTTTCAGTCAGGGGGAACTTTGGGATTTTAGCCTTTACAGATCATTTATATGCAAAAAAAACCTATATAACAAACTACAGGAGCAAATAAGGGACAACCCTAAAAGCATAAGAGGGCCTCTTTAAATTATCATCATATGTTTTGCATAAAGAATATTATGCATTTAACTAGTAACTGAAAGAAATGCTGTTAAAATAATGTAGTAAAGAGTACAATATTTCCATTTGAGATTTAGTGGAGCAGAAGTTTAAGTAGCAAAAGCAAAAATACCAACAAGTACCTCAAAATGTTCTTTAAAAGTACTTGAGTACTATTAAGTAGAAGAAAGTCAAAACATACTCAACATTACTATTTATTTCTAATTTTACATTCCTTATTTATTTGCCTTACAAAAGTGTGTTAGTTTCTCAGAAACAATTGCTGGTTGTCAATATAGTTCCTACCTCTGTTTTATACAACAAAAGCAACAGAACTATTATATCTGTTAGATTATTGCAAGAAGAAAAAAGACAAATAGAAATATGAGGTTGAAGTCATGAAATCAATGCTTTTCTCAAGATTGTTTTAAAGCATTTTACAGCTGCTGTAACAACTATTATAAGACTGCAGACACAGCACTTTTGAAATATGCACACACACACACACACACACACAAACTGATCCAAAACAGTTTCGTTTTTTTACTCCAACACCGATTATACATGTGTGAATAAAACCAACCTTGACGAATTTGGAGGATGAGGAAGGGTGGTGTGGCTGGTTCATGTCAAAGCTGATCATGGAGGAGGACTCAGGGTCCCAGTCCGACTCTGTGCAAACACTGATCTGGTCGAAGCTCCTGGTGGAGAGAGGCAGGAAACAGAGAGAGGGGGGGGGGGGGGGGGGGGGGTGTTATGTCATTGGTCTTTGTTTCTGCTCTCATGAAGAGTGCTGTTGTTTTTACAGTCACTTCATCAAAGTCCCTGTCCTGACATTTTGTACGGTAACTGATTTCTCAAGGACAAACTGTTATTGTTACAATTTCAATGTGACTTCAAGATACAATTGAAAAAAAACATGTGATAGACAAACACAACATTGTTAATGACTGATAATAACATAAAGAGATGCTTATGGTAGGAATAATATAAAATATAATATTCTATAAGTAACAAAAGAAATATAGTGTTAATAACAAAATAGAACAATATTGAAAGTAGGAATAAAACGAGATATCTAATAGTCAAAATCAGATCAGAAATCCTTTATTAGTCCCACAGCGGGGACATTTACATTGTTACAGCAAAAGTGGCATAGCAGTTAAAAAAGGCATGCAATAACACAGATGCTTTAACATATTCATATATAGAAGAAAAGCACACATTAGTTATACTAGAATACAAATAAAGACCAATAAGTGGGTAAGTACACATCCATGGGTAAAAATGATGAGCAGCAACTTCAGAACTGTGTGACATATGTAATGTAAGGTGTTGAGACATTATACAAATTACATTTTTTTTTAAATGTTGGGACAATCATTACAATTAGTCTATAAATAACAAAATAAAATCTTCTGAAAATAAAAATAAGTTAAGTAGGGATAATATAATATATTAGAAGATTAAATATACTAATAATACGATGAAATAAATACATGTTAACTGAGGGATAATATAATATAACTTATCTTCTATAAATAACTAAATAAAATCTATTGATAATAAAAAATAAAGAGATGTTAATAGCAAAGATAATATAAGATATGTAATATTCTATAATTAACTAAATAAAATCTACTGAAAATAAAAAGAAACAGAGATATTGAAAGTAGGGATAATAGAATATAAAAAGATTAAATCAATTTTTTATTAAAAAAAATACATATATCAACTGAGGGACTAAAAAAAGAAAAGCTGATGACAACTAAATATTATAATTAAAGAATAAAAAGTTGGTGGAAATTAAAATAATGGTTAGTAGTACCGGTACTTTTTTTGATTAAATGTAACATAATGTCTAGTCCAACAAGTAACATATGATTATGGGCCGTCCCCTGTCAGCTGCACTGGCACCTCTTAGTGTTTTCAACTGCGGTGACACTTTCCACTTAGCATTGGGTTGGAAAACAGGGTTGGAGACAGACAATATGACACTTGAAAGGCAACATTCACTCCCCAGCGGCAAAACATACACTCTCAGTAATTAGAGTGCAGCGGAGGATTGTAGGACACGTGCGAGGCATGAAGAGGTGCATCTATTTCAGGGAGGAGTGGCTTTTCTGCAGCTCAAGTATTTACAGAAGGATCACACCCAGTCTGGAGCTAGAGAGCAGCAAGATAAGAGAATGACAGACAGCGTTCCACCTCATTTCAACAGGAGAGGAGCCACAGCTGCTGTCCTGTATTGTGTCTACGGGATAGTACTGTCATATGACACGATCCTGGGTTCACAAACATGGCTGCCTCCAGGTGTGATGTCAGAAATTCTCCAATAAGAACAACATATCCAAATGTCACTTAGGTGAGGACATTAATCCAAGGCTTGAGTGTACTGTAGAATATTGTTTGACAAGATAACATTAAAGCAGTATATTCTGAACCGATCCAGACATTGTTTCACATTTACATTTCAACCAGAATGCTTGTAAAACTGATATCCACCCCTCAGTGCAATATAAAACCAGTGTATATATAAGAGGTCAATTTATTTAGGGGTAAATAACTTTTTAGACCACATAATAGAGTTGTACGTGTTCGTATTAAATAAGTCTTAGAGTATAGAGTACAAGCACATGCATTTATTTCATGTTGAAACAAATACAAACTAATATTTAATAGAAATGAATGTAAATAAAGAAATGGGAAATAACCGAAGACTTCCTTGATTACTTGCAGTTAACACAAAAGTAGAGAATACATCTTAAGACTTAAGTTTTAGACCTTAGTTTCATGACAGTAGAATGTAAGACTTTTAAGGACCCACTAAAACCCTGTTATTTTTACCTTAAAGGTGGGGTATGTAATTTATTTCAGAAACACTTTTTGTTATATTCCATGGAATGCTCTTAACATCCCGATAGCAACGAATATATTAAATGCTTTGACAATAAATACATAAAATAATTTCATCTGTGGAAGCCGTAGTACTGTAAAAAGCACGACCAATCATCTGAGCCGGCCCGGCTAAAATAACTGGATGGCCTACCTGCCTGTCAGCCTTCCATCTGTGCACAAACTTATCTCGTGCCCTCATTGGTCATGTGCGCGTTCGTGTGTGTTGGAGGAGGGGCTCTGTAAGGAAGTCTGAAGGAAGAGGCAGATTTTTTTCGGCTGCGTAGTTTCAAATTCCAGCGCACTCGAGCTGGTTTCTCCAAAATTACATACCCCACCTTTAACAATCCTTATTGTATCCGAAGAAGTAAAAAAAAGCTTTTAAATTCAGATTGGAATAAGTTATCTGTAAATACAATATGTCCCTACCTATTTAAGAATGATTTGCTTTAAACCATTAATCATGTCTATTACTGTTTCTTTATTTAGATTCTTTATTTGTATTGACCGTCTACTGTGGTTGTAGATTCTTTCTGAGTGTGTGTTTGGAGCAGCTTATGATGCTCTCGCGGGGTGTGTCCTGAAATAAGACAGCATAATGTTGCCACCTGCGGCAGTAGCTCCCTTTTTTCCACGGCCACAATAACCAGGACGAGTCTCTGCAGTGCAGTGTTTCCCCACAAGGGGGCAGAGCTAGATCAGCTTTTCAGATATCTGGCAGAAAGACAATTCAGTTGACATGAATGACTGTTCTGAAGCCTTTGTCTGTGTTCAAATGTGGGAAGACGAGAGGTCTGACTGGTTTACCGACTGAGAAAGAAATACGGAAAACAGTTAATAATAGCAATTACCAATAGCAGTTAAATTATGAATTAGAGCGCTAGATCTAGGGCTTGTGCCTTCTGATTGTAAAGTGTTTACATTCTTGTGCAAGCTGAGCTGCGGGATGAGTGGGCCACGCCTCACCTGGTGTGACCCTCAGTAACTTTACTCTTGTTAAAACAGACTGAATGTGTACTTTGCTGGAGCTATTGAAACCTCATGATGATATTGACATGATCTAATAGAGATATGAACAGTTATATCACCATCTTGTTCATGGGTTCACTTTGATGTAATCATTGTTCTTTTTTTTAAATTACATTTTTGTTATCGACAGATACAAAGACCTTCAGTGAAACAAGAATGAAATGACACAGAGGATGAGGGATTTTTCTGCATGATGTGTTTGTGTGCGTGAAGAAGATGTTTTGTGAGTTATTGTTCAGAGTGATTGAACAACACTTCTGACTCCCTCACCCCACTTGAATCCAAACTGCAATGTTAACGAAAGTGAAACACAACTTGTTTTTCTGGCCTGTGTTTCAGATCAGCGCCAAACATGTACTTTCTGTTGCTTCACACTATCATCAAAGTATTCTGTCAGTAGCTTTTCCATATTCCAGCTGATAAACAGACAAACTGAGCCAAAACCACAACCCACTAATATTAATAATAAATTACATTCAGTGTAATTACAATAGTGTAGAAGTGTTTTAATATTATTTAAAGAGGACATTATGCTCATCTTCAGGTTGATGTTTGTGTTGTGTGTCTCTACTGTGACATGTTTCTATGCTTGAATGTTTAAAAATCTCATACTGCCTGTGCTGCAGCACCTCTTTTCACCCTCTGTCTGAAACCAGAGCCCAGTCTGCTCTGACTGGTTAGCTGGCCAGCTCTGTTGTAATTGGTCAACCGCTTAGAGATGTCCCGTCTCGTTAGCCCATCACGTACAATGTGTTGGAGCGCTAGCCAATAGAAGCATGTATGTCACTGATGGCACTTGTCTCAATAGCCTGTTTTAAATTGAAGTTGTCTGAGGTCCTTACCACCAGCTGCTCTTGCAGTAATAAGTAGTGTACCTTTCTTACTGTCCTAATGTGCACAATGTAGTGACTGCTTTTCCTCTTTTTGTTTACTTAGTTGTGTTCTCTGTATTTTATATGTCTGTGTTATGTGTAATACAAATGTGTAACGTTGCTGCCTTCTTGGCCAGGTCAGCATTGTAAATGAGATTTTATCTCAATGCTTTTATCTGGTTAAATAAAAAATAAATAAAAAAAGTATGTAATTTAGTGATGTCACTATGTTACAGAAGCAAACAAAGGAGTCCAATCGGGCATTTCAGGCAGTGTGGGAGAGAAACTCACAAACACACTACAGGAAAGGGAAAAACCCAACAAGAACAAAGGGCCCCTTTAAGATCCGATATGCTTCACCCTGTCTGACTACATTTCTTATGATTCCTTAAATGCTTCTCAACATCCTCCAGGGAGCAACACGCAGGAACATGTTGCTTTGAATGAAATATGGTCATATGGATATATTGTAACCGCAGAATCTGATCAAGCTGACGCATGTAGATGAAGACAGCTCTTAACGAGGATTATAGCTCCTGCAGCAGGAGATGCAGGGGAGCCGTTGCTGCCTCCAGCATGTGAACTGATTTATAGTATGTCATTGACATCATCAGGCTGCGTCCTGTATTCAGTCTAAGTTAGTGTTATCTAAAACCAGGACTTGCTTAAAGTCTTTGTGATAAAGGTTTCCTGGTAGCAAAGGAACCAGGCACAAACCAGCTCCGACTTGTTTGAACCTTCTCTCTGTTGCAACAGACAAAGGCTCCACAGCGCACAGTTTATTAGATTTTAACAAGGAAGTTAAGTGTTAAACCATGGCATCTCTCAACAACTTCTGGGGGTACAAATGTTTTTTTTCTTAAGGGAACCTTCGCTGTCACCTTGTCCTTATTTGTGTCACTGTGAGAATGATTTTATTATTATATATTTAATGTGACGTTGCCCACAATGACCTAACACAACATTAAAGCAATATATTCCATTGTTAAAGGTGCTTCAGGGATGTTACAATACCAAACATGCCACTAAAATAAATGGTGGTATTTTTATTATTACGTCATGATCATCTCTTTATTATGTATTGTATATTACTGGGGAAAACATAATCTTTAAACCTCAGTTTTCAAGTATATCGCCAAAAACTAATTTCACCTCATTGCTTGTTTGTGTCTACTGCAAAAAGATACAACTTTAAAAACGCTTTGTTAAAAGAAATAGGTTGTTTTTCTCAACTTTGGAAACTGTATTTTGACCACTAGTGTTAACATGCTTGACATGTTTTGTCCTGTAAAAAGCAAGATGGGTAACATTCCTCCCTTCCCTTGTCTTTGGGCTTTAGTTTAGAAACTTTGCAAGTCTGTGTCCGAAAAAGGTAAAACAGCCAATCTGGAAGGTTCCAATGATATGTTACCTTTGTATCCATGGGCAGTATGTTAGCCGACCCGGAGGTCGACACCACACTAATACAACATGCCGTTGCCAGGAAAACCTTATTAACACAAACACATCTTTCCTTGCTCCAGAACAAACAGGCAAATATAACAAAGAGATTTCAGTGAGCCTGCAGACCTGTGTGAGCTACTGAAAACACTCAAACAAGGGATGGAAAGGATTCAAAAAGTGACTCACTCTGTGTTGGGTATATGAGGAGTATAATGACTCACTTGAGGCTGTTGATGGAATATAACTTGCTGTAATATAAGGGCACTGGATTTCACTGCTGCACACACGATGAACAGCCTGTGATCCAAACATGTGAAGGCCTGTGCCAAGGTCCAGTCGCCCAATAGGAAACTGGATCTGATGTATCAATGCAGCAAAAAGGCTGATGCTCTGTAA
The DNA here is from genome assembly GCF_902827165.1 of Trematomus bernacchii. Lineage (NCBI taxonomy): Eukaryota > Metazoa > Chordata > Actinopteri > Perciformes > Nototheniidae > Trematomus > Trematomus bernacchii. Next base: position 13,322,940 of record NW_022987313.1, on the reverse strand, counting down.
TTGGTCTATTTTTTATTTCCGCATGCTCAGATAACAACCAAGGGTTCGGTGTTATGCTTAGCACTTATAGCCAAATCAACACAATGAAGTGCTAATGATATGATATAAATAGGCCCTAAAGTGGCTTCACACTATGAGTCAAAAACAGCCCTTGTTTGTAAGAGTTACTGTGAATTGGGGAGTGCCTGGAACAACTGCTGCTGGGACGAGTGTTTGCCAGATGCTGGGCGGGTCTGCGGCTACCAGTAGGCTGCAGCCACTACACTGCCACATGGACTCATAGCTGGGGTGCTTGTGTGCAATGGACACCATTTCAATATGGTTTTGAAAATGTCATGCAGTCATGATCATGCATCTTTGGCAGCTAAACTATATTTTACTCGCAGTACAGAAACCAAATGCATGTGCGCTCTATCCTGCAGAAGTGAGTGCAGAGGGAGTAATAAAATGCATACAGTGTATCTTTGTTACTATAATCTTGGGAAAGAGAGTTGTGATGTAATCTCAACTACAAGGTGATGACTGTGTTACAAAAGCTGTTCATAATGCTGGCTGACATGTTGACTTTGGAAGGGGAGGCAGACACAAACACACACTGGCACCTTCCATTGTTTCTCCTGCTTTTTCCCAAATTTCACAAGCGGCTATTATTGCCAGGGAAGCTAGTTTCTTGTCAGGACAACATAAACATTTTAATAATGATACATACAAATACTCATGGTAAGTGAATATTATGAGATCTCAAGTTTCGCTCCTACATATATAGATACTCTATTTCACAAGATTTGTAGATAAAAATCAAATGATTAGTAAGTAAGGGTTTTCCCGGGATATTTCATAATTTTGACTGACCATAAGTATGTTTATTTTTCTCATCCCTAATATTTAAGAGCTTTATGACACCAAACGTTGACACATTCAGAATGCATAAATTGTATCCTCAAGTCCACAAATCATAAAAATAACCAATATGTTTAAGGATAGTACGGTGCCAATGCTTCTTAATCGTAAATGTGATGCCTCCTATTCCTTTTATTGTATATATAAAATAATCCTTTATTATTTATTTTAACATGTTCACATTTTGACAGACAAGATAATGAAACAGTGAGGTTGATACTAAAAACTTGACTAGTTACATCTATTCCACACAGAAAAGGATCAGGAATTGAGATGATAATCAGAATTTATAACAGCCTTGGTATCAATGAAATTGTATTTAATCCAATCCCTGTCTTATTTCACCATTTAATTCAGAAATACAAATTCTAAGTGAGAAGAAATGTAAAACTTTGATGCACAGAATTTCCAAACAGCAGGGCGGATATCTGTGTCGAAACACATTTGGCTCCTGTGCTCAGTGTGCTGCAATAATGATAATCAGCTCCAAGATTAGAGATCCTTTCACAATAAGAACTTTATTTTCCATTGCAAAACTTGAGTCAGCCCACAGTTCTTACCTAATCCCAATTGGATCGTGAGAAGCACTTCTTTTTTTGGGTGTGTGATTCTGCATGAAAGTGTGAATTGTGCACACAAGCAGTTTGTTGTATAGGCTATTAGCTTCTTAATTTAAAGGTAAAATAAGTCAAATTCCCTCTTCAAAATGTCTGAAAAAAACTAGACCTATATTTTATATGTTGTTAAGTTGTGAACCTACTTGGTCTTTTTCAATTTACATTTATCGGATAAAGGAATTTAGAACAGGGTTGCCAACTCTCACGCATCTGGCGTGTGACACACGCTTTCACTCTCAATCTCACGCTCTCACGCTGCCCAAACTATTCTCACGCCAAAAACAAGATGAACCGGCGATCGTTTTTGGTTGGTTATTTACAATGTTGAGTTGACAGCTGCTCAAGCTGTCGATCCGCCCCCACCACTCTTAACAACGTTAACAGACAGCAGAGCAGTGGGAGCCGGTTGGTCAATCCCCGACCCGTATTGCGCATGCGCAGATGATCTAAGATCCAGCAGAAAGGATAAAAAAGTAAAAGTCTGCTGCTTATTGTTCTACTAGGTCAAAATAGAGTCAAAGAGTATGAGAGTGAGAGTGTGTTAATTAATATATTTGGCAGTTTGGAGTAAGTCTGTAGATTTGTTTGTGTGTGTGTGTTTGGCCTCTCACGATAATTAATTTTGTTGGATACATTTTCCCGGAAATTATTGCGATAAACGATAATATTGTCGGCACCGTTGTAAGACCATTTTAGACCACTGACATAATGATAATATATAATAATAATTCAAGTACATCCTTTCAAACTGCTAGTCACATCCTCATGTAAATGGCATTTTATCGAGTTCATTTTTATTTATCGTACGATAAGGCAATTATTTGCGTATCGCAACAGGCACACAATAAAACAGTGGAAACAAACATGTGTTTGACTTTCATTAATGAATGAAACGTTGTGCCCTTTATAGTCTGTGTCCATTATTGTGTATTTGTATATATTGTATATATATCCTATATATATGCTAAGGTCCCGCTACTGACACGATAGCAGTTATTTAGTGCGCATATGTGTAATTAAACCCATGATATCAAAATCTCACTCCAGCCAGGTACCCAAAGTTGGCAAGCCTGATTTAGAAGGACGTCTGGATTCAAATGTATTAGAGAAACAAGCTAAGCTAACCTTTGCGGTGGCTAGGCCTCTTGCCTAGGAAATCAAATAGTTTGAACCTAAAATGGCTTTATTCAGAGTTTTTACCAGGTTGTATCACATGATCCGTTTGATTTGGCAAGGAGGAGACTGGGAATCATTTATATCCCTTTAAAAAACCTCATGAAAGTCTCAATTCAGAAGGATTATGTCAAAGGAACAGATTTGCAAATGTTAGCGGTTAGCCTGTATTTAGCCCATCCGTCATGTGTCCCTGTTCACCCTGAATTAAAACATGAAACTTCTTTAACAACTGTGTTTACAGGTTTTAAACACATGATGTGTTTGTTTTGAAGAGGAGGAACAGATCGTTTATCTCCCGGAGTAACAACCTCCTGAACTACATAGAATGACAGTGACAACAACAACAAGAAGCTGACTGTCTGACAATGACAAATGCCAACAACGCCACCAAACTCCATCCTCTGTCTTTCATTTGATTTACCTCTAGTGACAATAAACTACATCTACGTGTTTAAACCCACCAATTAATAGATGCACACAGGTTCAACAACAGTGTTAGTTTGAGGACCAAAGCCAGGGCATGTTTACTTTAGTTATACCTGCCTATTTGCTGCTCCCTCACCTTTTCACATGTGAATGGATGTGTTTTTGTTTGAGGGCCTATTGCAATACAGAAGTGCAACAAAAGGGTGTTTGTGCTGGAGTTAACACGCAGCCACTATCACATGTCAAAATCTATCCAGCATGCTAATATTGACAGAAAGACAAATGTACAGTTATGCAACATATAACTATAACTATATGCAGACATGTGCATGTTTCTGTAACATTATTCAACTTGTGCATTCCACTTTCATTATTTAGTTTAATGAAAGTAAAAATGAAAACACTGCCTTATACAGAATAATAGCAAACGGTCATTAATATCCTGCACAACTTGAATGACTAAACAATCTCAATGGCTAACGAGGCCAACAGAGTACAGTATTAAACTGGCTCCACGTAGACCTGGCTTATCCAATAGCTATACTTAGGAGTAACACTTATGTAATACCTTTGTCATTGGACCTGTTTAAAGTAAAGGCTGATCGAACGTGTCCAGTGATTCATTAGTTTCTTTCAGACCTGTTGAATCAAACAGCCCAATGTAAACAATTGAGTTATTTGGGTTCAGGTAATTAATCGGATGCTACATTTGCAGGCTCAGTGTATATCTAATTATAAACCAAACTCTAGTTCTAGTAAATAATAGTCAGAGTTCAGCTTTTCAGAACAGTTTTCTCCATGACAGGTGGCTTCAAAGACACTATGGCCAACCTTTTAAGCCTTAACAGTATTTGTTAATATTAGTGCAAAGATTTCAAATAAACTCTTAGCAGTTCCTGTTTGCAATGAGGCCCTAATGCACTTCCATATAGGCCTGATGTTTTGTGTCATGTTTTTATTATATTGAAGTTACATTCTGTATAGACCTAAAAATATATGCTTTTCATGCCTGTGTGTTTCGATTTGACTGAATAATGATTCTGTGATCAAAAAAATGTATTTGACACAAATATGGCAATTGGGTGTTTTAAAATTCTTTCACCCATTATGCCTTGGTGAATTTTTTCAGATTTTAAGAACTGATTTTACATTTACCATTTAGGTGCTTTGGATATATGATAAGCTACACGCACAAAATGCATACGAACATTTACTCATAAGTAAACTCTAATTTAGTTTAATTGCCTTCCTCTGAAGAAAACAAGCTGTTCAGACGCTGTGGTTTGGTTATTTTAAACGGATTTTTTAATTAAAGATGAATTCTGTATTGTTATATATACCGTTACCGTGATGTCAAATTACATAAACCGTAATATAAGCTTTTGGCCATATTGGCAATCCCATCTCATATTCCTGTTGACCGAGGCCTGCAATACAAAAATCTAAACATGTTTGAGTGAGGAATTCTTTGAGAGGCTTTAGAGACTGCAGGTCTACGCTAGCAATGTAGTCTATGACAGGTATGATGAAATGCCTTCTCATATCGCTGAGAACAGATCTGTCAGTTACAATAAAGAGGGAGGAAGAAGAGATTAGAACATTATTATTTAGATGCAACTGTCAATCACTCTGTAGGGTGACAGAAGGACAATCCACATTCCTCAGTAATAAGGATAAAACCTTTGCAAATCTAAGTCGTTTGGCCAGTTTTGTAGGAGATGTGTGAGCATCAAAACATAACTTCACAGATGCAGATTTTATCTACATTTTCTGTAAAGAGATAAGACACTTCTTAACCCCACCCAAAGCCGTTTCAAAAATATCTCTCCAAACAGTTCAAACAAACAGCACATTTTACAGCCTGCTCGCTGAAGCGACATCCTTTACACGTGAGTGAACTCATTTGTTTTCTCTCCCAACCCTCCCTGCAGCACACACCTTCTTTACCGTGCCTGCGTGCCTCCTTCCCCCAGCAATATCTCTCAAACTCATATTTGATATAGACGGCACTCAACAGGCTAATATTTACCAGCTACGACAGCATGTGGCTAGTATCCTTTTCAATATTGTGTTATTGTCATCATGGCAAAATGTGACCCTGGATATACCCACTGCAGCTGCAACCACAACAAATGCAGTTTGTGGAACTTTGCCAGGTATATTGCTATCTGTGGACAGATTCTGTCAACACAACAGCATCACAACAGTGCAAGATGCAGTCACGAACATTATAGATAGGTATTTGAGTTAAAAATGAAAGAGATTGGTGTGGTCCATGATTATCGCACTACCACAAGTTCATTTTCATTCAATTAGAACGATTTGTTCTACCTCTTTTTTGGAGAGAAAAGAAAACTGATTCCAGAGACATTTGTTTCCTGCAGTTGCAACATTTTTTGATTACCCATAACACATTTAAACAACTGTAAACGTGGCTGGTTGGTTGAACATGTGACTACAGTTCCCTGCTTTAAAGGCCACGTGTTCTTTTCTCAGGAAGTTGAACCTGTTGTTTAAGCATTTGCCATAAACTGCAACTGTCAAACAGTAAATCTTTATTTATCATCTGATCCTCCATGAAATGTAACCGGTCAAACGTACTGCTGGCTGACTGCATTCCCGTGAAGATACTGTAAGTAGAGCAAAGAACAGTAGCAGAGCACAGGTAGGGTAATGAACTAGATCTCAATCAAACAAAAGAACATAAGAAGTGCACTGCTCATCAACTCTTTCCAATTCTTTATGTTTTGCAAAATTGCAAACACAATCACTCTTTCTCCCTCTGTTGACCCCACACACACACACACACACACACACACACACACACACACACACACACACACACACACACACACACACACACACACACACACACACACACACACACACACACACACACACACACACACACCACACACACACACACACACACACACACACCACCACACACACACAGTTGTTTTCACCCTTACAGTGTAAACCCATCCGTAGCGTTATTAGTCGCTCAGACCAAGTGGTCCAGGAGTGTGGGGATGTAGTACTAAGACGGAAAAAACCTAGACCAAGTCGAGTTTTTTAGTTTTAGAATTAAAAACGTTAACCAATCATTTACTGCGAGCCAGTTGAGCACCATTGTAAAGCATAATATTTTCATAGGTCTACACAATGCATTGGAAAGTCAAGGGGGTCCTGACAAAGCATCCATATGTGATGAGATGACGAGAATGGGTTGACACACTGGGCACTGAACTACTCACCAAAGCAGTTAAGCTAGTCTTATATAAACCTATGTATGTGGATTGCACTCAAACCAGGCCTTGGCCATTTTAACACATAAGTACTGTTTGTGGCATGGTGCTTAAAACTTTTTCTTTATCTAATCTCATTAATGTGGAACATTGGAGAATGTGTGTCAATGTTTTTCTCAAGTCGATGATATTACGTTCCATTACATAAGTTACTTATGGTTGCATTTGCTTATACAAGTATTCCCATTGCCTGGAGGAAATCAACAGTAAAGCTCTCAGCCTGGTCCATGTGGCTCCCAATGCTCTGAGACCTGGTGCCTGTACTACGAAACCGGATTTTCCTAACCTGGATATGTTTGAGTTAGCCGGTTGGCCCAATCCAAAACATACGCGCTCTAGCTAAGCTGTACTACGACGCTGGTTATCAAGTGGATCGCTCAAGCCAGCCGTGTCCTATCTAGTTAGGTGCGCGTTCACATGAAAGGGGTGGTATTTGGAGCATTCGACCAATCTCAAACATGGACAATCGTACTGACAGCACAGCGTCATACTTCCTGAATGAAAAGTGAACTTTAATATTAGTCAAATATGAAGAAGTTAAACTTTAAACATCCATGACTTAAACACTTTATCCAGGATAAAAGCCACATAGAATAGTGAATACAGCTGGTAAAAGAAAAAGCGTTTGAATGCGTACATTAACAGGTTTATGATATCACTGCCCCGTCCAAGACACGAGTGGATCTGACTTTAATTACATTTGACTCGAGTGTTTCGTCAACTTAATGTGTTGCTTAAAATAATACTTCTGCATACAGTATGTGACACTGTGAGTGTTGCACGGCCAGATACGGCTCAAGAAGCTGACTCAGATAAGGAAATATATGATACATTATGATGTGATATGATATGAATGATAATGGGACACATCTACGTCTGCACTCACAGTGCCGCGGACTGTACTTAATGTTACTCTGATCCGGTTACTAATGTCGTGGCAGATATTTAAGTAAGCTTTCTTAACGCTAATGTTATAATAGTCAGATTGCTCTGAAGATGGGAGGGGATATTCTATTAATTTTCACGTTCACACAGTCAGTTGATTTTTGCCGGCCGTCTTTCCTGCAACGGCAGTTTTTCTGTATTTCCTCTATCCTGTAATATGACTTGATAGCTTTAAACTCCGCACACGGAGCTCTGATTGGTCAGCAGGCAGTGCTTTCACTGAGTTGATCTCTTAGCCTGCAACCTAACCTCCTCCCGAGGAGGTTAGCCGCTCAGCATAAGTTACCATGGAGATCTAGCCCGCTAAAAAGAGAACCAGCGTCGTAGGACCGGAAAGCCCGAGTTTTCCCTGAAGTCAGCCGGCAAAGGGAAAATCCGGCTTCGTAGTACAGGCCTCTGGTGTCTAGTGTTTGTTTGCATGTGAATGAGCAGGTGAGAACAGGTGTGCATACTGTATATATCAGGGAGTCACAGCGCATTTCAGTCAGTCCATGGCTTCTCTCAACATGTCATGCACTAGGGATGTCTTGAGAACTGATTAATTGTATCAACTCAAGCCAAATTTCTGAAAAACACTGTGGTGGTAGAATCATCAGAGCTAACTAAAGACGTTGTGCCCTGGGGACGATAGGAGTTGATCTTATCAAATACACACAGACTACAGGTGGTATCATTGAGTTGCTCTGCGTGGGTTTACACCTAACGGCCCCGTTTTTTAATTAAACCAATGGAAGGATGACACATGGTTTACATTTTCCAACTGATCCAGTTTGAGTTTCCAAAGGCAAACAGAAATTGTAAATAAAATAAAATGCGGTGGATGTTGGATTTCTGTATGACTCAACAGTGTCGGAAAGGATGTGCTTTTCCGAGGTTTGAAAATAGTCAGTGGAAAAAGCGTATTCAAAAATGTTACTCATATAGCTGCTGGCCAGTTAGCTATCTAATTCCTATATACTACACTGGTGAAAGAGAATGGGCCAGATCCATCGATCCAACGATCCATCGATCAGTATCATCGATGCAAAGTGAAACGATGATAAACAGACTTATTAATGAATGGTTCAGGCCACTAAATGTTGCAGAGTGTTTGGTCAATATAGAAAGCGAGTGTGACAGTGACTGGTATAGTAGTTAGTGGTTTATTTGTTAGTGATGAACAATACAACACATGTTTACATTTACTTCGACTTTATCAGTTGCAGGCCCCTGAATTGAACCAAATAGAAATCAGACGGGTATTTCGGCAAACACAGTGCTATTGTCTAAATAATAGATGTTTTAAACGTAGCGTGATTAAACTTTAGATTTTCAGTGGGAAAGTGTCGCAAAGAAAAGAAAGAAATAGAAAGAATAATCTTAGCAGATATTAATTTAGAGTGGCCAAAGATCATCTTGATTAAACAAGGTATGAATGATTGCATTATTGATGTGGGACCACAGCCACAAAAATGTTGACTTGTTCCTTTTTGCTTTTAAACTCCACACCCTCACCTTAGGGATTGTCTAGGAAAGGCAGGAATCTGTAGCCTCTGCTCAAAGGGTGGGACAGGTATATCTGTCTGCTAGATAAGGTATTTTGGAAGACTGCAAGAGCTTTCATCTACACTTTGTTTGGAAGTCATCTAGTGAAGCTATTGGCTTTTCTTTTTTTCGCAGACAGACTTTTTAAAAATATTGCTGCAAAAGAGAGAAACAAAGCATGTACCCTAGCACCAATCGGACCACAAACACAGACTCTCAGAACTGTTTCTAATCCCTCAGTGTTATCAGTGAGTTTGAACAGGCTGTACTTTCTCTCAGGTGTTCCCTCAGTACTTGAAATACTTCAGGTGTTATACTGGTCAGATTCCAACAAGTCACAGGCCCGGAAATTCTAAAGAGCTGTGATGGGAGGCGTGTGGCGCAGTGGATAGAGCGTTGGTGTTCGGATCAAGGGAGCACAGGTTCAAACCCCACTGCAGTCAGCATGTCGTTGTGTCCCTGGGAAAGACACTTCACCCCAAATTGCTCCTGTGGGGATTGCCCACAGTATTGAGTATGTAAGTCGCTTTGGATAAAAGCATCTAACAAGTAGCATGTAATGTAATGATATCATACATTTCTTTCAATGATAACGTGACAGCTGAAACCTGCCTCAAACTGAATGATTTCATCCTCTTGCAAACAGTGACAAGGTATAGCGTGATGATGTATCCGTTTTCAGTTTACACAATATAGGGAATATACCTGAATCCACCAGGTGTGTATGTTTGCTTAATACTGTTTAAACTGACTCAGCAGGTGATGAAACGCTGGAACAGAGAACACATAGAGAGGTTTACGGTCTTGAAGTTGCATAATGAAAAAGTTGACAGTTTGTTGAGATGCATAAATAAAATGCACACTTTGGTTTTACAGTAAGTGTGAATAAAGTGTGTCACTGATTCTCCTTGAATGAATACTTGAATGACAGGTGAAAAACTAACCCTGTTTCCTCTATTTCATATGCAGTTGAGTTTATGTTACTGAACTACTAGCTTAAATAAACACCACAGGCTAAAGATGTGGAAAGACTGGAGTATCAGCTACAGAATTGCACACCGATATGTTGCATTTTGTATTAAGTCATTATAGAGACCTCAAATATTAAGGGAACAATACAACATTTAAAACTAACACACCCTTCCTGTTTGTGGCAAGATGTTGGTATCAGTTTTTAGTCTGTGTAGTATAAAGGTAAACCGTACACGAAACACGGAATTTGCTGGATTCCAGTTTTAAAAATGTGCTTTAAAACGTTCTACTTTCTCCAATCAAACAAAGATAAAACTGAGGAAATGGTTTTTGGAGCCAAGGCAGAACGTATAAAAGTTAGCGCTGAGCTTCAGTCTGCAATGTTCAAAACAACAGATAGAGCCAGAAATCTAGGTGTAGTCATGGACTCTGACCTGAGTTTCAACAGTCACATTAAAACAGTTACTACATCAGCCTACTATCACCTAAAGAACATATCTAGGATTAAAAGATTACACACCTTCTTTACCGTGCCTGCGTGCCTCCTTCCCCCAGCAATATCTCTCAAACTCATATTTGATATAGACGGCACTCAACAGGCTAATATTTACCAGCTACGACAGCATGTGGCTAGTATCCTTTTCAATATTCTGTTATTGTCATCATGGCAAAATGTGACCCTGGATATACCCACTGCAGCTGCAACCACAACAAATGCAGTTTGTGGAACTTTGCCAGGTATATTGCTATCTGTGGACAGATTCTGTCAACACAACAGCATCACAACAGTGCAAGATGCAGTCACGAACATTATAGATAGGTATTTGAGTTAAAAATGAAAGAGATTGGTGTGGTCCATGATTATCGCACTACCACAAGTTCATTTTCATTCAATTAGAACGATTTGTTCTACCTCTTTTTTGGAGAGAAAAGAAAACTGATTCCAGAGACATTTGTTTCCTGCAGTTGCAACATTTTTTGATTACCCATAACACATTTAAACAACTGTAAACGTGGCTGGTTGGTTGAACATTTAGCCAAGCCCCAAAACTGACAAAGATAGACTGTTTTTTTTCACCCTTACAGTGTAAACCCATCCGTAGCGTTATTAGTCGCTCAGACCAAGTGGTCCAGGAGTGTGGGGATGTAGTAAGACGGAGAAAACTTAGACCAAGTCGAGTATTTTGGTTAACCAATCATTTACTGCGAGCCAGTTGAGCACCATTGTAAAGCATAATATTTTCATAGGTCTACACAATGCATTGGAAAGTCAAGGGGGGTCCTGACAAAGCATCCATATGTGATGAGATGACGAGAATGGGTTGACACACTGGGCACTGAACTACTCACCAAAGCAGTTAAGCTAGTCTTATATAAACCTATGTATGTGGATTGCACTCAAACCAGGCCTTGGCCATTTTAACACATAAGTACTGTTTGTGGCACGGTGCTTAAAACTTTTTCTTTATCTAATCTCATTAATGTGGAACATTGGGGAATGTGTGTCAATGTTTTTCTCAAGTCGATGATATTACGTTCCATTACATAAGTTACTTATGGTTGCATTTGCTTATACAAGTATTCCCATTGCCTGGAGGAAATCAACAGTAAAGCTCTCAGCCTGGTCCATGTGGCTCCCAATGCTCTGAGACCTGGTGTCTAGTGTTTGTTTGCATGTGAATGAGCAGGTGAGAACAGGTGTGCATACTGTATATATCAGGGAGTCACAGCGCATTTCAGTCAGTCCATGGCTTCTCTCAACATGTCATGCACTAGGGATGTCTTGAGAACTGATTAATTGTATCAACTCAAGCCAAATTTCTGAAAAACACTGTGGTGGTAGAATCATCAGAGCTAACTAAAGACGTTGTGCCCTGGGGACGATAGGAGTTGAGCTTATCAAATACACACAGACTACAGGTGGTATCATTGAGTTGCTCTGCGTGGGTTCACACCTAACGGCCCAGTTTTTTAATTAAACCAATGGAAGGATGACACATGGTTTACATTTTCCAACTGATCCAGTTTGAGTTTCCAAAGGCAAACAGAAATTGTAAATAAAATAAAATGCGGTGGATGTTGGATTTCTGTATGACTCAACAGTGTCGGAAAGGATGTGCTTTTCCGAGGTTTGAAAATAGTCAGTGGAAAAAGCTTATTCAAAAATGTTACTCATATAGCTGCTGGCCAGTTAGCTATCTAATTCCTATATACTACACTGGTGAAAGAGAATGGGCCAGATCGCACCAGGGGGTTAAAACACTCCAGGGTTCAGTTCAACCTGGTTAACTCAGGCGGATGTGAACTACAGTAGGTGGGGTGTAACGATCCATCGATCAGTATCATCGATGCAAAGTGAAACGATGATAAACAGACTTATTAATGAATGGTTCAGGCCACTAAATGTTGCAGAGTGTTTGGTCAATATAGAAAGCGAGTGTGACAGTGACTGGTATAGTAGTTAGTGGTTTATTTGATAGTGATGAACAATACAACACATGTTTACATTTACTTCGACTTTATCAGTTGCAGGCCCCTGAATTGAACCAAATAGAAATCGTACAGTGGCAGACGGGTATTTCGGCAAACACAGTGCTATTGTCTAAATAATAGATGTTTTAAACGTAGCGTGATTAAACTTTAGATTTTCAGTGGGAAAGTGTCGCAAAGAAAAGAAAGAAATAGAAAGAATAATCTTAGCAGATATTAATTTAGAGTGGCCAAAGATCATCTTGATTAAACAAGGTATGAATGATTGCATTATTGATGTGGGACCACAGCCACAAAAATGTTGACTTGTTCCTTTTTGCTTTTAAACTCCACACCCTCACCTTAGGGATTGTCTAGGAAAGGCAGGAATCTGTAGCCTCTGCTCAAAGGGTGGGACAGGTATATCTGTCTGCTGGATAAGGTATTTTGGAAGACTGCAAGAGCTTTCATCTACACTTTGTTTGGAAGTCATCGAGTGAAGCTATTGGCTTTTCTTTTTTTTCGCAGACAGACTTTTTAAAAATATTGCTGCAAAAGAGAGAAACAAAGCATGTACCCTAGCACCAATCGGACCACAAACACAGACTCTCAGAACTGTTTCTAATCCCTCAGTGTTACTAAAATATTGCTGCTGGTTTATAAAGCTTTGAATGGTTTAGGCCCAAAATACATGTCTGACCTACTGCTAAATTATGAACCATCCAGAACTCTCAGGTCTTCAGGGACTGGTCAGCTTTCTGTCCCCAGAGTCAGAACTAAACATGGAGAAGCAGCATTCAGTTATTATGCTCCAAATATCTGGAACAAACTCCCAGAAACCTGCAGGTTTCAAAATCATTGAAAACAAATACTTTTTCAATGATTTTACCTAGAAATGGCAGGTTTGATATGGGCCTGTAGTTGTTCATTTCTGAAGCATCTAGATTATTCTTTTTTAAGAGCGGTTTAATGACTGCAGTTTTCAGGGCCTGTGGAAAAACACCTGAGTAAAGAGACTTGTTTACTATGTGAAGTAGATCTGAGGCCATGCAATGAAAAACATCTTTGAAAAACCCTGTTGGAATAATATCAAGGCAGCAGGAGGAGGATTTCAGAAGTTGATTAATGTCCTCTAGGTTTTTATCATTAATCTGATGGAATTGTGTCATGGTGTTTGAATTGATTTTAGGTGGACACAGGGACAACACATTTGCTGTACCTGATGCAGAGGCACTGACTGCTTGTCTAATTATCTGAATTTTGTCTGAAGAAGGAGGCAAAATCATTGCATGCCCTGGTGGATAGAAATTCAGAGGCTACTGACACTGGGGGGTTAGTTAGTCTGTCGACGGTAGCAAACAAGGCACGTGCGTTGTTTTTGTTTTTGGCAATGATGTCAGAGAAGAAAGACTATCGTGCAAGTCTTTCTTGCACGACAGTGCACCCTAACCCTAAAATATTTCCCCCAAGATTACTAGGTTAGTTAGTTTAATGTGTGAATTAGTTCCCCCTCCACTTAGCAAGCAGTGTAAACAAGGAAGACAAACAAAGAGAGATGTCTGTTGGACCTAGGAGAACTCTTCAGAAAGTGGACAAAGCTTACATGGTTGTTTTAGAAATAACTACATTGGCTGTGGTCTTTTATGATCTACTCTATGTTGTAATACTTGTTTGTGTGATTAAGAAGTTGTCTGGCTGATAATACAATACAATCCTCTGTGTCGTGGAAGTTGATGTTGGTCTCTCCAGTCTTTCTGCGTTTTTTACACTTCTTCTAATAATAGATCAAATGTGTATAGTGCCTTTCAAGGGACCCAAGGCCGCTTTACATGGTGAACAAACAAACAAAAGGGGCAAATAATAAAGTAAACATTAAATAGCAGTAGGAGTGGAAGCAGGGGGACTGTGATGGGTTAGGGGTCAAAGGCCATGGTGAACAGGTGAGCCCTAACAGCCTTAGCCACCACAGCAAGTCGTCTTTTACCCTGATGCATGTGACTGATGAGTTCAGGGAACATTCATGTGATGCACCAAGGCTCTCACAACACAAAACAAGTATTATTCAGAATCAAGCTGATAGGAGAAGACATATCATTGTCATGAGGGAGTCAGTTATCTTTTTCTGATGCGTCACATGTCCTGTTTCCTGAAGTCATATTTACTCTGATGATCCAGACAAGATTACAACACCAACTTCAATGAGTCAGATATAAATGGACAGAAGAAGGACTAACTAACACCTGCAGGGCTGGTTTTTCATTTCACCATTGAATGTTATGCAATGCTTGCTCTTCTCATATCATAATAGCATCTGTCACTGTACGTTAGCCCGACCGCCTGTGAGAAAAACACCTGAGTCAGAGGCAACAGATCTCATCAACAAACTGGTTTGGGTGCACGTTGATCTTATGGAAGAGAAATGGGGCCAGGGATAAGGGGAAATGACAGAATTAAGTCAAACTACATTTGTTGAAAGTAGAAGTCACACAAACGCAAGGATATTCACAATTTGGCATGCGTTTAGTCGCTCCTTTTACCTTATTCAATGGAGCAAGGCAGTTGATTTCCCTCTCGATATTTTAACTTTATGTTGAATATTTTAACCAACAATAATTTGATCTCAGCGTTAGAGTAGAAAATGTGCTTCTCTGATTTACTTTTTTACACTCTAATAATCTTCATAAATAGAGGTAGAAGGGATAGATAGATCAAAAATAAAAAAGGACTGGAAATATCTGGTATAAATAAAGTCCTTAAGATGTGAATGTCTATCATTATTGTGACCGCTTGAGGTTAACCAATCTTTTAGTTTGAATCTTTGATTCATCCAGGGGAAGAGTGACTCAGAGTGAATATTTACTTCTTATCCATGTTCCCATCAAGGATCTGCCACAGTCTTTCACTGTCGGCCATAGATGATTGAACGGTTATCAGTCAAATGCCTCACCCAAGAGCACCAGAATGGGGTCAGTTGGTGTTTCACAAACACTTTCTACAACTTCCCACGGAGTGAAGCCCAAACATGTAAAAATGCAAGGAACACAACAGCATCTCGTGTCCTGCGTGACAGTTCAGCTGCACGCCCTCCTCGCTGTAACTGTTTACCGCTCTCTGCAATTTTCAAACTTGACTAAACTAGCTGCAGCCACAGCTCACTGCCACGGTGGTTGATTTGGTGCCAGGGGGGAAACGGTTGCTATGTGAGATGTTTTTACCCACACAATTCAGATCTTCCCTCAGTTCCTACAGCTTTTTATCTACTAGGATGGGTTCAATGCAGAGAACAAATGTCACTGTGTGTGCTGTGTGCTCTGCATGTGTGACCATTAAAGAGGGTTTCATCCCTCCGATTCCATCTATCTCTATTTGGTGCTCTGGTATCCAAAGCAGGACCTAAAGGACTGCAAGGGGGGCAATGTGGGAGTTTCAGGGGGGGGGGGCATTAGCATTAGAGAATGTATGATTTTGTTTTGCACTTGTGTCCCTCAGCTCCCAGAGTCAACAGTGATTATGGTCAAATGATAAAGTAATTATATTTGACAACATGTTTTATGATCAGGGGTCTTGTTTAAAATTGTAAAAGCAACGTTCTGTCTGTATTATTTTTTGTGCTATTTTTGCAGGGACATTTTATTTAAAGAATAAAAACAATTAAGACAGTTGATGTTTATTTTTTTCTGTCAATCAACTTAATGATTAGTCGACTAATCGTGCAGCTCTATGATATGGTTATCATATTTACATATCAGTTTATTATCAACTTAAACGCCAATCCATAGCATCAAAACATGAAACAAAAAATGTAATACAAATAAACTAGTTTGTCTCTTACTTGTTGCTTTGGAAGCTGTCCAGTTCACCAGTGAAGAACACATCTCCTCCTGCTTCTTCTTTCTGCTTGGATTTCTTTCGTTTAATCTTAAACGACAACAGCCTCTTTGGCTTCTTTTCTTTCGGGGAAATGGGTAAAACATCCCCGGGCAGAGTGACGCTGTCTCCCGGGCTTAAGGGACCGAGGTTTGACGGCAGAGTGTCCGACCTGTCCCGGGGGCTGGACGCTGCTACATCTTTGAGGGAAGCGGACTGTTTCCGCTCCTTGCTTTCTTTATCAGGTGATTTGATTTTAAATAAGTTCTTTACTTTCAGGGAGCTAGACTTACTCATGGTGGCTGTTATTCAGAAAGCGCGAGAAGGAAAACATAACCACGAGGAGAGCTGTCCTACTTATAGCTGCTGAAGGAGTGATTCACCGGGATAACCTGCAGAGCAAGTTGCCGCGAGGCAGCAGGGGACATGCCCACACCGGTCGCGCGCTCCATCAGGTAAGATAAAAGTGCAGTAGAATTAGAAATAAAACACTTCCGACTATTAACTTCAAAATAAAATGATTCAAACACTGTTATCGATTTTTTTTATCATTATGATACTAAAATACCTGATTTAATCAAAAACAGTTGCTGATTGATTATCTGTCGATTCATATAAATCGAATGTTTCTACTTATAGCTCTCCTCAGGAAATACCCAGAGCCAGAGTTTGATTGTAAAGTGTAGTCTAGCTTGCCCTACTTGTTATAATATTCCATTTTTACATTGATGTAATTACTTATGGTAATTACTCAATCAGAACAATGCAACCAAGTTATTGACTCCCTCAGCATGAACACCTTATGCTTCACTTGTAAAAAGTTCTGATGTCATTAGAAGAGAAACATTTCCAATTCATAAAAATGCAAAGAAATAATCTACATGAAGGTCCTTATAGAGGCATGATAGAATGCGTAATATCGCCTTGAATATGCAGTTAAACTTGTTTGAGATAAAGAAGTGCTTCTTTTAAAGGAGCTGGGTGTGAGCTACAGGCATAATGAGGTTCAAAATAGAGACAAAGATCAAAGCAGGAGGAAATAGTTAGAAAGGCATGGCTATAGTGACCCACTAGGGGCCACAAATGGGTCCCCAGTGCTGGTTCTAAGTAGTTTCCGCTATCATACAACAACACCTATATTTAAACATGAATTAAAAATGCTTTACCCGGGGATTGTTGGAATCAATTTGACTTATTTTGGATAAACATATGATCAGTGCTGGGGGTGATGGGAACACGTAATAACTAATTTAAACAAAAAGGTAACCCAAGTAGTTAAGTTGGTGTTTGAGCATGTCTTTTACAACCCTAAATGTTAAGCAAGTGACAATTTAGTGTTTGTGTGTTTAAGGTGAGAGACTTGATGTTTAGCATCCACGCATTACAAGTATACAGCACACTACATGATGTTATACAGTATACTGTATATGTTTAATGATGATTTACATAAAAAGCTTTTATTTTGAAAGCAAACGTTTTACAACCAGATTATTGCTTGATGCAGCAGGCTCTTAAATATTTCAACACAAGCTTTGCAGTTAAGTCTAACAACGATGGAAACCTGCACTTTGGTTTAATGACATCTTAACCCTCTGTGTGATTATGGTGCCTTTATATGGGTGTGGATGTAAGTGTTTTTCTCTAAATGTAAGAGAGTGATACAAGTTCAACCACATGGTTTTCAAGATTGAATTTATGATAATAAGGGTTTCAACCCAGTTTGAACATACAGTTACCGCCCAGGGGCCACTTTTGTAAGTGTAACAGGAAGCCAGTGGCCAGTTAATAAAAAACCCATATCCATTGTCTATTTGTATTCCTTGTATGCACTCTGGGTTCTCATTCACTTTAAAAGTACAGATTATGAAAATGTTTTCTTATAAATCAATTTATTTTCATTTTGAATCAGTAAATGGTGGGGAATCCAGCGTTCTAACCCAAGCTACGAAGTCTCGCTGCCGTTCTGCCATATTATCTGTTTTACTTTAAGAAAAGCATTTGTTTTTCTTTTTATCCTTAAAATCCCTAGAATCAGTGACATTGATTGTACCTGAATACCACATGAAGCTCATTAAACTGAGGCCAAAAAGACGATAAGTTCCATAAATAATAGCTCTGTTCAGATCCTCTATGCCTGAGAATGAGAACTTGAAAAAAGTTATCAGATCTAGCATCCTGTCAATATAAACATATTATGGGTAGTTGTGATGTGACTTTTTACAACAGAATGGAAGTTAATGATATACTATCTCCTGAAATAATAGCTCTACCTGCTGGTCATGTTGTGGAAAAGCACCTAATATTTTACTGTAATACATATTTACTTCATGTCAAACACATAACAAGTAAATGCTACAAAAATAATAACATTGACTTTTTGTAAAGGATTCATCAGGCTCAATCAGGGTTTGCAAAAATACGTAAAACTGACAAAATTGGAGCAAGCACAACAAACTATAAGAAAATACAGAAATAATACGTAGGCAAAAACAAAATATGGATGTTTTATAACAAAATAACTGTCTAGCGAAGGGGAAGCACATTCTCCGAAAAACCTACAGGTTTGAGGGCATGAGAGAAGAAAGAGAGTTTCTGTGTGCAGGATGTTGGCAGGAGTTTACACCTGTGATCAAAGACAGAGTGTGAGAGTAAGGGAGGGCAGCCAACTTTTATTCAGTAGTTTGTAAAACTCTATTAAAAATGTAATTGATGAAGTGAAAACAAAAATCTAAAGTAGTCGTTAAACAATTCTGTCCTTAACTTCAAGGCTGGACCTGTTGCGACTCTGAGCAGTCGGTGTGAATTGAGCGCTGCCTGGAAGCAACAGAAACAGATCTGCTGAGCGTGCAGGTGGAATGTCCCTATATGTGTGACTTCAGAAAGGAGGAAGATCGCTGATGCACTTTACTCACACTGCAGCAGAGCCTGTGAGAACGCAGCTTTGCCTATATCCTTCTTCTTTGATATTTAAAGCGCACATTATTAGTGACATACAGCCCACCCACTGATCTTTGTTCAGAAGCAGCCTGGACACAGGTGAAGCTCCGGGAGGAAGATTTGTCTCACTCTTTCACTCTGCTCAACCCAGAGAATAAATCATCTTTCTGCAAGGTAAGTCTGATCAGAATAGAAAATAACTTGATATAGAAGAAGTAAATATGAATCATTATTTGGTTTATTTGGTCACATTAGCCAGTTTGGTAACTGCTTAATGTATTTTCACCAGTGGTGGACAGTAACTCAATAAATGTACTATATTACTGTGCTTAGGTACAATTCTTAGATACATATATTTGACTTAAAGGTACTTTTTAATGCTGCTTTATTCTTCTACTCCACTACAATTTAGAAGCAAATGTTATTTGGTTTCCATTACATTTATTTGCCAAAAATGAAGGTGATTAATACACCTTTTTTTTTTTAAAGATCCCCCTTTACTAGCTGCAACATTAAAGTGACACTAATGCATCAATAGTTTTAGTTCATTACAATGCAATACTTTTGTACTTTGAAATAAGGGATATTTTGAATGCAGGACATTTATCTGTAGTAAAGTATTTATACACTGTGGTTTAACAACTTTTAATTACATAAAATATTGTAGTACTTCCTCAAACTCTTATTTTAGGGTTTCTAAATGTGTTAATCCTTTAGTATAAACGTAAGTGTAAAAGTGTAAGGTCATGGTTTGTCCTTGACATAGTGTGTCTGAAGAATTACGAAGCCTGAAACTGCACTGATTGATTGCTCACTTACAACATGTATAATGTTTTTATTGAATCAAGTTTCACATAGGACAGACTTTTACAGAACTGTTAGTTCTGTAAAAAATGGAAACGATATATGCAGAGCTCTTGAAGTTCTCATACTGAGTTTCTAAACAAAAGGCTAATCTTTTCTCGTTCAATTATCTACTGTTAGTGTAAAACCATCCCTTCCTCATTGACCCGTGCTACTGTGCGTTACTATGTATAATCTACTGTAGGAATTTTTGAGAAGTGAGAGTCCTGAAATGAGAGATATCATCACATTGTCATGTCTGTTCCTTATCAGGCTTTTAAAGAAGTAAGTGGAAGCACGCAACAGGTTTCTCACACGCTTCTATTTACATAAAGGAGAAATCCTGTGTTGGTGTGTGTAATTTTTTTTTTTTTTGTACATGTTACTTGTTAGACGCTTTTATCCAAAGCGACTTACATACTCAATACTGTGGGCAATCCCCACAGGAGCAATTTGGGGTGAAGTGTCTTGCCCAGGGACACAACGACATGCTGACTGCAGTGGGGTTTGAACCTGTGCTCCCTTGATCCGAACACCAACGCTCTATCCACTGCGCCACACGCCTCCCATCAAAAAACATTTTATTATTTATTTCAAATAAAATTAGGTTTGCTAGGCTCCAGTGGTAGACAGGAAGTACATTTGCTCAGATTTTTTACTTATTATATTACATGTTCACAATTCTTGAAATATTGTGCCTTTTACTCCACTTCATTGTTTGACAGATTTAGCTGTTTTGAAGATTCAGAATATAAATGCATGATGTAATCAAGAAATACATTATTATGTACTATTATAAATTAAGACATTATGTACAATATTTGAGTAAATGTATTAAGTTATTTTCCACCACTGATTATAATTCTTCAAACTTTAAATGCAGGATTCTTCAAAAACATTTTGTGTGTTTTTACTTTATTTAAACTTGGGTATAGGCAACATTGGAGAAGACAGCACGAGTAAACTAATTTTTTTTTAATTAAAAAACAAAAACAAAGAAACGGTCATTTCCTGTGAGAATCGTCAGAAAAAAAATCAAAGATCTGTGCACCTCTCTTGTGAACCTGCTACATGTTAGTGACCTCTGTACACTGACTGATGCTCAGAGACACATCTCAGATCCTTCACGATACAGATCTTATCAGCTTCTGGGATCAGACAAAGCACAAAGCAACAACTCACTGCCTCCAATTGTGTGCATTCACTTTTTGAAATAAGGTCATTCACACCCAGAGGTAGAGCTGAACTAGAACGCCGGCTTTTTTCCTGTAAACAGAAGAAAAACCGGTGATGTGACTCATACCCAGTCCAAGTAATGCACACCTTGCAAATAAACTAGATTTGTGGTGGTACCGCTTTCCAGCTGAAGTCTTTCTTAGGGCACATTACTCATCAGTTTAAGAATAAATACATTTGTTATACCTTTTAGTAAAGTCATATGTTATGATTAATAATACATTTAGTTGCCTAGTGGATGGAGAATTCAGATATTTTTGCTTGGTTAGAGTACAAAATAGTCTAAAAATACTCAATTACAAATACAAGTTCTGCATTGAAAATGTTACTGGCAATATTCAAAGTGCGTTATTACAATTTGTACCACAACATCTTATCTTCTTATTGTAACTATTAAAATGTGACACCGAAATTTGTTTTAATTATCACTAATTATGAGGTGACTGCTATAAAATGTCCAACATTTTTATAGCAGTCACCTCATAATTAGTTGTTGGTGTAAATTGCAATTTCTTTTCTTCTCCAGATCTAAAACATGGAGACATCAGACTACGAAGACTTCACTCTAGACTACGGAAACTTCACCGAAGTGGTTGCGCCCTGCAACCTGAACCCCAACCCTGTGGACGTCCTCACCGAGACGTACATCCACTCCATCATCTGTGCCTCCGGTCTGATGGGCAACACCCTGGTAATCGCCACCTACATGTTCTACAAGAGAGCCAAGACCATGACGGACGTCTACCTCTTCAACGTGGCCGTGGCAGACCTGATCTTCGTGTTGGCTCTGCCGCTCATCATCTACAACGAGCGGAACAGCTGGGCAATGGGCTCCGTGGCCTGCAAGGTGCTGAGGTCAGCCTACAGCATCAACCTATACAGCGGCATGCTCCTGCTGGCGTGCGTTAGCTGCGACCGCTACGTTGCTATAGTTCAAGCTAGAAGGTCCTTCGGTGCTCGCTCTCGTGCTCTGATCTACAGCCGCCTCATCTGCTCAGCTGTCTGGGTGTTAGCTGTGGCGCTAACTCTGCCCACGCTGCTCTACACCAAGCACTTTGAAGAGTTCAAACTACATCCAGACGATCCCGTCTCTGTGATCTGTCAACTGTCTTTCGACAAGAGTGAAACGGCAAAGCTGATAAAGGTGGTGGTTCCCACCCTTCAGGTGGCCATCGGCTTCCTTCTGCCTCTGCTGGTGATGGTGTTCTGCTACTCCTGCATCGTGGGCACCTTGCTGAGGGCGCAGAGCAGCCAGAGGCACAAGGCAGTGCGCGTGGTTTTGGCGGTTGTTGTGGTTTTCATCATTTGCCACCTTCCCTACAATGCTGCTCTGCTGAACCACACCCTGTCTCTTTTTACGGAGAGGAGGTGTGAATTGGAGAAGATTAAACTCAAAGTTCTGGCCATTTCCAGGAGCGTAGCGTACCTCCACTGCTGCCTCAACCCCATCCTGTACGCCTTCATCGGGGTGAAGTTCAGGAGCCACTTCCGGCAGATAATGATGGACCTGTGGTGCTTTAGCAAGAAGTACATCTACCCCGCACGCAATTCACGCGCAACGTCCGATATCTTCATTTCAGGGCGCGTCTCTTCAGAGGGATCCAACCACTTCACATCATTCAGTGCATGACACTGCAGTTTTACACAGCTTTCTAGTAATGCAAATGATCACGCTGCACTTCTTTCCAAAGCTGCTGCTCTGCGTAGCTGTACAAAGGTAGAATCATCTGTGTGCTTAGATACAAATATAACATGATCAAGATGGGTTCTCAAGCTAATAAACCCTCAACCTGTTGCTCTCTTGCATTCCTATGTATGATGTTGAAAAAGTATTTTTATTAAAAAAAACATTTTAAAAGTGTTATTCCTACATATTTTCCAGAACCATATTAGCTTTTCTGTTTACTATTTTGTGTTTCTGATTGCATTATTCTGTAAGAATTTCTGATTAAACACTGTCTGAAAAAAAACATAAATTGTCACTTAATTTGATTTAGATGTTGAGTCCTCTCTCATAAAGCACTGCAAACATAGTCTAATTTGATATCACTGATATAATCTCTTATCCATTACATGAATAATGTTTTGTGGCATTAAATAAAGTTTGATGTGCATGATACTGACAAACAAGACATTTCATTAACATGTATGTTTGTTAACCTCCTCTCTTGGAAACATTGTTGGTTAACACATTCAGCCACCATCTGTTCTTAAAGAAAATGAAAGAATACAAACAAAGAATATAAAAAATCCACTTCATCGCTCCCTTTAACTTAAGCTGATAAACTTGTCTTAAAAAGTGCATTTGCTCTTTATGGGGCAAAGACCCAGATTTCGAAATCCATCTGTACCCATGAAAGTCATTTCCTGTAGTTTTATGTGAGTTGTGTTAAATGCCACCACTTTGAAGCTGTGAAAGGCTTCTGGGGCACTGACCACAGACAGAAAGCCACAGAGGTCCTAAAAGAGACAGTATGGTGCACATGAACAATACCATGGAAGGCATTGATGCTCCAGTCTACCGCCGACCAGCTACAGATAACAGCATTGTTCACAACTGAGTATTTAATGACAAAAAAGAACTAAAATAGTGGAAGCTAAAACTTCCCATGTCAGTTATCTTGAACCACTGTTGTGTTTCAACATCCTTATTAGTGGTGTTAGTGTCCCATCACTTTAATATATTTACTAAAGAAGTATTTTATTGGGTCCATTTTCTTATTTCGGCAATAGCAACATTGTGTACGGGTCATGGCCAGTATTGTATGCCCAATGAGGGATTCTCTGTAGTAAGTCTTCATGATACTTTTATTCTTTTTACTGGGTTTGGGAACATTTAGATATTTTTGAGCCAAGAATTTGACATTATAATAGAACATTTAGAGGCAAGCAGAAATGATATGGAACTTAGCTCAGATGAACCTCATATGCAAATAAAACCAACCTGGTCTCACCAGAATGCGTGACTCCACCACGACTCCTTAACACCGCAGTACTGGTGGAGTCACGCACTCTGCTACATTTACGTGTCGGCACCACGCAAACAACCCTAATGTAAAGTGAATGAGGCTCCTTTGTCGTGGTGCACTCACGCATTTCTACAACGTCCCGCAGTGAGCTTTTATTCTATAAAACGTTTTTAAAATCTACTTTATAGCTTGTAGTAACTCACGGGAGGCTTCTTTTATTTTATTTGTATTCATAATCATTTTTGTTCTCCAAAAACAGTGCATTGTGTGTAATACAACTGTGATTTTTATTAAATTAGTTAGTTTTTAAGGAAGGCCAGAGCTTCAGCTGTGTCAAATAGATTGTTCCCTTTAGTTAACGTTATTTAAAAGATAATTATATTCCTATTTGATCATGTCCCCTTTATTGTATTACGGACGCAAAGAGCAATGTGAGCGTCCATTCCCATTGGATAACGGAGGATTTTACACCCGGAAGTAAGTATTCTCCTTACTGTCGATTGATTTTACAGTGATATCTGCACTACTCATCAACTCAAAAACACCAGATTATCCTTGTTAATTACACAACATTGATTGGTTTAAATTGTGTATAATGCTTTTGTATTTTCCCCTTTCGATTCGGAGAAACAAATATTTTTTCGGAGTTTTTGGATGGCAGAAGACACTACACTACCCAGAATCCTCAGCTATCGTTTGGGACTACACCATGGCCGTTTCTCAATCGCGAGGATATTGGCTTCCAAGCCAATATTTCAAGGATGCTACGTCATCGAGTGCCGCCGAAGGACTGTTCCAATCTCCAGCATACTTGGAATTCCACAGAGGCTGTGTCCTTGGTTTGGGGGAAATTTCGAGGCTGCACATGGGTAGACTTCGCGTCCTTAAAATCCCCACAATGCTTTGCGCATGGACCAATTTCTCCAAATCTGTGGCGGAAGATGTAAGGCGGGGCCTCTCATATGACGCACACCTGCAGACTTGCTAGCCTGTTCCACTCTTCGTTTTCCGAATGCCAGGAAGTATTCTTGCCTTGCTTCTGAAGCAAGATGCTCGGCTCGGCTGTGCTACCAAGCCAGCATCCTCGCGATTGAGAAACGGCCCGTGTGCTTAGCTTGACAAACCCCGTGATCAGTCCTCAAGCTCTGTGATTGGATGTTGGAGTGGCAGTGCGCAAAGTTTACACGGAGCGTCAAAAAGCACTTTGAAATGGAATGAAACCCATCGACGGCACACTATCCAAATCAAGACTCGAACGTGTCCTACCCTAATCCTGAGGGCTTTCTTTAAAGGGCCCATGTCATGGCCATTTCCACTGATCATAATTACATTGTTGAGGTATACTAAAATAGATTTATACTGTGCAATTTTCCAAACTCACATTGGTTTCGCATACAGCATCTCTGTCAAGCATGTGTATTCAGCAGTATTCACTTTCTCCACTAAACGACTCGTTGGAGCTCTTGCCCCCCCCCTCCCTGTGAGCCTAGTGTGCTCCGATTGGTCAGCTCGGCCACTCGTTCTGATTAGTCAACCACCAGAGAGGCTGCGCCCATGTCAGTGCTTTTCCCGGCTGCTCTCAGCGTAACATCAGTCTTATCATGGCGTCGGTACAGCGGTATATTTTATATACATATATATTTTTAACTGTTGTTATAGAAGAGTGTGACGGCCCCAGGGCCTTTGTCTTACGATGGGGTGGAGCTGAAGAGGCTAATCAGCACGATCACGGACACCTCCGGACACGACGGCCCCAGTCTCTCTCCAAAGCGGCTGCAGGAAGACTAACTCTGCGATCCTCTCAACCACCTATCTCTGCATTTACCACAATAAATGTGCCGTGGTTTTGTAAACTCGTGTATGTCTCCTTGTCTTTCCGTTGTGGCCTACGAGCCACTCTCATAACAAAGAGTAAGTTATTTTTACCCGTTATAAACTACTACTGTTTGATGAGAAATCAAATCATGGTTTGCTATATATGAATTCAGGGAAGAAAGGATAGGCCTACTAAGTATTTCCATTAAACTTTATTTTTAGAAATGTACAAAATGAACATAAATATACATATATACACACGGTATATCATCCATTCCTCCTCCTCGCATCTTGCCTGCGCACAGTCGGTGCGGTGCCTTTTAGCACGAGGCCTCAGTCGAAGTCCCTTCCCCGTCATGGATTGTCCGCCAGGATCTGGCTGGACGAAATCAAATGCAAATCACAAAATATTAGAGAAACTTAGTTGTTTTAGATTCGTTAGTAGTAGTTGTGTAATGAACAGCTTGCCTGCTAATATGCTAACCTAGCTTTGTTTACCTTGGTAGCTAACACGATATGAACGTTAGCTTGGAGGAAAGGCAACTATAATGCAGTGTAATAAAACTACTATGAACAAAAGCTAGTGGTTCATATTAGGCTAGCAATAACGTGTTTATAATTGCAATCGTATACGGGTATTCTGCTACCATACAATGTAACTTGCATGAATACATTGTTTTGCGCTAGCATACAGCTAGCCTCGTTAGCTACATGCAGTATATGTACGGTCACAATGTACGGTAAATCACAGTACAGTATACTGTATGAGTATTCCGTGTGTGTGACTGCAGACATTCTCCTGCCATGACAAACATGTAAGGCCATCTGCTGACATTGTAGTTGATATATTTAAACGCTAGCAACGTAGCATCACAAAAATGTTTTTCCGACCAAAACTAGCTCTAGCTCCGTGTGTTAGATCGCTACGCCAGCTATAATGTAATTACGTTTCGCGACTGACCGGCAAATCACCCGGAGTATACTGTCAATAGGTATTTTGTGTGTGAATGCAGACATTCTCCTGCTATGAGATACATGTATGCAAGGCCATCTGCTGATATTAGAGTTGATATATGGAAACTCTAGCAACTTAGTTAGCACAGTTAGCACTGTGTCAATGGCTTAGCAGTCCAACACAGTTTACACATTTAAACAGTCTTGTTTGATAAATACACAAATAACAATGCAAACTTACAGGTTGTATACCCAGATCTTCCTCTGCTCCAAACGGTCCAAACAAGCTGTGCATATCCGGCCTCAAACTGGGCAATGTTTTGGAAGCTTTCGTCTGTGAAATGCCGGTTCTTCGAACCTCTGGAGGAGGAACACGCCGCTGCTGGTGTGGCCATAGCTCTTCGGGATTGGTCCATTT